>NC_056033.1:16080756-16399642 GCF_004379255.2 Salvia splendens
GGAATGAAGGATTTGCTTCTAGTATGACCATTGCCAAAAGTATTGCATCTGAAATGGGTGTAGAGCCATCATTTTCAGTGAAGCGCAAGGCTCAAAGGAAGAAACATTTTGATGAAATTGACACCAATGAAGAAATTCTACAAGCTGAGAAGGCTTTTGAGGTCAATTACTTCTTGGTCGTGGTTGATATGGCAAACACCTCATTGAAAAGTAGATTTGAAGAACTACAAACATTCAAAAGTATGTTTGGGTTTTTACTTAGCTCAACAACTTTGAAGTCACTAAATGATACTGAATTAGAAGATTGTTGCACCAAATTTGCGAAAACATTCTCTTCGCATGACACATCTGATGTGGAGGTAAATGATCTAATATCTGAGTTGAAGGTTTTGAAGCTAAGTTTGCCGGAAAGGCCAATGTCTTCTATGGACATTTTTTAGTATGTTAGAAAAAATGGATTCTTATCCAAATACCTCAATTGCTTATCGCATATTATTTACTGTGCCTGTGACTGTGGCATCGGCAGAAAGAAGCTTTTCAAAGTTGAAACTGTTGAAGAATTATTTAAGATCTACGATGTCTCAACAACGGCTGAACGGGCTTGCCACTTTATGTATTGAGAAGAAATTATTAGACGAGGTTGACAGCAACACCATCATCAACGACTTCGCATCAAGAAATGTTAGAAGAAATTTTTGAAGGTAATATGTAATAATTATTTGAAGTGAATTTCTTTTGATATGCTATTAGTTTTTTGCTGGATGAAACTTATTATAAAATGGAAGGAAAAAATATATAAATAGGGCCTCAACTTTTAGTCTCGCCCCGGGTCTTTGGAACCTCAGGACCGGCGCTGGGTTGTATTTCTTTACTTAGGCCATTCTTTTGACATATTAAAACCCGGTACGGATGTATTCATATTCATATGGTAAATATTGTTCAAAAATAAATATTTGTTAGTCCATTAAATCTTATGATCTAGCGGTTAGATTAATGTCACGTATAATCTAATAATGTACTCCCTCCGTTATGCTTTAGCATTCTCAGTTACTTTTGTACACTTGTTTTGTAAAAATGATAATAAATAGTTAAAGTGGAGAAATGGTAAAGTAAGAGAGAGAATAATGTAAACAAGACTCTTCTCTACATTATTCTCTCGCTTACTTTACTATTTCTTCACTTTAACTATTTATTATCATTTTACAAAACGAGGGCATAAAAGTGACTGGGACTGCTAAAGCGGGACAGATGGAGTTAATTATAAAAATGCTTAAATATTTTTATTCCTTGGACTATTAGTGTGAAGGGAGAATTCTAGGGACTTTCACTTGAAAAAGAAAGAAATGGAATACGTGTGAAATGAGCATATGGTTACTAAAAGCATCGTTGAATAGTAGAATTTAGATTTATCAATTGTTAGGCTTGACCTTGACTCCATGATCATGTGAAATGATTAGTAGTAGTATTAAATTATTACTTTTTTCATACAATAAGATCTCTTTTAATTTAATAATAATTCACGATAAACTCGTGAAAACCCTAAACTTGTGTGATCACGCAACAAAAATTATGATTCTCAAACATGATTAATATTTGCTATAATTATTTGATAGAGTAAGAAGAAACTATCTATAACCATTTAGGACCTCTATACATTTTAGGTCTAATATACGCCCTTAATCCAACTCAACCAATTATATACAATAAATTAGAAATAATTAAATAATAATAATAATAATAACTATAAAAAATAATTTCTTTGGAGCTAAATGATTTGGTTTTTTATTGATAATTTTTACTTCCCTCCGTCCTAATAAAGTCCTAATAAATATGAAACATTTAATTTCGGCAGATTTTATACAATACGTTGTTTCATTTGGAAACGTTTATTTTTAATAGGACAACCCAAAAAGAAAAAATGTTTCATTTTTAATGAGATAGATAGAGTATTGTCAGAGAACTAATTCAATAAATACACTAGTAATCTCTTCGTCCCAACTACGTTGAGTCATTTCCTTCTTTGATAAAAAAACAAAACATCCGATCACTCTTATTTTATCTCATCACTTACTTTACTATCTCTTTATCTTTTCTACTTTATTCCCCTCTTCTACTTTTCTACACAATTTTTTAATTTCCGTGCCCAAAAGTTTTAACTCAACTTAATTGGAACGAAGGGAGTACATATGTATAATAATTTAACATGAAAATATATTAACGTTTCAACTGATGGAGCGAGAAATTTAAATTTCAAATTATGCAAACCAAGCATATTACACTCGAATTTATTAGTATTGATTATATTTCTTAGTCCATATTTCATTTCATATTACTCACACTTTTCATTTTTAGTAATTAATTTGGAATTGATTTTTTAGTGTAATTAAATTAGTATTTTAAGAGTAATGAGAGAAATACTTAATTAACTCTAATATATTAATTAAATATCCTAATTCTTATTTAAAATATAAATCGTGTAGTAGTTTAAAATAAGTCGAAATAAATTAGTGCGACTAACATGGGACCGATGAAATATATAATTTGCATAATATACATACGATAGAGATTTCATATGCCTCAATATGGGACTTCCCTAGTCATCCAAACAAAAATGCAAAAACTTGATATAGTATAATTTAAATAATAAGTCAGTTATCGATTATAACTAATTAACAATTATAAAAATAAGTCAGTTATCGATTATAACTAATTAACAATTATAAAAATAAGTCAGTTATCGATTATAACTAATTAACAATTATAAAAAAATTTGACTATTCCAATTTTTAAAGCCGCCAGACAACTAGATATATCCTCCACCGAAAATTAAAATACTCCTAAATACCCCAAAATTCCACAATTGCATAAAAATTCCAATATCCCAAACTTCAAAATATCATCATTCACTCTATAAATAGCCATACTTCCTTCCCTTCATATGCACAACATTTTCTCCTTCGTCTCCGAATATGAAACCCTCTCTCACTCTCTACACCCTCCTTGCTCTCCTTCTAGCTGCCGGAAAATCTGTTTCCGGCTCGGTTGGTGATATAGTCACCAATAATTTCTTCAATGGGATTGCTAATCAGGCGGCCGCAGGCTGCGCCGGAAAGGGATTCTACACACGCGCCGCCCTCCTCCAAGCAGTTCAGTCCTACCCGAAATTCGGCACCACCGGCTCCACCGACGATTTTAAGCGGGAGATCGCCGCGTTCTTCGCTCATATCACCCATGAAACTGGACGTAGGTCTTTTTATTTCACTCACATTTCATTATAAAATTAATATATAAAAATTATTTCTCATATTCCGCTAACTATTTCTTATTCATTTTCCGTTATATTTTTTAAAACACGTCTCTGGTCAAACATTCCTTAAATTAGTGGACAGATGTAGTAACTTATTTTACTTTTTGTTTTTATTTTATCTAACATTAGATAACATGTGTCTAAGTAAACTCAAGACCATGTGTTTATTTTAAGAAATCAAGTGTTATAATTTGTCACATGTAATACAATATGTATTTTTTTTTATCATGCAGATCTATGCTACACAAGAGAGATAAATCAAGCTAACCGCTATTGCGATAGCAACAATAGGCAATGGCCATGTGCACCGGGCCAGAGCTACTTCGGCCGAGGCCCAATACAACTCTCATGGAACTACAACTATGGCCCAGCCGGCCGAGCTATAGGCTTTGATGGATTGAACAATCCTGATATCGTGGCCAGAGATTCTGTTATCTCGTTCAAGACCGCATTGTGGTTCTGGATGAATAATGTGCATGCGATTATCACATCGGGTCAGGGTTTTGGAGCAACGATTAGGGCTATTAACAGCATCGAATGCAACGGTGCGAATCCGGCCACTGTGACTGCTCGTGTTAATTATTACACAAGCTATTGTAGCCAACTCGGAGTTAATCCCGGGGGTAATCTTCGTTGTTAGAAAAGCTTATTCTAATAATCAAGTGTGGCCTCTTGTGTGAGCTAATAACAGGCCTCCTGGAATAAATGTAATTTGATATATGTGAGTGATAATTAATGGTGTGTTTGAACTAAATGCATAAAAGTTTTGAAGTGTATAGATATTTGAAGAATACATATATACTTGGAAAGAAGATTAAGCGACACAAAACTAGCAGAATAAGACCTCTTATAAAAAATTATAAAATCAATTGTTTTATTTCGGATAAGTATTGATATGTAAAGCGAGTCCATATTCACTAAATAAAATTTCGTTAAGGATTTTTTTAATGCAATTAAGGATGTTAATTTGTATTTCTAAATATACCATCAACGCTTAAAAAACGTCCTTATTGTTAATGTCCCAACTAAAATTAGAGGATACAAATGAAAACATCTTAAAAAACAAAAGATTAAGTTAATTTTTCCTTGGACGCTTTCTTTTGCGTCCTAAATTGTTATTATTTTCTAAATTTTCTAACGCAAGCAATTGCTTTTCAATTTTTGTATCCTTAAAAGGGTAAGTTTTTCGGTATACCTTATTTTCGGTATGACCAATTTCCATACCGATGCAGTACCTCATTTTTGGTATACGTACCAAAGTTCGGTATACCGTACTTTTGCGGTATACCTTACTTTCAACATCAATGAAAATAGATAATTTGAGTTTTTAGAATATTATTTATATTTTATTTTAAAAATATATATATTACATATATTTTATTCATAATTATATTTATATTTCACAATAAATTTTATAATTTTAAAAATATATAAAATATATTTTATACTATTAAATTATATTTTAAGGTATATACCTTAATTTACGGTACATACCGAACTTCGGTATGAAGCGGTATACCGCGGTATATGAAAATTCATACCGTTACCTTACCGAAATCTTTCGGTAAGGTATTATACCGTACCGAAAATTCTTTTTTCCTTTATTTCTTTTTTTTTTCCATTTGTTTCTACTTTAAAAATATGCAAATACAATTAAATAATTGTATGTGTATATACTCTAGTCGGTTAAGTAGATTTCTTTATATGGCTAAATCCGGGAAACTTTTGACGATTTTACTATAATTGTTGATTGTTAGACTAAACTCAACATTTAATGTTGAATTGCTAAAGGTGTCCTCAATTTATTTATGTAGAAACATCTCCTTCGCCGACTAAGAGTATATATACTTATAAATTTATTGTTCAGAACTTCAAGTATTTTTTGTAATTTGTAATGAGCTTCGTTGTAGACTAGTAGTGTCATTGTATTTAAATTTTTTGTGATTTGTAATTGTTGTAACTTGTAATCTCAATAAAATTGCAATTTTCATCGTGATTTTTTGAATTTTATTTACGCACATTTCATAGATAAATAAATAAGAAAGTGCAAAAAAAAATTACGAACGGCCTCATGAACCGGCGGTTTCGGCCAAAAATCGGCGGTTTTGAACCTCCCCATGAACCAACGGTTTTTTGAACCGGAACCGGAACCCCCGAAACCCTTGGCGGGATGGTCCCGGTTCATGAAAATGTTGAACCGTGAACCGCCGGTTCCAAACCAGAACCGACGATTTTTGAACCGTGTGCATGCCTAACTTAGACGCGTACTTCACTCTAATTAAAAAAATAAAAATAATAAAAAAAGAAAAAGAGGAAATGGAATACGTGTAAATGAGTCTGTGGTTCTAAAAACAGTGTTGAATAGTATTTCGAATTAAACAATTGTTAGGATTGACCTTGACTCCACGTGAAAGAATTACTCACTCCGTCCACCATTTAAATAACCCTTTTGACTCGACACGGATTTTAAAAAATTGTTTAAATTTATGAAGAAAGTAAAAGAAAAAAGTGAGTGAAATGTGAGACCCATTTAAAATATTAGTTTTATATCGGATTGAGAGTGTAAAGGGAGAATAAAGAAAATTGTTCTATAAATCGTTGACAAATCAAAATTGCAAAATGACTTTTTAAATCGTGGACGGAGGGAGTATTAAGTTTTATTCTCACTTACTTTACTCTCTTTTACTTTATTATCTTTTCATTTTTTTTATAAATTTCATTTTCTACTTTATTCTTTCTTTAACTAACTTACTAAATATATTTTTTCTTAAATTACGTGTTGAAAAGAAACGTGTCAATTAAATGAGGAAAATTTAAAATTTGACTATTCCAATTTATAAAGCAGCAAGACAAATAAATAAACACACCCCCGCCGCAAAATTAAGGTACGCTGAAAAACATGAATACAACAAAATTTAACAACTGCAATAAAATTCCAATATCCCAAACTTCAAAAATATCGTTATTCACTCTATAAATAGCCACACTTCCATCCCTTCATATACACAACAATTTCTCCATCTCCAAATATGAAACCCTCTCTCACTCTCTTCACCGTCCTCGCTCTCCTTCCGGCCACTGGAAAATCTGTTTCCGGCCAGAACTGCGGCTGCGCTCCCACCCTTTGCTGCAGCCAACACGGCTACTGCGGAACCACCAACGACTATTGCGGCCCTGGCTGCCGTTCCGGGCCATGCTTCGGCTCGGGAAATAAAGTTAGTGATATAGTTACCGAGAATTTCTTAAATGGCATTGCTAATCAGGCGGCCGCAGGCTGCGCCAGAAGGGGCTTCTACACACGCACCGCCTTCCTCGTGTTTTGTACCCTACTTCTATATAAATGGACACACAAGATGTGCTAGGCCCAATATGACAAATAGGACCAAAACATAATATAACGAGACCTCATTTGGCTAGCGGCAAACAATACATGTTCAAGGCATATTAACAAATTATTTCACTTTTTGTTTATATTTTATCTAACATTACATAACATATAGGCTAATAAGAATATGACACTAAGTAATTTTAAGACCGTGTGTTTATTTTAAGAACTCATGTGTTATATGTCACATGTAAAACAATGTTTTTTATCATGCAGATCTATGCTACGCAAAAGAGATCAACCAAGCTAACCGCTATTGCGATAGCAACAATAGACAATGGCCATGTGCAACGGGTCAGAGCTACTTCGGCCGAGGCCCAATACAACTCTCATGGAACTACAACTATGGTCCAGCCGGCCGAGCTGTAGGCTTTGATGGATTGAACAATCCTGATATCGTGGCCAGAAATAATATTATCTCGCTCAAGACCACATTGTGGGTCTGGATGAATAACGTGCACGCGATTATCACATCTGGTCAGGGTTTTGGGCCAACGATTAGGGCTATTAACAGCATCGAATGCAACGGCGCGAATCCGGCCACTGTGATCGCTCGTGTTAATTACTATACAAGCTATTGTAGCCTACTGGTCCTACTCAGTTAATCCCGGGGGTAATCTTCGTTGTTAGAAAAGCTTACGCTAGTAATTAAGTGTGGCCTTTTGTTTGAGCTAATAACAAGCCTCCTGAAAAAAAAAGTAATTTGATAAATCAGAGTGATAACTAATGGTGTACTTAAACTAATAAATGCAAAAAAAAATTATGAAGTACTATATAGATATTTGTACAATACATGGGAAGAAGATTAACCGACACAAAACTAGCAAGATAAGATCTCTTATAAAAATTTATAAAAGCAAAACATATAAACTCATGTTCAATAGTAGCTTCCCGGAGACTTGACTTGCAATATACTCAAGCTCAATCAAACAAAAAGGATCAACAAGTAAAATGATGACAAAAAAGAAGACGAAGGAAGTTTTAGTAAGTGAGAAATCACTTGGGACCTTTGGACCTCGTTCAAGGGACCTTTACTTTCTCTCAACCTTAACTATTTATTACTATTTTTTCAAAACACGTGCAAAAATGCAATGTCTTGCTTAGGCTGAGACGGAGGTAGTATCTTCATTGCCTCAACGAATCTTTCAAAACAGGCCCTTGGATATTGTTTTAACCCATATAAAGTTTTTTCAACAGACATACTTCTCCATCTTTACTATCTCCTGCGAATCATGGAGGAACTTCCATGTGAACTTCCTTCTATAATTCACTGTGCAAAATTACATTTGTCACGTCGAACTAATTTGTGCCACTATTGAGAATGTCTCTGAATAATCAACTCCGCATGTCTAAGTGTATCCTTTGACTATAAGGCAAGTCTTGTATCTCTCAATAGTTTTATCTAATTTTGTTTGATCATAAAGATCCATCTACATTTTGTGAATTGTTTCCCCTTTTGTAATTAGAAGTTAACAATTTTTGCTTGTGTAGAATTTGGGAATATGCCAAAACGTAAATTAGAAAATAAAAAGTGGACTGAAGAATTCGATACTCTAAGGGGTGTTTGGTTTGTAAGATTGTATTCCGGGATTAAATATGTAGTATGTTTGATTCATGAGATTCAATCTCACAATTCAATCCTAGATGAATAATTATGAGATAATTAGTAATGGCTAACCAACTCCCTAGAACTAAAATAATCTCACAACTTTATTCTAGATTATATCTTGATAATATTTTATCTAGGAAACCGAACGGCACCTAAGATTATAAAAATATAATAAATGCATTAATCGATAGTCTAAGCAGAATAAATATGTTTGGAACCATTGTTAGACCTAGACCGAGAATATGACTAAGTAAACCATAGCCGCATCAAAGTCAAGGTGGCCACGCAATGTAGTTTTCCTTCATGCACTATATATTTACTAAATTTATTTCCTTATAGCAAAAACGGTACTATACTAATTTAAGTATTAATAAAAAAAATTATCATCTTTTTCATTTAATCAATGAGTTTGGTAGATAGATTATATAGTACTTCCTCCGTCCACAAGAATATGTATTCTTTCATTTTTAGTCCGTCCCATAAGAATATGCACTTTTTAATTTTGGAAACCCTATTCTCTCTAACAAGGTGGGACACATTCTCCACTAACAATACTATTTTTACTTTTTCTCTCTACCTCTCATTTACTTAACCAATTTTGCATTAAAACATGCCGAACCCAAAGTGCATATTCTTTGGAGATAGAGGGAGTATATGTAGTGTTATGCAACATTCTTTTATATGTTGAGTGGAGAGAATAAAATAGGAAAGTGAATAAAGTAGATAAAAGTGTATCTATTTTTAGTAATAGATCATCTTAATTGGGACAAAACAAAAAGGAAAACAGATTATCTTTAATATAAAATCGTATTTATAAATTTTTCTATAGTCTTTCTCATTTAATCAATGAATTTTTCACGAGGTAAGCAGCCTAGTCTGATTTATAGTTTTAATTGAAATTGTACATAATTTAAATTTATCTTGAGTTTTGGATTTTTTACACGTTTATTTCCAATAATATCTCAATGTACGTTATCCACTAAAAAACGACAAGTACCTGACTATGTTCACTTTAGAGTTAATTATAATTTATATTCTAATTTTTTTATACAGTATTACTTTCAAATATATCGCATCCTTTATAAAATAGTGTCAAATTTTTATTCAATTTTCAATAGTCACTTTAGAGTTGATTATAATTTATATTCTAATTTTTTATACAGTATTACTTTCAAATATATCGCATCCTTTATAAAATAGTATCAAAATTTTATTCAATTTTCAAACTTTTTGCAAATGTATTATTACTCACTACTTCAATTTCCAACGTCGCATTGATGTAGTGCTGGCAAATACAGCCAAACCCTAACCCAACCCAACCCAAAATCTTGGATTCTTATTGGGTCTCAACTCTCAACCCATTAACTTTTTGGGTGTTCATGCAAATTATCGTGCTATGTCAAAAAATTTCAGTCTCTCCATTAATGTTAGTAAGTTACTATACAAATTAACCTGACACAATATGATAACGACCATAACATGATATTATTACACAACTGAAACTTGATATTACACTATTAAACATACAATATTATACATTTAAAACTTGTTACAACATGATTTAAACTTTATCACGATTTAAATCTAAATAATAAAATTAAAGTAATAATATTTTTTACTTGATACAATTATTAAAATAATAATTTTATTTCTAATCGGATAACCCAAACCCATACCCAACCCAAAATCATAAGGATCCCAAATCATATAAATTTGACCAAAATCCATTAATTTCGTACAAGTTCTTGTTATCACATCGTATTAATAATCGTCTATCCTACATTGATGACATTACATAGTAAAACTTATGAACATTTACAATTCTCTAATGTGTTACTTTTCAGAGCATCTCCAATGGCGGCGAGCGGGCCGGCCAGCCAATTTCCGGCGCTCGCCGGTCCGCTCGCCGAACCATTGGAACCGGCGAGCGCCATTTCGGTGAAAAAATCGGCTAGCGCTGGCCGATTCGCGAGCGCTCGCCGGTCCGCTCACCGCCATTGCAGGCTCAGGACCGGCGAGCGTTCGACAAGCGAATTTATTTATTTTTTTTAATTTTCGAAACACTATATATACGCGATTTGCATGTCATTTTCATTCACACCACTTGTTTTAACGAGTACTCTCTCTATCTTAATTTCTGTACAAGATCAACAACGGAAAATGAGCAACGTTGGTAGTAGTAGTGGTGGTAGTGGTGGGGATGACGAGGAGTACGATCGTCGAATGAACGAAGCGTTAGAGGCCTATACGAACCGTGAGATTGATCGGCTGCTGCAGAGGGCCTTGCAGTCGGCGGTACCTCGACCTCGACCACGACCAGTTGTCCACCGCCGAACAGTGATTGAACGTGATCACGTAGCTGCACATCAGCGCCTATACGCAGACTACTTCGCACAGGAGCCGCGGTTCAACGACAACCATTTCAAGCGCCATTTTAGGATGAGCATAGCCCTGTTTATGCGTATTGTTAACGCCTTGGAGCAGCGATATCTGTATTTCCGCTTCAGGCATGATGCGGCTGGCATACCCGGCCACACACCTATTCAAAAGTGCACTGAGGCAATCAGGCAGTTGGCCTACGGAGGCGCGGGAGACATGTGGGACGAGTACCTCCACATCGGTGAGTCGACTGCCCTTGAATGTATGAAGTATTTCTGTCAGGGCGTGATTGAAATTTTCCGTGATCAGTACCTTCGAAGCCCTACTCGCGAAGACTGCCAGTATTTGATGCAGATGCACGGGGAGAAGCATGGGTTCCCGGGTATGTTAGGTAGCATAGATTGTATGCATTGGGAGTGGAAGAACTGTCACGCTGCCTGGAAGGGGTTCTACACGACCGGCTACAAGGGAAAGAATCCCACGATGATCCTGGAGGTCGTTGCTGACTACCGGCTATGGATTTGGCATGCGTATTTTGGGATAGCCGGGTCGAACAACGACCTCAACGTCCTCAACTCGTCGCCTCTTTTCAACGAGCAGTGCCAGGGCGTCGGTCCGGCCATCAGTTTTGTCGCCAACGGGACCCAGCATGATATGGGCTACTACTTGGCGGATGGGATATACCCTAGGTGGCCCGTCTTTGTGAAGACGATCAGATGCGCATCGGATGAGAGGAAGGCCTACTTTGCGGAACGCCAGGAGTCGGCGCGCAAGGACGTGGAGCGCGCATTTGGTGTGCTCCAGTCTCGATGGGCGGCAATTTGGGGTTCAACGCGTTTGTGGCATATCGACTGCATTGCTGATATAATGTACGCCTGTATTATCATGCACAACATGATTGTCGAAGATGAATGTGTACGACTGACTAGTTGGGCCAACGACGATAATGAAGCCGGTCCAAGCCACGGCATAGCCGCCCCCAACGTACGAAATGGGGTCCCGCACAATGAAGCCGGCCTCCTCCAAGCACTTGCCGACATGCGCCAAACGGATGCTAATATTCGACTCCAAAAGGATTTAATTGAAGAGTTGTGGGCGCGGAGGATTGCACGACGTTAGTTTTTTTTTAATTATGTAATTTTTTTAAATGTACTTTTTTTAAAATTTAAATAAAATAATTGGATTTTTCCGTATTTGTGTCGTAAATTTAATTCCGTATTTTGTGTGATTGTCAATTATTTATTTTATATAATTAGGGGTGATGTGGCTAGGCTATTGTTGGGCTATTGCTGAACTATTTGCTTGTACTGATAATGTGGCAGGAGGATTTTTAATGCTGATGATGTGGCAGGAGGATTTTTAATGCTGATGATGTGACAGGAGGAGTTTGTGGCTGGGCTATTGCTGGGCGAAAGCCACTGGAGATGCCCTCATAAAAAAGTTAAATGTTCATAAGTTTCACCATATCATATTTCAAATCGCTAGATTCAAACATAGCGGTAGCACTAGAGTCGTGACTCCAATATCCTACTAATAATCAATGTAATTGGGACAACTAAGGGGCAATTTCTAGAGAGCTGGATTCTTTGTTAGTACTAATTCTTATTGAAAAGACCAAGTCATATCCTTAATTACAGGAGGATGCCAAAAATTTAGCTTATTCCACGCCGTCAAATACAGTTAGGTATATAATTATTCAGTTTTGGATTTAATTTTTTTAACTTATGCACATTTATTACTACCGTTTAGTATTTTTTTCTTACTGAATTAAATCGACAAATCAAAATCTTTTGAAACCAAAAATTTAATTGAACTGAATTATCGAAAACCCATATTAAGGCATTTTTAAGGTGAAAAGGTAAATGGAAGAGGTATATTCTAAATTTACATTTTCAAAAAGTGAAATATAACCTTTTGAAAATTAACACATTCCAAAAAGAAAAGGTATATAGAAAGATAAATTATTTTCTAAAATAAAACAATAGTACAAAAAGCATTCTGAAACATTAAAAGTGCATTTAATGGTCCAATCTAGTGTTTGATATATTGGCTAATTTTTCTGCTTGACCCGTTCAATGAGCAAGGACACGTTGAATTAAGGCTGAAAAATGGTGTTTTATTATCATGGAAATTGGGTGATAATAACATGTGCAAACTATATAAATATTACGTGAAATTTACTAATATAGCCCTCAGCCTTGGAAATATAGAAAAAGAAAATGGATAGTTTTGGAATTTCCTATTATAGTATGACTTTAAATAACAAACCAAACATGTGATATTAAGACTATAAATAACATATCATCAATTCAAACACCACAAATAGAAATAGAAAATAAAGAAAACCATTTCTACAAAATGAATTTATTCTTATCTAAATAAAAGATAAATTTCAATTCAAATACATATCTAAATAAAGGTGTAATACCTTTCTCAAATAACTTTCAGCTTAGAAAATGATTTTTTATGAAAAAAGCTCTATTTAGCTCTTCATTTGGAGATATTATTAGAAAGACTATAACTGAAATTACAAATATTTATTTGAATCCAAAAGTTGAAATCGCCTAAATATATTGCATAAACAAAAAATTCAAAATTATTTTCTAAAATTTGCATTTAAATATATTTCAAGTCACTTGCTAATATATCCATACAATAACTACAGTCTTCAAAATCTAAATCATAATATCAATTAATACAAACATGGTTTTTTAGACATGTGTCTAATAAAAATAGTCTTTTTAGATTATTTTTTTTATTTTGACCTATCCATAATATTAGTTCACTTTAATCACTTTTTCTTCCTATCTCTCTTTTATTTTACTAATTTCCAATTAAAACATGCATGGTCTACAAAATCTCTATTTTTGTGGGACGGAGTATTCAAATTAAATTTGTTTTGTTGGTTTATATATCTGAATCTTAATGAATCAAAACCCAAAAAAAATCCACCTAAATTTTTAATTTTGGTTTAATTCAGATTATATTTTTGAGTAATTTGTTCACTGTTGGATACAATGAATAATGCTTCCAATACAATTAGCTTAAACGACGACGTATATTTTGAAAGAAATGCGGAAAAAAATAAGTTATTGAAGTGTCATTGTCAAAATCAAAATCATACTAATATTCAATTCATTAGACTTTTCCGTAATGATATATGGAGTGTTTGATTTAATTCAGCAGTTGAATATTCAATTCTATCTATTGTGTTAAAAAATAAAATCGTATCTCTGAAAATACTTAAGTTCTTTTTTTCTCTTTTATTTATACCTTCTCATCTATAATCAATATACTCACTTCTTTATTTATAGTCAACTACGTACATTATTCTTCAATTCAAATTAATAAGTAATACTCCTAACATTCTTTGAAACTTCCATTACAGTTGTAGAAAATGGTTATAGTTTTATTACTATGAATCATTAATTAATTGAACTACAATTCAGACGCAGGGTGTTCTTACATCTTTATCCTCATACCTTTATCACAAAATCGACAAAACAGTTGGGACGTTGTTGAAATACTTTAAATTGTCTAATTTGTTTCGAAATTTGTTCCTTCTACTCATAAATTTTAATGAGCTTAAATGAGAGACTTAAACATGTATTCCTATCTAATGCCCAAAATTAGATGACGAAAAAATTGATAATAAAAAAAATGGAATAGAGCTTCAAAATTTCTCAATCAATTATCTTAGATTCTTAGTTCCAAACCAAAAGAATTACTAGGAATAAAACACTTCATAAAATTTAATTTGCAGCTCAAAATTTTAGATGAACATATTCATATCCTTATCCAAACATAATCCAAATTGTACTCCAAAATCAACACAGTGAGAATTGAATACAACAGTCATAGTATAATTACGTATGATACTTCTACACGTCAAAAGACCAATCAATTACTAGTTGAATTTTCAACTAAATCGAATTTAAACTTTGATCAATCACTATAAATATCCATCGAACCACTCCCTTGTTCATCCACATCATTTCTTTAAACCAAAATGAAGCATTTGCTCATTATTTTCGCCCTCCTTGCCGCAGCAAACTGGGCTTCGGCCCAAAACTGCGGCTGTGCGGCCAACGAGTGCTGCAGCCAATACGGCTTCTGCGGCACCAACGCCACTTACTGCGGGCCGGGCTGTCAGTCCGGGCCGTGCACCACCAACGGAGTCAAAGTAGAGGAGGTTGTGACGGATGCTTTCTTCAATGGCATAGCCAATGCGGCCGGGGCGGATTGCCCCGACCGTGGATTCTACACTCGCGCCGCCTTCCTCGACGCCCTCGGATCATTCCGCGGGTTCGGAACGGACGGCACCGCCGACGACAGTCGCCGGGAGATCGCGGCCTTCTTCGCCCATGTTGCTCATGAAACAGGCAGTAAGTTTTTTTTTCCACCGTTACTTAAAAATAGATTTTTTTTGATTTTCTAAAATTAGAAACTTTTTCATTTTGGGAGGTGGACCCCATAATCCACTAATTAACACTGATTCCACTATTTTTCTTCCTTTTCACTCTTACTTTATTAGTTTTGCATTAAAACCTATATTGTTTCTAAAGTTTCTATTTTTAGGAAACAATGAGTAGTGCTTCCTCCGTCTCCAAAAAGTATACACTTTGAGTTCGGCACGAGTTTTAATGTAAAATTGGTAAAGTAAGAGAGATGTAGAAAAGAAAAGTATTTAAAGTATTGTTAGTGGAGAATGGTCCCACCTCATTAGAGTGAAAAGAGTTTCTAAAATTGGAAAGTGCATATTCTTATGGAACGGACTAAAAAGGAAAGAGTGCATGAGATGGAATGAGTATTATTTACTTAGACTTGTGTGTTACATAAATTGAAATGTGACATATCATTATTTTTGTGTGCGCAATGTAGACCTTTGCTTTAGAGAGGAGATAAAAAAATCAGATAAGTATTGCGACCCGAAATTTACGGACTGGCCGTGCAACCCAGACAAATTCTACTACGGCCGCGGCCCATTGCAGCTGACGTGGAACTACAACTACGGGGCAGCGGGGCGGGCCATTGGGTTTGACGGGCTGAACAACCCGGAGGTTGTGGGCACGGACGTTGGGGTATCGTTCAAGGCGGCCTTGTGGTATTGGATGCAAAATTGTCACAATGCTATTGTTTCGGGGCAGGGGTTCGGGGCCACGATTCGGGCCATCAATGGCAACGTGGAATGCGACGGTAAGGAGCCTGAGCTGGTGACCAGTAGGGTTGACTTGTACACACGTTACTGTGGACAGCTCGGTGTGGACCCGGGGGCTAATCTACGATGTTGATTTCCACTACTCAAGATTCAGTCTACACCTCGAGTAGACTCGGTCAACATATTGTTATGTAATGAACAAATTATATGGACCCAGCTAGAATAAATTTGACGAATCACGTCTTTGAAATGGCATTTGAATTTTGAATTGAATGAATATTTACTCGAGATATACGATGATCTTAATCTTTTAGAAGTTAAAGTCTCAACCTACTCGTATTTTATTTGTAGCAATTTTAAATTAAAATTAGTTTCACAAAATGATCTACTAACTGATTATATCTGTTTTCCCGATTAGTAGAGTAAAAAATGTCGTTATAAGAAAATTTTTTGGGACATCTATGCCGTTTTAATCAAAGCAATGTTATATTAAAAAATGTAATTAATTTTACAATGTATTTTAACTATTCCAGTTGATTATATATCCTAGAGTCACAGATAAATCTATTTTTTAAGTCTTGAATCAATATTACTAGAATAATTACTTACATATATTATGTATGTCCCCTAAAAATAGAAATTCTTTCCTTTTTAGTCTGTCCCATAAAAATAATTTAGGTGTGTCTCATTTTCACTAACACATTTTTCTTTTTTATTTTTTATTATTTTATTAATTTTTTATTAAAACTGGTGCCGTTTTAAAAATTCATATTTTGAGCTTCAGGGACAGAGGGAGTATCTATGTTCCATGTACTATGGATGCACGTGTCTACTTGAAAGATGAATGCAGATTTTTAGGTCCAATTCAGTAAAATTTATGGTGAATGCAACAACTTTATGCCTTAAAATGAAGTGTGATCACTTTCCACAATGTTGATTTATAATATATTCAACCCATATATAGATAAATGTATATAATTCTTTCTCCTAAGAGAATAAGACACCATAATCAAACACATCAAGTTTTATTTCATATACTGTAATTTCCACACATAACTGAGTCCACCATTTATTACATTGGTAAAAGCACACATCAACCTAATGTCTTATAAGTGGAACTATTTAGAGATGGTGCGCATATATATGTTGCTTAATTAGATAAGAAAAGTCATTAATTCTTTTGGATTAATTAACAGCGAAGATTAGGTCCAGGGTCGACCCGGAGCTGCCTACAATACTCCTTGTAGTAGTCGACCCGAGAGCTGACTTGGGCGGGATCCTCCGGCCATCGCATTCTATGCTGTTAATACCACGGATCGTGGCGCCAAACCCATTACCCGAAACAAAAGCCGCGTGGCAATTTTCCTTCCAAAACCATACGGCCGTCCTGACGGATTTTCAGCCATCACTACTAAAAAAATAGCCTGTTATCACATTAAATTAGTCACATTTTATTAAAACTGTGAGGATATATACTCAAACAATACATTGATCTTTCTTCACATTTATATCATACACTAATGTTACACTAGAGTTAAATGTCAGTTCAACAGTCCTATACTCACACTTCTATTAAGTACAATAATGGTGATTTGCTCCTATTATAACTCACGGAAGTTGTTATACGCAAATACTTAAACATGATTCAAAAAAAAAAAATTTCAAATTACTAATGAAGTTTAATTATTGAAGAAAGTAATTAAAACAACTTATTCAAAAAATAATTGGCAAAAATAAATTGAGTAGAAATTACAAAAATAAATAAAGTAGATCACACAAGTTTAATAAAAATAACTCTAATATTACAACGATACTGCAAGAATACAGCGTCGAATGTAGTACTTCGAGTGTCGATCCACAGGGAGGGCAAAGATTATTTAATTCTAAAGCAGACAAAACACATTATAAAAAAACTTTGGTTTGAAGTTTTTGATTTCAAGATCATGCAAAAACAATTAAAAGAAATAAAACGAGCAAGATGAATCAAGAGATGAGATTGTTACTCCAAACATACACGGATAAAACAATAGATTAAGAATAGTTGAACACATATTCTATGAACTAATCTTCATTAATCTAAAGATCCTACGGAAGCGTGAGACTCAAAGATCAACTACTATTAGCATGAGAAATCCATTATCAAATTATCATTTGAACAAATCTAATTGATAATTCATTATCACAAAGATTTATCTTATTCAAAGTTAAAGAGACATTTGATTAAGAAAATATTTCTACTACGAATGATGCACCAAAAGTAATAGATTCAAACAATAAAATTATGATAACGACTATCATAAGATAAAGAAGAACATAGAATAAACCACAAGAACAATTTATCCGTTTACATGTTTGGAGCAACACTAGAATTTTTAGCCTATCGGACTATGAAGAATAGAAAAGAGATGTAAAACCCTCAGAACCATGGAGTAGGCTTGGAGAAATTGATGACAAATTGTTTCAATAATCACCCCAACAACAACCGGCAATTCTCCGTTCTTAGATCACGTAATTTCTTCCAAAACAAAACTCCTCTTCAATTGAATTCTCTCTCTTTTCTCCCCCTTCTTCCAATTTCCGTCCTAGTCCTCTCAATCCTCTCCAATTTCGTCTCCTTTCTTTATTTTTTCCCTTTCTCCAACTGCCGTCCGAAACTGCTAAAATGCAGTTGAGATTGCATACGCCCGACCGGGTGAAATTAAAAGGGAAAATCGCCCGACCGGGTGTTTTCGTCTGGACTCCGCATGCATGTCGAATCTCACCCGACCGGGTGTATTTTTAAACCAACAAATCCACCCGGGCGGGTGATACTCTCTGGAGTCTCCACGCCTTACAAACCTCACCCGGGCGGGTGTTGGAATATCTACCCGGGCGGGTCAGTGGCTTTGTCGAGTGAAATTGCAGACGGTGGTTCTGTTCGGAGCATTGGGCGTCATTTCCGATGGATTTCCGGTGAACTTCTAGCTTTTTACATCCTAAACAATGATGGAAACACGATATGATGAGTCGTAATTAACATAAAGATGTATAGTCTAAGGGGAAAAAATGTAGAAAATATGCTTCGCATCATTTCTCAGCCCGTCGAATCCCACAGCTTGCCCGGCTGCCCCATAGTTGTAGTTCCACGTCAGCTGCAGCGGTCCGCGCCCATAGTAGCGCCTGTTGGCCGCACACGGCCAGTCTTTATTTCTATTGTCGCAATAGTTTCTCGATCTCCCACCCTCCTCTTCAATAAACCACATACCTCTATATTTAAACAAAAAAAATGTTGAATTACTGACGATGGCCAATAATTACTAATGGTAAACGGTGTTACCTGATTCGATGAATTACCGAAGGAATTACCGACAGAATTTCTGTAGTTCATAGCTAAAACCAAATTAGCAACAGAAATTTCCGTCAGTAACACAGTTTACCATCAGTAAATTTGTTGTTTTTTCGTAGTGTATATACTGTATGCATCTTTTTAGGAAAATAAAAAAATAAAGTAAAAGAAAAGGAAATATGTTAGTTTTAGCTAAACAGAAAAATAAATCATAATAGGTGAGACGACATTAAATAAAAATGTGAATCGCTATGGGACTGAGGGAGTATTAATTAATTAATTAATAACTTACGCCCACTCTCATGCGCAACATGGGCGAAAAAGGCAGCGATCTCGCGCTTAGAGTCATCGGCTGGGCCAATGGCGCCGAAGCTTGGCCACGACGCGGCCGCATCGACAAATAGGGAGCGCGTGTAGAAACCTTTTCCGGGGCAGTTGCGTCGGCCCTGACTGGATATGATCCCATTGAAGAAATTATCAGACACGACATCACCGAAATATATATAAATTGCAAAAAACAACAAAAAGACGAAAATAAACTCATTTATTATGAAATCAGCGTAAACATGTAAGTATATAGCATATCCAAACAAACTTTTATTAACGTTAGCGCTTAGCTAAATGACGTGTGTCCCTTAAACACCTTTGCAATGCATTCATTGCGCGTCATGCCTCTGTGGGACGATCTAGACTCTAGAGCTTCTGCATTGTGGATGCTTTGCTAATGACACTCTCTCCATATGAGATTAAAGTCTCCTTATTACTCGCTACAAGTTTTAAGAAATAAAAAAGAATATAGTGGAAAAAAATAGTGGACTAATTTTATAACAATAAATGAATGACATGAGTTTGTGCGGTATGAATTTCACTTTTTAAAATTAATAAAAATAAAATAAGACATGTAATAGTGAACATTTTAAAATGCTAACATGAGATTTAGTGACGGATTAAAAATGTGTAATGATGCATTGGCGGATCCACTAAGGAACAAGGGGTACAACTGTACCCCCAAAATGTGTTATTACCAATATATAATTATGCAAATAACCAAGCAAGTTCCTTAGCCCAGCAGTAGAATCTTCCTTTACCAATTTGGTAGCCCAAGTTCGACTCCCATTTAGTTCAGATTTTTAGTCCCGTTTTATTGTTATTTTAGTTTCTTTGTTTTATTTTGTATTTTTCTCTTTCAGTTTTAAGTCTTTTTATGTATTTTAGCAATTTAATAAAATATTATGCATTTATTTATTTATTTTCAAATTAGTTAATTCTCTTGAAAAGTATTTTAATTATTTTAATGAATTTCACTTTCTCTTGTAATGCGTATTATTTGGTACATATATTTCTAATATAAATTCATCTATACATTTTATGCATTTATATTTAAAACAATTTCTTATCTTATAAAGCATTATGCATTTAGTTATTTTCTAATGATTATTAATATTAACTTTTTGTTTTAATTTATTCTATTGTATTATGTTTTATTTTTTTTATTTTCTATTTTTTTTAAATAATTGAAACATTGCTCAAATAGTCAAATGATAATTTCTTGGTAAAATAACCCGCAAAAAGATAAATTATTAAAAGGTAATACACTATGAATGCCAAAACAATTTATCTATAATATATAAATCTAAGAACCTTTATTTTGAATAATGAATGTCATTTAAGTAGTAGTAACACTAATTTAAAAATAATTCACATCTATATTCAAAGTATAATCTTAATTGAAAATAAAAATAAAAATTTTGATTGAGAGAACAAATTAAAAAGAAGAAAAAAGATCGGATTTTGAAACTTTAATTCGCTATAATTATTTATCGTACCCCCAAACCGAAATTCCTGGATACGCCAATGTAATGATGTTATATCCAAATTTTGAACCAACTAGCCTTCTGAATTCACATTTAAATATATCATACATCAACGTCGATTGGTTCTCCTTCGCTTTTTATTATGCTATAATTAAATTAAAATAGCGCCTATATTCTTTTTCTAAAAGAAGAAAATAGTAATACACCTCGGCCAAATATCTCAAACTCAAGTCCAGTATATTCCAATTGTCTCATTAAAAATGAAACGTTTTCCTTTTTAGGTTGTCCCACTAAAAATGAAAAGTTTCCTAAAAAGGAAACAAAAACCCGTGCCGAAAACAACAAAACACCATTGCATAAAATCATGTGAAAACCAAATGTTTCATATTTATTGGGACGGAGGGAGTATGACTTTTAAATACATATGCATTTTACAAGACTTTTAAATTTATATTAATTTAATTATTAAAAAACTACTAACATATTGTCTAGATAAATGGGGCCTCCCAAGGGTGAAATATATTCATAGCTTTATGAAAGAAATAATAAGATATTCATAAATTCCAAAACCACCAATTTTTTTCGTCAAATTGGAATTATACCTATCGCTCCACAAGAAAACTCAACAAAAATATATTTTTTCCGACCCATTTCCTAAAATAAGTCAAAATTTGACTCGACTTCCCCCAATTAGAACAAGCTCACCCAATAGACTTGGATAGGATGACCCAAAATGTTAAGAACTTGTTTGATAGCAGTGAATGTAACCTTTTTCATAAATTTTGGTTTTGCTTTAAAAGTCAAATATATATCCATTTTCTATTTTAATTAGTCATTGAATAGTATTTAATAAGCTATGCCCATACAAAGCCTGAATAAATACAAAGATTGAATAAGGAGTGAAGATCTGCAGTAGAGTACAGTGATTCACGTGGAGACGTAACAGACAATTGTTTTTTCTTTGGAGAATCAATTGGAGAACGTCGGGAATGATTCGAACGAGAAGATGAAAAATCAAGAACAAGTAGTGTAGGTGGAAAATAGGAATCTTGTATTACTTCTTTGATTGAATTGATACAATCTACAAATTGGGGATCTTGAGAGAGTAGACCCTTATAGCTAAGAAGATGAAAAACAAAACAGATTCAAACCGAAAAACAAACGCAACGGCTAATCTGCAATCAACGGTCAAGATCTAAACTACTCAACTAAGTTTGATCCAACGGTCACTGGTGAATCTCGCATCCTAAGCTGAAAACGCTCTTCAGCGAACACGACTCTTCCACACTTAGCTTCATTCCTTCCTTAGCTCCAACTGAGCTCGATGCCAGCAGCCAAACAAGTTCACAAATCTCCACCTTGACTGCTCGGCTCCGATATCAGGAACCTCTCCTGCACATCCCAACCAACTTCATACACAAATCAAACTTTTCTTTAACAAAGGCTTTGTGAGCATGTCGGCCGGATTGTATGCTGTGTCCACTTTGAACACAATGATATTCCCATTTTCAATCTTCTCTCTAACAAAATTATACCACACGTCTATGTGCTTGCTTCTTTCATAGAAAACCTGGTGCTTCGCCAAACTAATAGCACCATTGTTATCACACCAATTGAATGGCCCTCTGCTCCACTCCAAACTCCCCAGCAATGCCCCTCAGCCGAAAACTCTCCTTCACTGCGGCTGTGATGGTCATATACTCGGCCTCAGTGATGGACAAGGCCACCACATTTTGCAATGTTGATTTCCAGCTGATAGCTCCACCAAACAAAGTGAATACATAGCCGGTTTGTGACTTTCTATTATCAATGTTGCCGCATAATCACTGTCACAGTAACCTACCAAAGCCTTACCTTTCATCTCCTCATTTCCTTTGTACAAGATGTCATACTCCTTAGCACCCTTCAAGTACCTCAGAGTCCATTTGAGTGCCAGCCAGTGTTACTTGCCATAGTCAGCCATAAATCGACTTGTCACACTAATAGCATGTGCTACATCAGGCCTTGTGTTATTCATGGCATACATAATGATGCCAACAATATTAGCATAAGGTATCAACTGCATTTCTTCCCTCTTCTTTTCATTTTCTAGTGCCTGCTGTTTTGAGAGTTTGAAATGTTGGGCCATTGGAGTCCCAACTTCTCTGACTTCTTCCATCTTGAATCTTTCAATCACCCTACTCACACAGTCAGTTTGATTGAGGCAGATTTCCTTCTTGCTTCTATTTCTCACAATGTTCATGCCAAGAATTCTTCTAGCAGAGCCCAAGTCTTTCATAATAAATGTCCTGCTCATATCTGAAGGGGCTGGCAGCGGAAGCGTGCGTGACAAAACGGATCACATGAGTTTGATCTATTTAGCAGATTATTTAGACAAAATCTATTCGCGTAATTATCACATGTATCATGCTCATAATTTGAATTAAAACATGCTTTAGCACATTAAATTCCTAAAACATGCTTAATACGGAATTAGCCAATTTACCTCGTTGATTCAATCAAGAATCGATGATGGCTTGCTCCGTCTCCACGTGAAGATCTTCAATACAAGACCTCGGATCTTCTGACTGGTGTCCCGGACTATACGCTGATGTTTGTGTGGGCAAATCTCACCAACGTACTAGGACTCGAATAATGGAAGACAGAACTCAGCTCACGGAGGAGAGCACAATTTTTGAAAATTCTCTTAAAGGAGGGGGACGAAAATTTTATGAATAAATTGTTGTGTTTTCTGTCTCCTTTATTCTCCTATTTATATAAGTCACATATTGGGCCCAGTCAGGGATCTAAGGAAGAATCTGGAACAGGCCTCACCCAATTAGCTTTTTACTAATTAAATTGAACCCACAATTTAATATAAGCTTATATTGGAATATTACGAGCAGCCACTACAGAAGTAATATTGCAATGCCTTCCAAATCCGAAATTACAAGTATTCCGGGTTTCCATTAATTGTATTTGATTTATTTCCCGTGCTTAAGATGGAAACATCCATTAATTAATTAATGTCTGCTATAGACTTAATTAATTAACATATTTCAAATTCCAAGAGTGGACTTAGCAAGAAACTCTTATTTATTATTCATAGAGTAATCAAACTCCAACTAGCTAGGTTCCGAATAATAAAACCTCGTTTCGAGCTTCTCTTGTGGATGTTATCAAACGAGACTCTCCTCGCGCACGTTTCAACATAATACAATCCTAGCACCTCTAGATAATGATCACCACTACCCAATATACCTGGATCGTTGGGTTACGAAAAACCCGCACCTTTGGTAAGTCAAAGTAGTGGATACTCAATATCGTATGCTCAATGCTAACGTACATTGATTAAGAAATTAATTCTCAAGACCTCGTCTTTCAGTAGATAGCATAAAGACTCGTCTTGCTGTTAGATCCATTCAGTGCAATACCACACCAACGTCATCTTATTTTAATAAGGTTTAGAAATAATCGGACTGACATTGCAACCTTTCGCGATAGGTAGTCTAGGCCTATCTAGGTTGTGAAATTCTTATTTTTCTTTGTTTAGAACTGACCGTGTTACCTTAAATTGGACGACGCCCATAACCGGTCTACTAAAACAAAGACTTAGACTTTGTTACGTTTGCTCATACATTTAAATATGTAATAAACAACCATTAAATGTAAAACATAACAACATTATGACAAAAATAATCTGTTGCATTTATTGGAAAATAACCATTAGAGTTTTACAGTATCCAATCACTCGAAAGGTGATTTCTAGTATACAAAACCCTAACAATCTCCCACTTATACTCAAAACAACTTTCGAGTATACAAAATGGTAGTGCACACGTCTTAAATATCTCCCACTTATACTGAAAGCGAGTTGAGGTCTTGAATGAGTCGAACTCCCATCCCTTCTACGTGGCAATCGAACGGTTTTACCGCCAAAGCCTTTGTAAAAGGATCTGCCAAGTTGTTCTCTAACGCAATCTTGACCACTTTTATGTCTCCTCTCTGCACTATATCTCTAATGATATGATACTTCCGCTCTATGTGTTTGCTCGCTTTGTGAGCTCTTGGTTCTTTCGAGTTTGCCACAGCACCAGAATTGTCACAATAAATGGCTCTTGGGCAGATTCGAAACCATACCTAAATCCATAAGGAAGTTCTTGAGGCATACAGCCTCTTTTGCAGCCTCCGAAGCGGCCACATACTCAGCTTCCATGGTCGAGTCCGCGATGCATTTCTGCTTCACACTCTTCCAAATTACGACTCCACCTCCTAAGGTGAACACATATACTGAAGTAGATTTTCTCGAGTCCTGATCAGCTTGAAAGTCTGAGTCAGTATATCCCAAAGGACAAAGCTCGACTGCATTGTAAACTAGAGCATAGTCCTTAGTCCGTTTAAGGTACTAGAGTATGTTCTTTACGATAGTCCAATGTCCTTGGCCCGGATTCGACTGATATCTTGCCACCATGCCAACAGCAAAGCAAATATCTGGTCTAGTACAAAGCATAGCATACATGAGACTTCCAAATGCCGAAGCATATGGAATCCTTCTCATTGCTTGTATCTCAGACGGCGTTTTAGGGCACATCTCTTGAGATAAATGGATGCCATGTCTAAAAGGTAAGAAACCTTTCTTGGCGTCCTGCATGCTAAAACGACTAAGTACTGTTTCGATGTAAGATTCTTGAGATAAGCACAACATCTTCTTATCTCGATTCCGAAGAACCTTGATCCCGAGGATGTGTCCCGCGTCTCCCATATCCTTCATCTCGAACTAGTTTGACAACCATGTTCGAACTGATGACAACATCTTTTTATTGTTTCCAATTAGAAGAATGTCATCTACATATAAAACTAAGAACACCACATTCCCCTTATCAACTTTCTTATACACGCAGCTTTCACTTGGGCACTTTTCGAATCCAAACTGTCAAACAGTTTGATCGAAACATTGGTTCCACGATCTAGATGCTTGCTTGAGGCCATAAATGGCCTTCTTAAGCCTCCAAACCATGTGTTCTTTGCCCTTTATGGCATATCCTTCGGGTTGTTCCATGTAGATGGTCTCCTCAAGACTGCCGTTTAGAAATGCAGTCTTAACGTCCATCTGCCATACATCCCAATCCATATAAGCTGCAATAGACAACAGTATCCGGATCGATTTGAGCATGGCCACTGGGGAGAAGGTCTCATCATAATCGATGCCTTCCTTTTGGGTATACCCCTTGGCCACTAGTCTTGCTTTGGAGACTTTAACTCGTCCATCGGGTCCACGTTTACGTTTATATATCCACTTGCTCCCAATGGCAGTACAACCTTCGGGTAGGACGGACAAATCGTAGACGTCTTTGTCTATCATAGATTGTAGTTCCTAATCCATTGCTTTTACCCATTCGCAATGATCGATATCTGCATGCGCCTCTGCAAAGTTCCAGGGATCTAATACATTGCTGTCCAAGGAGTGATCCATAGATTCTCCCAAACCAATGTATCTGTCGGGCTCATGTGAGACCCTCCCACTGCGGCGCGGCACTACAATATTTTGAGTAGAAGTTGAAGTTTCGGGAATTGTTTGTACACTTGGTACTTGTTCTTGGTTAATGGAACTTGTGACTGAAGTTAGCTCATCAAGAGCCACTTCACTGCTGGGTTTATGATTCATTACATAGTCTTCCTCTAAGAATGTCGCGTGAGTGCTCACAATGACTTTCTTATCTCGGAGACTAAAGAATTCATAACATTTCGTTCCTTTGGGGTATCCTATAAACAAATATACCTCCGTCCTAGATCCTAGCTTAGTTGGATCCTTTTCCAATACATGAGCCGGGCAACCCCAAACCTTGAGATGTGCTAGATTGGGCTTACGCCCAGTCCACAACTCATATGGAGTTTTAGGTACGGATTTTGATGGTAAATTGTCTAAAATGTGACTTGCGGAAAGCAAGGCATGTCCCCAAAACGAAATAGGCAGACGTGCATAACTGATCATCGATCGAACCATGTTTAATAAGGTCCTGTTCTTTCTTTCAGCCACGCCGTTCTGCTGGGGCGTGCCCGGCGCAGTCAGTTGGGATTGAATTTCCACTTCCGATAAGTAGTCCAAGAATTCGGCACTGAGGTATTCGCCTCCACGATCAGATCGTAGGCATTTGATATTCTTCCCATGATACTTCTCCACAAGAGTCTTAAAGTCTTTAAACTTGTCAAAAGACTCTGACTTGTGACGCATCAAGTAGACATATCCAATTTTCAAGAAGTCATCAATAAATGTAATGAAGTATCGAAAACCACCTCTTGCCTCAGTTGACATTGGTCCACATACATCAGAATGAACGAGCTCAAGTACTTCCTTGAACCTATTGCCCTTAGCCTTAAAAGGCCTCTTGGTCATCTTGCCTTCTAAGCATGACTCACACTTATGAAAAGGTTCCTCCTCTAGACCTTTGATAAGATCTTGTTGAACAAGAGAATGGATCCTCCTTTCATTGGCATGACCAAGTCTAAGGTGCCACAAGTACGCTTCGTTCATTGAACTTGAAGGTTCTTTTCGTTTCTTTGAAATTTTCGATGTTGTATTGAGTTCTGATTTGCGATTATTAAACTGTGTAGAAGTGATTGTGTACAGATTGTTTTCCATGATACCACGACAGATATAAGAACCATCTCTCTTAATAACGCAGTTGTCATTAAAAGAAATCGAATATCCATCATAAACCAATTTAGAAACTGAAATTAAATTTCTTCTAAAAGAAGGTATCAACAAAACATTCTTCAAAATAAAAAATCTATCACTACTAAAACGCAAATAAATGTCTCCAACTGCAACGGCCGCCACTTTGGTAGCGTCGCCCAGCTGGACTTCGATCTCACGATCATGTAGCCGTCTTGTCACCTGCAATAAGTCAGAATCAAAACAAATATGATCAGTGGCTCCTGTGTCAATAACCCAAGTGCAAATTGATGTCGAAGTCAAACAAGACTCGACAACTAGAGCCTGGTGCATACCTGTAGTCTTGCCCCGTTTAGGACAGTGTGGCTTCCAATGCCCCTTCTCTCCACACTTGAAACACTTCCCCGTAGGCTTCTTGTTAGCCCTCTTCTTCTTCTTTCCATTAGATATCTTGGCCGGTCCTGAGTTCGGTGCCTGCCTTTTTCCTGCTCTAGACTTCAAGCCAGAGGAACGAGGCGCCGAAATCATCATGGCCGCCTTAGCCTGGACCATAAGGTCCTCTGCCGACTGAAGTTCAGTCAACAGCTCTGCCAAGGTGTAATTCCTTTTGTTCATCTCAATGTTGAGCTTGAACTGTTGGAAGCTAGGGGGAAGACTTTGAAGGATGATAGTTACCTGGGACTCGGGATCGATTGTCCCTCCCAAGACCTCAATTTGGTTGAGGTGGCCCATCATCTCGAGGACATGGTCCCTCACAGACGAGCCTTCCTTCATTGTCTTCGACATGATACTCCGAAAGGCTTGAGACTTAGCCGTTCGATTCTGAGTACCAAAAAGATTTTTGAGATTTTGCATGATCTCGGCGGCTGTTTCCATGGCTGAATGTTGATGCTTGAGTACTGAAGACATAGATGCCAAGATGTAGCACTTAGCCATCTCATTCGCCTTATGCCACCGTCTGTGTGCATCTCTGACTCCTACCGCAGCGGTAGCCGCCGGCACTGGAGGTCGCGGGGTGGTGAGCACAAAGATGTACTCATCGGCTGTGAGAACGATATCCAAATTTTGTTTCCATTCTATGTAATTTTGGCCCTCGAGTTTATTTTCTTTGAGAATTTCGGAAAGAGGATTGAATGACATATTGAAGTTTTGAATTGCACTGCAAAACAGAGTATTTTACTATTGTCATAAACTTATGTAAGAAGTTTGATTAGATTAACCATAAAACTTTTCAAAAACTTACAACTGTAAAATTAAAATTTTGTACCCTCCAGAGGAAGTCAATACACATTAAAATCTTACAATTTTACTGGTCACAACACCGACGAATAGTCCAGAGACCACAGAGTGGCATGACCGCCTAATGTTGCCTAAGCAAGACCATCTCTTTAGCATTACAGAGTCTCATTTCTACAACACACTCCCATAACAATGCTTATGTGCTGCTAACAAGATCAAGTTATCTCATAAATTCTGTGTGAACTTCTGAATCTCGCAGTTTCTTAGGATTATTGTCCCCACAGAGCAAGTGGCGATAATATTCGAAACTACATTCTAGTTCATACTATTTATATTTGAGAAGTCCGCCCTCATGAACTTGCTATTTTCTTAGGATTATTGTCCCCACAGAGCAGGTGGCGATAATATTAGAAAAAGGCTTCATGAATTGCAGACCAATTGATGGAGACCATATACAAACGTTGAGTTCATAATTATAGCTTAGATATTTGGGTTATGATTTTTCTTTAATTATCCTTAGCCTCGAGGCAGTTGAAGGCTTAATTAAATTCTGTTGGTATTTAATCTACCGGATAATTAAATCTTTTATTAATTGGTATCTTCCATTAGGAATTATTGTTTTAGAATTTAATTCTCATTCATGTCTACTATAAGATATATCTAAAATAATTAAATTACTTCATTCTTAATAAGACATGAAAAATTAAATTCAAATTATTTCCATGTTCAAGATTAGGAAGAGATATTATATTATTTAACGTATTGATACATATCTATCCTTATTAGGATCTTAGATATATAAACATTAGGAAACTATTATATTATTCTTATCTATATCATCTAGGAATCAAAATAATATTATTTATTTCCATAGATATAGAAAATAATAAGATATTCCTTAAATCTAGATAAAATATTAGGAAACTATTAAATTATTCTCATCCATATCTTCTAGAAATAAAATAATATTATTTAATTCTATAAATATAGATAATAATCAAAATATTCCTAAAATCTAGATAAATCTTCCAAAAAGATTTTATTTCCATTAAATAATAATATTTTAATGATATCGTTTAATAAAATAATTAAATAATCATTAAAATAATTCTTCATCGTTATCTCATAGTACGAGGTTCGCACGAACGATGAACGACGAAAATCCGACGAGTTCGTCGTTGGATCACGATGCACATGGCGTCTCGGCCACATGCGCACAGGTGGCGCGCCATCGTCTCGTCCAGCGGGTCGTCGTGGTTCGCCAGCGTCTCGGCCAGGACGTGCGCGGAGGCGCAGCTCATCTCGGCCAGCGGCGAGCATCTGTCGCGGCTTCTCGGCCCGTCGGGTGCCGACATCTCTCGGCCAGCGGCGCGCATCCGTCGCGGCTTCTCGGCTCGTCGGGTGCCGACATCTCTCGGCCAGCGGCGCGCACGGTGGCGCGCCCGCTCTCGGCCAGTGTCTCGGCGCCCGTCTCGGACAACCAAGCCATCCGGCGGCGCGAGCTTCTCGGCCAGCGGCGCACACGGAGGTGCGCCCACTCTCGGCCTTCCACCTAGGGTTGCGGCTCCCGGCGCCCAGTGTCTCGGTGGTTCAGTTACGAGCCACCACACCACGCCAGCCACCATGTCGCTCTCGACGCAGGTGCGTCTGGGGCCAGCGGTCTCGGCCGGCGGCGCGCGCGAGCCCTTGCTCGCCTGCGCGTCGCCTCGTGATCCCGGCTCCCCGGCTCCCACTGTCTCGACATCCCTATCTCGATCGCACGTCTCGTACAATCGAGTAATTCAAGTTCTTGATTCGATAGTTCATGAGTTCACCAAGAACATGCTTCGCAATCAAATAACACATGCATACATGAATTTCGCGATATTTAAATCCAAATAATAAGAGCCAAAGACTGGTTCTGATACCAACTGAAGGGGCTGGCAGCGGAAGCGTGCGTGACAAAACGGATCACATGAGTTTGATCTATTTAGCAGATTATTTAGACAAAATCTATTCGAGTAATTATCACATGAATCATGCTCATAACTTGAATTAAAACATGCTTTAGCACATTAAATTCCTAAAACATGCTTACTACGGAATTATCCAATTTACCTCGTTGATTCAATCAAGAATCGATGATGGCTTGCTCCGTCTCCACGTGAAGATCTTCAATACAAGACCTCGGATCTTCTGACTGGTGTACCGGACTATACGCTGATATTTGTGTGGGCAAATCTCACCAACGTACTAGGACTCGAATAATGGAAGACAGAACTCAGCTCACGAAGGAGAGCACAATTTTCAAAAATTCTCTTAAAGGAGGGGGACGAAAATTTTATGAATAAATTGTTGTGTTTTCTGTCTCCTTTATTCTCCTATTTATATAAGTCACATATTGGGCCCAGTCAGGGATCTAAGGAAGAATCTGGAACAGGCCTCACCCAATTAGCTTTTTACTAATTAAATTGAACCCACAATTTAATATAAGCTTATATTGGAATATTACGAGCAGCCACTACAGAAGTAATATTGCACTGCCTTCCAAATCCGAAATTACAAGTATTCCGGGTTTCCATTAATTGTATTTGATTTATTTCCCGCGCTTAAGATGGAAACATCCATTAATTAATTAATGTCTGCTATAGACTTAATTAATTAACATATTTCGAATTCCAAGAGTGGACTTAGCAACAAACTCTTATTTATTATTCATAGAGTAATCAAACTCCAGCTAGCTAGGTTCCGAATAATAAAACCTCGTTTCGAGCTCCTCTTGTGGATGTTATCAAACGAGACTCTCCTCGCGCACGTTTCAACATAATAGCAATCCTAGCACCTCTAGATAATGATCACCACTACCCAATATACCTGGATCGTTGGGTTACGAAAAACCCGCACCTTTGGTAAGTCAAAGTAGTGGATACTCAATATCGTATGCTCAATGCTAACGTACATTGATTAAGAAATTAATTCTCAAGACCTCGTCTTTCAGTAGATAGCATAAAGACTCGTCTTACTGTTAGATCCATTCAGTGCTATACCACACCAACGTCATCTTATTTCAATAAGGTTTAGAAATAATCGGACTGACATTGCAACCTTTCGCGATAGATAGTCTAGGCCTATCTAGGTTGTGAAATTCTTATTTTTCTTTGTTTTGAACTGACCGTGTTACCTTAAATTGGACGACGCCCACAACCGGTCTACTAAAACAAAGACTTAGACTTTGTTACGTTTGCTCATACATTTAAATATGCAATAAACAACCATTAAATGTAAAACATAACAACATTATGACAAAAATAATCTGTTGCATTTATTGGAAAATAACCATTAGAGTTTTACAGTATCCAATCACTCGAAAGGTGATTTCTAGTATACCAAACCCTAACAATATCATCTTTCACCATCTGAACCTCCTTCTTGTACTCCCCTACCACTAGCATATCATCCACATAGAGTAACAAGTATGCAACTACAGCTCCGCCTCTTTTCTTGATATAAACACACTCATCATATCTAGACCTTTTGAAACCACTTTTCAGAATATGCTTATCAAACTTTATGTGCCACTGCCTACTAGATTGTTTGAACCCATAGATGCTCTTTTTAAGAAGACATACCTTGTTCTCATCATCTGGTTTCACAAATCCATGAGGCTGTTGCATATAAATTGTTTCTTCCAAGTCTCCATGCAAGAAAACAGTTTTGACATCCAATTGCTATAGCTCCCAATCTTTCTTGGCCACAACTGCAAGTAAAATCCTAATTGATGTGTGCTTCACAACAGGAGAGAATACTCCATTGTAGTCCACACCTTCTTCCTATGTAAAACCCCTTGCCACCAATCTTGCTTCGAACCTTGTTTTTTCATTATTTGCAGACTTCATTTTTTTCTTAAAAATCCACTTGCAGCTGACAATTTTTCTGCCCTCAACCTTGTCAACAAGAATCCATGTTTTATTCTTGATAAGTGAATCAATTTCTTCTATCATAGCCTGCAACCACTTATCCCTTTCTGTGCAACTGACTACTGGCTGATATGTTTCTGGTTCTGAGAATACCACCTGCCAGCCACACAAAGTGCAAAATATAACATCTCTAAGTCCACATATCTAGCTGGAGGCCTCATATTTGTCCTCCTGACTCTGTCTCTGGCTAGCTGGTAGTTTCTCAAACCTGCTTGGGGATCTGCCTGAGAAACATCATCTAGCTGAGAATCTGATTGTGTGTCATCTTCATTCTCACTATTACTTAGTTCAGTGATCTCAGTCTTCTTTCCTCCATCAAATTCAGGCTGTTCCTCCAACTCAACTCCAGAATCATCAGAAGCCAGCAATTTCTCTTTACCGACCCGAGTCTGACTTGCAAGTTTGAAATGCATCTCTGACTCAGAGAAAACCACATCTCTGCTGAAAATTATCTTATGATTTCCAGTCTCTACACACGAGAGCCTATAGCCCTTTAAGCCCGGCTGATAATCCAGCATAACACAAACATCAAAGCTCTTGCATCAAGTTTGGATTGCTTTAGGTGTGCATATGCTTTGCAGCCAAAAATTATCAGGTGAGAGTAACTTCTAAACTCCCAATACCATCTAAAATATGGAGTATCACCTCCTATGCTGGAAGAAGGACACATATTCATTAATTTGACAGCAGTGACAGCAGCATGGATCTCACTCTTTCATGGATTGTTCTATTTGCTCTCTCAGCAACTTCATTTTGTTGAGGGTTCAAAGGCACAGTTCTATGTCTCTTGATCCCTTTCTCCAAACTAAATGTATCAAACTCTCTTGAGCAAAACTCAAAGCCATTGTCTGTTCTAAGGCACTTTAGACAACATCCTTTTTCATTCTCCATCAGCTTGCACCATTCTTTGAATTTACTAAAAGCTTCACTCTTTTCTTTCAAGATATAAAGACAAATTTTCCTAGATGAATCATCTATGATACTCATATAATATCTTCCTCCTTACACTGAATTCACAAGAGCTGGGCCCCACAAGTCACTATGGGCATATTCTAGAGGAGCAGATGAAGTGTGTTTACCTTTGGGGTAGGACAACTTCTTTGATTTTGCCAGGATGCAATCCTCACAGGCTTGATCATTCTTTTCACCATCACTGACAATGAAATGTCTCTTTATCAGCTGGTTGATGCTCCTAAAAGCAGGATGCCTCAACCTCTCATGCCATAATCCGACTGACTCAGCCTTTGTGGAGTTCACCTCACCATGCTTGATCACTGTGGTACTCAGATAGTACAAACCGCCCTTTCTCTCAGCTTTCAATATGGTTTCTCCACCCATTCCTACCACCATTACACCATCAGAGGTACAAAAAGAATAGCCATTCCTTTCTAGAACACCAAGTGAGATCAAATTTCTCTTCACTTCTGGAATAAATCTGACCTCAGTCAGGATCTTGACTGACTCATCAGCTAACTTCAGTCGAATGTTGCCAATACCCTCAACTTTACAGACCTAGTTGTTACCAAGAACTATCGAACCTGATGCCTCTAAGATAGAATCAAACCAGTGCAATTTAGAACATATATGAAAGCAACAGCCTGAGTCCAAGATCCAAGAACTCTCATCCACCTCTTCCATTATGTTCAGTGCATGAGCATCTTCCAGTTCGTGTACGCAATCAGAGGTCTGCTTGTTACCAGCAGCTTCCTCAGCCTGCTTCTTCTTCCATGCGGAGCAGTCTCTTTTCAAGTGCCTAGGCTTCTTGCACCAATGGCAAGATCTGGTCCTGGTCTCTTTGTGATCCTTAGAATTTGGCTTAGAGGCTTCTTTTTTCCCTCTTTTCTTGGTCTTGAACTTTTTGATGTTCAAGCTCTCAGGGATTTGAGAATGTTGGCTCCTAGAATTCGGATGCCTGCCCATTCCCTTTTGCAACTCCTTCGTCATCAAAGCTAAGTGCACTTCAGATAGGGTTGTAGGCTTATCTCTCCCATATAGTATAGCATCCCTCAATTGATCATAAGATTTAGGTAAAGCATTCAAAACAAGAATAGCCTTATCTTCATCACTTAATTTCACATCTACCGCCTCCAAATCATCAACCGATTTTGTAAATTCATCATACTGTTCCATAATCACCTTATCTTCAACAAAACAATATGAATAAATTCTTCTTTTCAGATATAGTTGATTGGCCAGAGATTTACCTAGATACAACTCATCCAATTTCTTGAGAATTCCGGCCGCAGTGGTTTGATCTTGCACTTCTCGCAATGCCTAATCCCCAAGGTAGAGGATCACCGAACTGTGCGCCTTCAGAGACATCTCCTCTTGTTGCTGTTGCGCCTTCTCAGCAATCAGCTCTTTCCCCTTACCATCCGGATACTTGGGTTGCAACGCACTCGCCAATCCCTGTTGAATCAGAAGAGCTCGCATCTTCATCTTCTAGAGGTCATAGTCATTTTTCCCATTGAATTTCTCCGCTTCGAAACGCGAAGCCATCTTCGATCGCTCCCAAGACTTCTCCGATTTGCCCTTCCCACAGACGGTGCCACTTGTTGGTGAGAATGTCGGGAATGATTCAAATGAGAAGACGAAAAATCAAGAACAAGGTAGTGTAGGTGGGAAATAGGAATCTTGTATTACTTCTTTGATTGAATTGATACAACTCTACAAATTGGGGATCTTGAGAGATTTGACCCTTATAGCTAAGAAGATGAAAAACAAAACAGATTCAAACCGAAAAACAAACGCAACGGCTAATCTGCAATCAACGGTCAAGATCTAAACTGCTCAACTAAGTTTGATCCAACGGTCACTGATGAATCTCACATCCTGAGCTGAAAACGCTCTTCCACACTTAGCTTCAGTCCTTCCTTAGCTCCAACTGAGCTCAATGCCATTGCCAGCAGCCAAACAAGTTCACAGAATCGTTAAATCAATGTGTAGAAATCAAGATCTAGGTTTGAATTTCCCATTACATAAATTGTTTTCGTCCTAGCATGCGACTATTTGAATAAGTGTGAACTGAATTAATTATATAATTGACCAAATAGATTTTGTATCTAAATTTATTTGTACATGCAAGTCTTCTGTTGTATGAACCCTAACACCGTCTCTCTCCCCCCTTCTCTTTATGCGCTAGGACCCACTAGTGGTTGCTGATCAGCGATAGAATGCTACTGATCTGGCTCTCGACAGCAACTAGCGAAGTCCGGCTGCTCACACACACCGGTGCTGATCTGATCCACGATCAATGATTGATTGTGGTTTGTGGAGATTGAGAGGTGGTCAATCCTTTTTTTTCCTTTTAATTTTTTTGATGATAAATGATTTTGTCCCTTTTTCTTCCTTTTCGCAACTGCTAACATTTTGTAATCAAATTATTGATTGATTATACCTAAATTTAAATTTGAATATAGATGATAATGGCTAATCCATTATTGAATTTGAACGGAATCAATAATGAATCTTGGTGTTGCCGTTATCTCCGATTAGTATTCCCAAAACATCAGGTGTTCACTGCTTTTTTTTTTTTTTTTTGTAAAACTGAACCAAAAAAATTGATTCTTGAGGCAAAATTGGATCAATATTTGTGGTTCCCCATAAATAGATAAATAAAATGAATGATTTTAATTTCTCTATAAAGGTTGTAATAAATGCATATGATCTGTTAGCAAAATGTTGCAATAGAGTTTTATGTGTAGCTCGACCACACTTTTTTTGATAGATCATAAGAAAATTAAATTGACCATACTTTTATTTTTGTTTCTTTTTTATATTCACAACCTAAGTGTATAAAAGAACAGTACAAAAGTCTTGTAACATATTATCTTTAATATTATTTTAGTATATAGTACATTAAATACTCCCTATGTCCACTATTTATAATCACATTTTGACTCGGCACAGATTTTAAGAAATTGTTTGACTTTGTGAATAAATGGATAAATGAATTAATGGAATATGGACCCTAATTTTGTACATTAGTTTTATAATAGAATACAAATGTAAAGTTCGATGATGGGTCTCTTTATTTAAAATGAAAAAAAATAAATAGGACTTTAAATTGCCGACATCTCACATTAGCAAAACGAGATATTATTTTATCGACGCAAGGAGTATATGTTAAACATCAGATTTTCTATCTTAAGCTACACTCTAATAACTTGTTACATTATCCATCTAAATCAGGATATATTATCACGAATTAACATATCACATCGTGCGTCCAATAAAGCTACAGTTAGGCACCTCATAATTTAATAAAAATATTTTCCATATGGACTAATTTAATCAAAAACAACTTTTTTCTTCCCGGACTTATACTGATCTATAAAAGGGTGTGATCAATTGCTAACTCATCCATTAATTGTTAACTACAATTAATTTAACATCATAAGATTTTAAATATCTAATGGTTCATAAATTGCCACATATAAATTTATTTTTTATATTTTAATACTAAAAATTCTAAAAATTTAGGGTTTTAGATTCAAAACAATGAATTAAACATTTCATCACCATGCTTTGAATATGTCAACACAGTTTCATATTGACATTTTACATGTATTAAGTTGACATATTTTGTTAGTAATATTAACATAATGTTGACGAAATATATGAAAATTTACGAAAATATTATCAAATTTTGACATCGGAACATATTCAAATGAGATCTCGTTAGAATCCTTATAAAATTATCTTTAATTTGATATATTTTGCGTAAAAAAATAATATAAATTGAGATAATTACAATTATTTAAAGTTTGAGATATTTTTTAAAAGTGAGTTATAACTAACTCTTTGTTAAATAACATTAATACTCCTAATTGATATTTTTTGTGCATCGTATTGATATTCGTGGATGAATGATCTTATGCCTTGATTTAATAATCCAATGTCTATAATTTAGTTATAGTTAGCAATTGAGAAAAGATAAATTAACAAAAAATTGTACATACAAAATTGGACATTTTAGGTATTTTATATTTATAATACATTAATGATGATGAAATATCACATATTTATCCTTTAATAATTATTTAGGAAATGATTATGTTTCTTAATTAAATAACCACAGATTTAAGGAAAGTATTATTCATTCTATCTTGAACCTACATAATTATAGCAGATCAAAACTAAAAAGATGGATTCATCACATTTTTCACCGTATATTTTTAAAAATATTAGGCAAGTATTTAAAGAATATTATTAAATTTCTTTTATTTCCTCAACACATGCTACAGTATCATACAATAAATTTAATGCATAAATTGATATATAAAAAGTTAGTCACTTAAAGAACGTCACAAAATTATAAATAAAAAATGATGTATTTATGATTATCATCCAATTAATTGAAGATTATTACTTCGATTTATTTATAATAAAAAATAACAAAAACAATAATAGTTATTCAAAATCAACTAATTCACTGTTAAATGGAGTAGTAACTTACATGTAGACCAAAAATTTTATGAAACAAAAGTAATTTTTTCATATAATAGTAGTAAAAATTGAATTGAAACAATAATACTCATTCACACCCAACTATTTTATTATTGAATAATTCTAAAAAATGACCGAATTTATATATATTTAATTTTTTTTATTATCACACAACTAATTAATAATGATTAAATCAATTTGTTGTGACTCTACATCACTCAAAAACCATGAAACATAAATAAAATCGATATATCCTAGTACTAAACTTTAAAGCGATAATTATCATTTACATCTAACTATATTATCATTAAATCATTCTTAAAATTATAAATTATAAAAAAAATTATATATTTGCTTTTGGATATTTAATAAAAAAAAGGAACAAGCTAAGGAAAAATTATATACTTTGCTTTTGGATATTTAATAAAAAAATGAGTATTAAAGAAAAGTAATAGTACTACAAAATTAAAAAGAAACGCAAAAAATGTTAAATCATTATGACTATAAGTATTTTCTCATGTAGTTGACATTTCAATTATAAAACTGTTTTATTATTTTAATTTATCTTTTCATATATTGAATCATTTCACTGTAACAACATGATGATTTATATCACACGAAAATTTAGAATGAAATATTAACAAAAAAAAACTCAAACAAGTTATGGAAAAAGTTAATATGAAATGACAAAAAAAACTAAATACTAAGTTATAAAATGGTTCATTCTAAATTTCTTGAAAAATATATACAGTTAGTACTTTATTAAATAATATAGTAATTGTCTAATAAATAAATATAGTAATATAATGATATAGTGTGTTAATCAATACTACCATAAATAGTTCAAAATCTAAATCAATGCATTTCCTAAACTAGCACGTAGAGTTAGAAATATCAAATATTAAATACTAAGGATAGATTAGTCATAAAATTATATCCTCAAAATAGAACTAAATTAAAGGGTATTTTATATATACAATTTTTATTAATTTATCCTTTCTCTTATCAGTCTAGGGGTGAGCAAAAAAACCGAATATCCGAACCGAACTAAACCGAAATTTTGAAATTCGGTTCGGTTTTTCAGTTTTTCGGTTTGGTTCGGTTTTAAAAATAAAAAAACTTCAGTTTTTCGGTTCGGTTCGGGCGAAGAAAAAACCGAAAAACCGAAAACCGAATTATATATATATTCTATTAATTTAATATATTATATTATATATAATATATATTCTACTATATAATATATATGATATGTATTATTAATTTTATATTATATATAAATATTCTATTAGTATATATAAAATAAAATAAAATACACATATATAAATATATATTTATATTATATTTATTTTTTTTAGGTTTTTTGATTTTTTTTCGGGTTTTTCGGTTTTTTAAGTTCGGTTTTCGGTTTTTCGGGTTCGGTTCGGTTTGGATTTTGAACTAAATTCAGTTTTTCGGTTTTGGTTCGGTTTTGGCAAAAAACCGAATCGAAACCCGAATGCACACCCCTACTTATCACTGCCCTTAGCAATTTAAGAGGGATTTGTTAAAAAGGTTTCCACTTGATAATAATTATACTAGTTAGATCAATTGCAAACGTCCAGAATTACACTAAGACAATCTGTAACGCTGTCTATTATCCGTCCCTTAACCGTCTCTTAAATTACTATTCTTGGGCTCCACTTTACTTTTTACTCCATATCTTAACTAAGGGACAAAACCTGCAACCCTCCATCTCTTATCCGTGTCTTAATCATCTCTTAAATTACTATTCATTCATTTTCATTTTTTATTTTTATTTCCAACAAATTCAAGTAATAAAAAACCCACTTCATTAAATAAAATAAAATTACAACATAAAATAAAAACACAGCTTAAAATTCCAAAAAAATTAAAAGAAAACACAAAATTAAAATCCTAAAAAATAAAAATTACATACTTTAAAATACAATTTTATAGGAAAAAAAACAAACTACTCCGCCGGCGAATCATCCCCCGAAGGAGGTGGAGGTGCACTGAAGCCACTTGGAGGCGGAATACCAAGTTGTCTTGCCATAAACTTAATTCCGGCAAGATAGACTTGGTATTGGAGAGGCGTCATGCGGGCAGTGTCCGCCATTGTGGCGGTCATGTACATGGACATTAGGGAGTTCGAGGGTGCCCCTGAGCCCGAGTCCGCCTGGCTTGATTCGGCTCAGCCCCTCCTCCCTCTAGCCGCCTTCGTCGCATTTCTCCCTTGCGGCCGACGGCGCCCACGGGAGGACCCCCCGGCATCGCCTGCCGTGCCCTAAACCTCCTGCGAGGCAAACTCTTGTGCGGCGCTACCCGAACCGCCCTCACTAGACGAGTATTGGCCACCCGCCGTGTGCTTCGTACGCTTCAAGGTCGAGCCCGAGCTGGACCGGACACCGCCGGCCTACCTTTCCTCATCTTTGACGACCTCCCAAACATCGACATGTTTGAATTGTTTGGCGGTGTCGTCGAAGTAGACTCGCAAAGCCGACCTCAGAATGTCAGATCCCGTGGCTCCGCATTGGTAATGAGCTGCTTCACTCTGGTAGATGGAGCAAAATTTTTTGACCTCTCTGTCGACTCGGTCAAAGTGAACGCGAAACATCTTAAATGTGCGGCGGCGGGACCCCTTCGGCTTAATCTCGTGGTAGGCCTCGGTGACCTTTTCCCAGAAGCACATCCAGGATTGTTGATTCCCGACGATGGGATCGTACAAGACGCTTATCCAAGTGTTGTACACAGCCAGCGTTTCCTTGGAGCTGTACGGATGCCGACCTAGATCCTCCTCCTCCGCCTCCGCCCTGGAGCTTCCACCGCCTCGGCCTCCTTCCGAAGTGAGTTCAACCGAATAATTCTCTCGAATCTAGGATAATCCTTGCGAATACCTCGAGGCGGAGGGACGAGCGTATGCATCCACATCAAAATGGGGTGGTTGGTACCCCCCGGCGTCGACAAACCGGAACCACTACCCAGGACAATGTACATGCCCCTCCAGTCGCCGAACAAGTTGATGTCAAACCCGCCTAAGCCGCTATCGCCAGAGTTTCCGTCGCCGGACATTTTGTGATGAGAGGTTAGATAAAAATTGGAGAGGAAATAGAGATGATTTGGGAAGAATAGATGTGTATTTGTGTGTGAAATGAGGATGGATTAGGAGTATTTATAGAGTAAAAAAAATAAGGAAAAAAGGTCGAAAAAACGGTAATCTTACCGTTTTTGATTATTTATTATTTATTTATTTTTTTAAATTTGAATTTAAAAAAAAAAAATTTATTGCGTCAGCGTGACGATTCCCACTCGCGGGCCAGCGAGTGGGCGTCACGCATGGCGTCGGAGCGCGCCACGTCGCGCGGGCGCGTGGCGAGACGGCTCGCCATTAGTCTCAGTTGGCTGGAGACGAGACGGGACGCTGCAACGCGTCTCGCCGCCGTCTCGTCCCGGCGTGATGGGTTACGAGCCACCCGCGTGACGCGTTGCGGGTGGCCTAAGGGTGTGTTTGATTATCATGTCAAGAAAATGGCTACCAAGAAAATAATTGAGAATTTTGACCAGAAATATGCAGAATATATTTTCTTTTCTAGATGTTTGTTATACTAGAAAAAGCTAGCTAAAAACATGACGTGTCGTTTGATATAAGGGCATCCGCAGTGGCGCGGAATTCCCCGCAGAATTCCCAAAAACACCTTCTGCCACGTCATACGGAATTTCCACTGCACAATGGCGGAATTCCCCGTGGAATTCCCGACGGAATTCCCACAATAAAAAAATTCACAAATTCACAAATTAAACAATTGGTTGAGGTCTTGGGAGGGACGATCGATCCCGAGTCCCAGGTGACAATTATCCTTCAGAGTCTTCCCTCTAGCTTCCAGTAGTTCAAGCTCAACTTCGAGATGAACAAAAGGAACTACACCTTGGCAGAACTATTGACTGAACTTCAGTTGGCAGAGGTCCAGGCTAAGGCGGCCATGATGACTTCGACGCCTCGTTCCCCTGGCTTTAAGCCTAGCAAAGGAAAAAGGCAGGCACCGAACTCAGAATCGGGCAAAGTAGCTAAGGGAAAGAAGAAGAGGAGGGCAAACAAGAAGCCCACGGGGAAGTGCTTCAAGTGTGTAGAAAATGGGCATTGGAAGCCAGATTGTCCTAAAAAGGGCAAGGCTACAGGTATGCACCAAGCTTTAGTAGTCGAGTCATGTCTGGCTTCAAAATCTACTCGCACTTGGGTTATTGACACTAGAGCTAATGATCATATTTGTTTTGATCCTGACTTAATGCAGGTGACAAGACGGCTGCGTGATCATGAGATCGAAGTCCAGCTGGGCGACGCTACAAAAGTGGCGGCCGTTGTAGTGGGAGACGTTTATTTGTGTTTTAGTAGTGATAGATTTTTGATTTTGAAGAATGTTTTGTTGATACCTTCTTTAAGAAGAAATTTAATTTTAGTTTCTAAATTAGTTTTTGATGGATATTCGATTTCTTTTAATGACAATTGCGTTATTAAGAAAGATGGTTCTTATATCTGTCGTGGTATAATGGAAAACGATCTGTACACAATCACATCTACACAATTTAATAATCGCAAATTAGAACTCAATACAATATCGAAAATTTCAAAGAAACGAAAGGAACCTTCAAGTTCAATGAACGAAACGTACTTATGGCACCTTACACTTGGTCATGCCAATAAAAGGAGGATCCATTCTCTTGTTAAACAAGATCTTATTAAAGGTCTAGAGGAGGAACCTTTTCATAAGTGTGAGTCATGCTTAGAAGGCAAGATGACCAAGAGGCCTTTTCAGGCTAAGGGCAATAGGGCCAAGGATGTACTTGAGCTCGTTCATTCCGATGTATGTGGACCAATGTCTACTTAAGCAAGAGGTGGTTTTCAATACTTCATCACATTCATTGATGACTTCTCGAAAATTGGATACGTCTATTTGATGACCCACAAGTCAGAGTCCTTTAACAAATTCAAGGAATTTAAGGCTCAAGTGGAAAAGCATCATGGTAAGAATATCAAATGCATGCGATCTGATCGTGGAGGCGAATACCTCAGTGCCGAGTTTTTAGACTACTTGTCGAAGTCGGGAATCCAATCCAAATTGACTGCGCCGGGGACGCCCCAGCAGAACGGCGTGGCTGAAAGAAGGAACAAGACCTTGTTAAACATGGTCCGATCGATGATGAGTTATGCACAACTACCTATTTCGTTTTGGAGACATACCTTGCTTTCCGCAAGCCATACATTAGACAATTTACCGTCAAAATCCGTACCTACTACTCCTTATGAGTTGTGGACTGGGCGCAAGCCCAATCTTGCACATCTCAAGATTTGGGGTTGCCTGGCTCATGTATTGGAAAATGATCCAACTAAGCTAGGATCTAGGACAGAGGTGCGTATGTTTATAGGGTACCCCAAAGGGACAAAAGGTTATGAATTCTTTTGTCTCCAAGATAAGAAAGTTATTGTGAGCACTCACGCCACATTCTTAGAGGAAGACTTTGTAATGAATCATAAACCCAGTAGTGAAGTGGCTCTAGAAGAGCTAACTTCTGTCACAAGTTCCATTAACCAAGAACAAGTACCAGGTGTACAAACTATTCCCGAAACTTCAACTTCTACTCCAAGTATTGTAGTACCGCGCCCAGTGGGAGGGTCTCGCATGAACCCGATAGATACATTGGTTTGGGGGAATCCATGGATCACTCCTTGGACAGCAATGTGTTAGATCCCTGGAACTTTGCGGAGGCGCTGGCAGATGTCGATCATTGCGAATGAGTGAAAGCAATGGATTCAGAACTACAATCTATGATAGACAAAGACGTCTACGATTTGTCCGTCCTACTCGAAGGCTGTACTGCCATTGGGAGCAAGTGGATATATAAACGTAAACGTGGACCCGATGGACGAGTTAAAGTCTTCAAGGCAAGACTAGTGGCCAAGGGGTATACCCAAAAGGAAGGTGTCGATTACTACGAGACTTTGTCCCCAGTGGCCATGCTCAAATCGATCCGGATACTGTTGTGTATAGGAGCCCCTTGCACAGCGGAAGACTTGTACAAACAAATAAATCAGATGTAGGATCTATTTGACCGATTATGGAATTAATCTATTCACATGTTAACACAGAATTGCATGCTAGAACGCAAATAATTCATGCTCATAGAATATAAATCCTAAACATGAATTCTACGGAGTTAGCCAATTTACCTCGTTGATTCTCCAAAGAATCGTCGATTGCTTGCGCCTTCTCCACGATGATCTTCAATACTAGACCACAGATCTTCTGACTGGTGTCCCGAACTGTATTCCGACATCAGGGTGGGCTGATCTTATCGAAACACTAGGACTCGAATAAAGAAGACAGAACTTTCTCACGGAGGAGGAGCTGAAAATCTCACGGAGGAGAAATTCCATTGAAATTTTCGTCCCCTACTGTAGAGAGGAGGGGAACGAAATTTCACTCTCAAAAATTGATTTTCTGTCTCTTTTATTCTCCTATTTATAATAGTTCATATTGGGCACAGTCAGGGATCTATGGAAGGTTTTGGATATGGGCTCCCCCAATTAGCTTTTTACTAATTAAATTGAACCCACAATTTAATACAAGCTTATATTGGAATATTACGAGCAGCCACTACAGAAGTAATATTGAACTCCCCATCCAAATCCGAAATTATAAGTATTCCGGGTTTCCATTTTGTTTATTATTTATTTCACGCGCTTAAGATATAAATGCCCATTAATTAATTAAAGTCTGCTATGGACTTAATTAATTAACATCTTATTAATTCCAAGAGTAGACTTAGCAAGAAACACTTATTTATTATTCATAGAGTAATAAAACTCCAACTGGCCAGTTTCCGAATAATAAAACCTTGTTCAAGCTCCTCTTGAGGACAATATCAAACGAGACTCACCTCGTGCACGATTCAACATAATAGCAATCCTAGCACCACTAGATAATGATCACCACTACCCAATATACCTGGATCGTTGGGTGACGAAAAACCCGCACCTTTGGTAAGTCAAAGTAGTAGATACTCAATGTCGTATGCTCAATGCTAACGTATGTAGATTAAGAAATTAATTATCAAGACCTCGTCTTTCAGTAGATAGCATAAAGACTCGTCTTGTTGTTAGATCCATTCAGTGTTATACCACACCAACGTCATCTTATTTCAATAAGGCTTAGAAATAATCGGACTGACATTGCAACCTTCACGATAGGTAGCCAAAGCCTATCTAGGTTGTGAAATTCTTCTTTTTCTTTTGCAAAGCATTGCATAGAACCGACTGTACTTACCTTAAAGTGGACGACGCCCACAACCAGTCTACTAAGAAAAAGACTTAGGCTTTGTTTACTTCTTATGCATTTAAATGTTTATAAAACATCTTATAAACGCACAAGCAAACACAATGTAATAATATACTGATTCTATTCGTGCAAACTGCTCGAATGATACTGAATCGGGTCAAAAGTGAATTGCAGAGTTTTTTCGTACACAAGCAAGATTCTATTCGTGCGAACTCGCTCGAAACATGCTTTTTAGTACACTAAACCTAACAATCTTCCACTTATACTCAAAACATGCTTTCGAGTATACCCACTGCCAAAAACTCTCCCACTTATACACAAAGCAGGTATTGGAGCTCGATATATCGAACTACCATTCATTTCACATCATGTTTGAAACATGTTGCCAAAAGGCATTTTTCTGTGAAAAATCTGCTTGGTTGTTCTCTGATAATATCTTTTGCGTCACTATGTCTTTGCTGCGTACTTGATCTTTAATTAATTTCATCTCTCTATGTGATTGTTTAGCTTATGATTTCGTGTTCCTCTTGAGTTAGCCTTTGCTAGAGTAAAAATACTTATAGGTATACTCAAACTTACGATCAAAGCTACTAGGAGTATACTCCTAATGTAAACACATAAACTGAGGATGACTTACTCGATCACTGATTAGTCATAAGACTTAGTCAGTGTAACCCTAAGGACATTACATGAATGACTGGTAAACTAGAATATAGTGATTAGTCTTTCTCAAGTACTATGGTATATTCATTACCTCAATCAAAGTCCTTTGCCATGGTTAATATGATATATACTTGCTATGCAAAAGCACAACTAATATCAAACTTAGTACACATCATAGCATACATGAGACATCTATCTGCAGAACTAGTCTCATAATTCTTGTTCTCACTAAGCGTCAAACGACACTTGATTAGAGACAAGACAATTCCATCTTGAAAGGTAGAAACCTTTGCATGGAAATTCTAATGCTAAAATATTCCAAGCTATGTGTAGATATAGGATTACTAAGAGAATCTCAACATTCTTTCTAGCAATCTTAAAGACTTAGATGCTTAGAATGTAATTAGTTTCTCTATAATCCTTTATCTTAAACTGGGTAGACAACCAGTTTCCTACGCTAGATGCCAATCTTAGTTGTTTGCAACTTTTGTAGATTTCATCATCGTAGAGTACCAATAATACCATATTTAATGCACTTTCAACTTCCTTGTGCTTACTACACACTTAAAGAGCATATGTCAAATTCCAAACATTTGACAATCTCGACAAAACACTTATCTCTGATTTAGATGCTTGCCTAAGACCACAAAGGTCTTCATAAGCTTCTAATCATGTGTTTCTTCCCTCTATTACATACCTATTAGGATGTTCCATGTAGATGATTTCTTCAAGACTTCTATTAATAGAAAGCTGTCTTAACAATAATGATACATACATTCTAATTATGTAAGTGCTGATAGACAATAGGATCGAACAAATCTTGGCACAATGACAGCGAGAAGATGATATTTCTCTTTGGGCATAGCCCATTGTCATTGTCTAGCCATTTGAGATCCACATTTACACTTGTAAATGTACTAGCTCCCACTGACTGACACAGCATGTAGGTAGTATTGCAAGTCTAGTAAAACATATTGTCTATCTAAGATTGTAGTTTGGAATCTATAACCTTTCAAAGGATGAATATCCAAATGAACCAATTATACATTGTAGTTAAAGGGATTATGTTCAGGTTAATCTAAGACCGAGTCTTTCGACACTGTTAGACCCATGAACTTGTTATGTTCCTAGGAACGCTCCCACTACGACATGGTTCTTACAATCTTAGGTGTTGAAGTTGATTTTATTAGTGTAAAAGTTTCCAATGGTATGACTCCTTGGTAATGTGGAAAATTCGATATCTCTCTTTTGTCCTGAGAGTTATCACGCTGTTAGCCTGAGAGTTCCTCTCTTGATCTTCATACAAGAGTTCTATCTTTGAAGATTACAGAACTTATAATCTTACATCATTTGGGACAACCTTAAAACATGCCTGATCAATACTCAACTCCAATTACTTGGATACCTTTCCAACATGCATTGGAACAACATTACACCTTGAGATGTGCTAGACTAGAGTCGCTCTAGTCCACAACTCGTGTTTTGTAGAAGGTAATGATGATGGTAGTCTCTTTAAGGTGTATCTCGTTATATCTAACGCTTATCCCATCAATGATAAGATTTTTATGAGTACAACTCATCACTTGATCAAACTTGTCTTAGAAAGACTTCGATTCCTTCTTACATAACTATTCCATTCTTTGAAAGAATGTTTGGATTCGTTAATGGAGATTAGACTCCCACTACTGATCATAACCCATTGCTCGTCTTCTTATGGTGTAAACCATTAAGACTTGCTAGTCTTTCTATGTCGCACTTGTATAAGTTTTCTGAATCATAGAATTCTAACTCATAGTGCATCAGATAGACATTTTTGACTTTCAAGCTATTTAACAAACAAATTGTTAAAAACTTGATAGTCTAGATCAGTTTGAACAATAACAAAGTATTTTCTTGGCCTTAAGACTAAGAGCCATAAACACTTTATCATTTATTGTTTAAGAAGTCGATGTGTTGTTTATTACGCAATCTTGTTGCATCTATATTGTTTCAATACTATGATGCCTTAAACATCAACCATAAAATAATAGTTGAGCATTAAAAGCTCCCACTGCAACAAAATCCTAACTGGATCAAGATCTCTTACTTAGAAGTTGCATTGTCATGTAAGTCATTGTCCTTCTGTAAAAGAGGTCAATCCAACTTACAAAGCATCTTCACTCGCTTTAGACAAACTTTGATGACAATTCAGGCTCTCCCATTTCCATATCTAGTCTTTTGTTCAAATGAACTAGGACTTAGAAAAAAAATGCAGCCTTCATGAATTCGTCATCTATCATGTTACTTTCCTCTAACAGTAATATAACGACTAATATTCTGAAGGTTTTCTACTTTTCAGTTAAACCTTCTTGTAGTCATTTCTTATTACTTTAGGCGATGACTTGAGTCAGAAAACTATTTGAGTGATCAAAAGATTCCTCAAAACATTCTGTCCCTCTAGGATATTCCAATAGAATCATCTTGTCAGATTCTATTGATATCCAACTTTCATCGTCACTAACCAAGACTTGTCGTGCTACTTAAAAGAAAATAGCCTGACCTTATTCCTCAAAGAACTTGTCAAGTACATGCAAAAAGCATTCTCGAACAATCTTCGTAGAATTATGTTGAGGAAATGGAGGACATGAATTATTGAGTATAAACTCTCAGTTTTAGCGATGAGAATCTTATCCATTTACATTTCCAGTCCACATAATTTTGGCATTCGAGTTTATTCCATTAAGATCGCAGACAAAATATGAATGACATAATGAAGATTTGGCAAATAAACTTATTATCACATACTTATGCTCAATACATAATCGCAAATAACCACAAAACAATTATGTATCTTGCAACTGTAAAATTAAAATTTTGTACCCTCCAGAGGAAGTCAATACGCATTAAAATCTTACAATTTTACTGGTCACAACACCGACGAATAGTCCAGAGATCACAGAGTGGCATGACCGCCTAATGTTGCCTAAGCAAGACCACCGAATTTAGCATTACAGAGTCTCATTTCTACAACACACTCCCATAACAATGCTCATGTGCTGCTAACAAGATCAAGCTATCTCATAAATTCTGTGTGAACTTCTGAATCTCGCAGTTTCTTAGGATTATTGTCCTCACAGAGCAGGTGGCGATAATATTGGAAACCACATTCTAGTTCATACTATTTATTTTCGAGAAATCCGCCCTCATGAACTCGCTATTTCTTAGGATTATTGTCCCCACAGAGCAGGTGGCGATAATATTAGAAAAAAGCTTCATAAATTGCAGACCAATTGATGGAGACCATATACAACGCACTTGTTGTAATTATCGCTTAGATATTTTATATGATTTTTGCATAATTATCACATAACCAGATAAAGCAGATAATCCACTTACAAAGATAAACACCAAATAAACAGATAAATCCATTTAATGCATGGCATTTAAACACACTGGATAATTAATGATAATTATTTAATCTAGTCAAGGGAGAATCAATTAAATAATTATGTTTTATCTTGGATAATTATTATCCTTAACCATTTAGGATTTATCAAGATAGTGTTAACTATCTAAATCCATTTAGGATCATTCTAGATTTTATTTTGATAAAATCAAATCCTTCAATTCAAGATAACGTTGATCTAGGATTGTCATTATTTAAATCGTTCTAGGATATTACTAGACAGAAACGATTCCATCATAATCCATACGATAAATAAAATCCAACCAACCAAGATTTATACAAATATTAATTCTATTTAGAATAGATATCTAGAATATATCATACATTACTTAGGATTTCTTAGATAAATAAGTTTATCTAAATCCAATTAAATAAGGATTTTCTTATATATTATCTTTATCCTAATCTATCTAGGATATAAATCCAATAGATAAGGATAACATGGATTAATATTTATTTTAATCCATCTAGGATTTGTCTTTAATAGAGTTAAATCTATTAAAATCCATTGGATAAAATAAATTAATATAAATATTAATCCTAATCCATCTAGGATTTATTCTTGGAGTAAATCCATATAAATCCAAAGAATTAGATAATATTATATTATAATTATTCATATCTATCTAAGATTTATCTAGAAATAAATACACATAAATCTATAAGATAAGAATAAAATATTATATTATCACTATCCAAATCCATCTACAATTTATCTATGAATAAATTCATAGGATAAGAATAAGATAATTTATCATTATCTAAATCCAACTAAGATTCATCTAGGAATAAATCCATATAAATCCATTAGATATAGATAAAAATTAGATTATTATTTTCCAAATATAACTAGGATTCATCTAGGAATAAAATCCATATAAATCCATTAAATAAGGAAAGAATCTAATTAATCCATGATTTGATATTAAATCAAATCTTATATAATATATAAAATCCACACAAGATATATTCAAATCTAATTTCATATTTATCTTAAATTATTTCCAAAATTGAATCTAAGGATTTGGAAACCTAATCAAAATTTGGAAAGCGAAGTCACGAGACTAGACAAAACGACGTCATGCATAGGGAAACCCTAATCTTGCATCGTCGTACTCCTACACGAAATTCGCCGCTGCTACCTGCGTGACGACGTCGCCGCTGCATCGTCCTCGTCATCGCTGCACGCACTCCACCTTCGGGTTCCCACTCGAACATGAACTGTTGTTGCTCGAAGACGTCGCTGCCGTAACAAATTGTGCACAACGCAGCCATCTCCGTCGACGTTCGAGCCAGGGAAATCCTCTCCGTCCGTGCCCGCTGCTGCGACGCTGCCTGTGCAGCGGCTGCTGTCCGGCGATCTCCGACGCTGCTGTCGCACCCGTCGCCGCCAGACCTCCGCTGCTGCTGCCATCCAATCTGCTGAACGGAGTCGCTAGAGTGCTGCTCGATCGTCGCTGGAATCGCTGCCGCTGATGTGTTCAGCATCGATGCAATTCTCGATTGCCGACTCAGAATGTAAGTTCACGTAAGGCAAAACGAATTGATCATTATTCAAACTATTGAATTAAACAAACCAATTTGAAGAATTTCGGCGACAGACGATTTGATTCCACGGTCAAGAAACATGAATCAATTGATTCATGAATTATTAATGATTGCATGTAATCATTACGATTTTATGAAAAATAAATCAACTTTGATTACATTTTTGGGAATTAATTCACCCAAATCACATGTAATTTACCTTTTGATGGTAAGGCTTGCGCGTTCGGCAATGTGCAGCCCGGCGCGAGAGCCTGCTGTACATTCTCGTCGAACATGCCCTCATCATCGTCATGCATTCAAGCAATTCACATAACATGAAATTAATCCACATAATCAGAGCTAAAAACTGGCTCTGATACCAATTGTTGGGGTTTTGGAGCCCCTTGCACAGCGGAAGACTTGTACAAACAAATAAATCAGACGTAGGATCTATTTGACCGATTATGGAATTAATCTATTCACATGTTAACACAGAATTGCATGCTAGAACGCAAATAATTCATGCTCATAGAATATAAATCCTAAACATGAATTCTACGGAGTTAGCCAATTTACCTCGTTGATTCTCCAAAGAATCGTCGATTGCTTGCGCCTTCTCCACGATGATCTTCAATACTAGACCACAGATCTTCTGACTGGTGTCCCGAACTGTATTCCGACATCAGGGTGGGCTGATCTTATCGAAACACTAGGACTCGAATAAAGAAGACAGAACTTTCTCACGGAGGAGGAGCTGAAAATCTCACGGAGGAGAAATTCCATTGAAATTTTCGTCCCCTACTGTAGAGAGGAGGGGAACGAAATTTCACTCTCAAAAATTGATTTTCTGTCTCTTTTATTCTCCTATTTATAATAGTTCATATTGGGCCCAGTCATGGATCTATGGAAGGTTTTGGATATGGGCTCCCCCAATTAGCTTTTTACTAATTAAATTGAACCCACAATTTAATACAAGCTTATATTGGAATATTACGAGCAGCCACTACAGAAGTAATATTGAACTCCCCATCCAAATCCGAAATTATAAGTATTCCGGGTTTCCATTTTGTTTATTATTTATTTCCCGCGCTTAAGATATAAATGCCCATTAATGAATTAAAGTCTGCTATGGACTTAATTAATTAACATCTTATTAATTCCAAGAGTAGACTTATCAAGAAACACTTATTTATTATTCATAGAGTAATAAAACTCCAACTGGCCAGTTTCCGAATAATAAAACCTTGTTCAAGCTCCTCTTGAGGACATTATCAAACGAGACTCACCTCGTGCACGATTCAACATAATAGCAATCCTAGCACCACTAGATAATGATCACCACTACCCAATATACCTGGATCGTTGAGTGACGAAAAACCCGCACCTTTGGTAAGTCAAAGTAGTAGATACTCAATGTCGTATGCTCAATGCTAACGTATGTAGATTAAGAAATTAATTATCAAGACCTCGTCTTTCAGTAGATAGCATAAAGACTCGTCTTGTTGTTAGATCCATTCAGTGTTATACCACACCAACGTCATCTTATTTCAATAAGGCTTAGAAATAATCGGACTGACATTGCAACCTTTCACGATAGGTAGCCAAAGCCTATCTAGGTTGTGAAATTCTTCTTTTTCTTTTGCAAAGCATTGCATTGAACCGACTGTACTTACCTTAAAGTGGACGACGCCCACAACCAGTCTACTAAGCAAAAGACTTAGGCTTTGTTTACTTCTTATGCATTTAAATGTTTATAAAATATCTTATAAACGCACAAGCAAACACAATGTAATAATATACTGATTCTATTCGTGCAAACTGCTCGAATGATACTGAATCCGGTCAAAAGTGAATTGTAGAGTTTTTTCGTACACAAGCAAGATTCTATTCGTGCGAACTCGCTCGAAACATGCTTTCAGTATACTAAACCTAACAGGACGGAGGTGTGTATGTTTATAGGGTACCCCAAAGGGACAAAAGGTTATGAATTCTTCAGTCTCCAAGATAAGAAAGTTATTGTGAGCACTCACGCCACATTCTTAGAGTAAGAATTTGTAATGAATCATAAACCCAGCAGTGAAGTGGCTCTAGAAGAGCTAACTTCTGTCACAAGTTCCATTAACCAAGAACAAGTACCAGGTGTACAAACTATTCCCGAAACTTCAACTTCTACTCCAAGTATTGTAGTACCGCGCCCAGTGGGAGGGTCTCGCATGAACCCGACAGATACATTGGTTTGGGGGAATCCATGGATCACTCCTCGGACAGCAATGTGTTAGATCCCTGGAACTTCGCGGAGGCGCTGGCAGATGTCGATCATTGCGAATGGGTGAAAGCAATGGATTCAGAACTACAATCTATGATAGACAAAGACGTCTACGATTTGTCCGTCCTACCCGAAGGCTGTACTGCCATTGGGAGCAAGTGGATATATAAACGTAAACGTGGACCCGATGGACGAGTTAAAGTCTTCAAGGCAAGACTAGTGGCCAAGGGGTTTACCCAAAAGGAAGGTGTCGATTACTACGAGACTTTGTCCCCAGTGGCCATGCTCAAATCGATCCGGATACTATTTTCTATAGCAGCTTATATGGATTGGGATGTATGGCAGATGGACTTTAAGACTGCGTTTCTGAACGAGGGTCTTGAGGAGACCATCTACATGGAACAACCCAAAGGATATGCCATAGAGGGCAAAGAACACATGGTTTGGAAGCTTAAGAATGACATTTATTGTCTTAAGCAAGCATCTAGATCGTGGAACCAGTGTTTCGATCAAACTGTTCGCACGTTTGGATTCGAAAAGTGCCCAAATGAAAGTTACGTGTATAAGAAGGTTGAAAAGGGGAATGTAGTGTTCTTAGTTTTATATGTAGATGATATTCTTCTAATTGGAAACAATAAAAAGATGTTGTCATCAGTAAGAACATGGTTGTCAAACCAGTTCGAGATGAAGGATATGGGAGACGCGGGACACATCCTCAGAATCAAGGTTCTTCGGAATCGAGAAAAGAAGATGTTGTGCTTATCTCAAGAACCTTACATCGACACAGTACTTAGTCGTTTTAGCATGCAGGACGCCAAGAAAGGTTTCTTACGTTTTAGACATGGCATCCATCTATCTCAAAAGATGTGCCCGAAAACGCCGTCTGAGATACAAGCAATGAGAAGGATTCCATATGCTTCGGCAGTTGGAAGTCTCATGTATGCTATGCTTTATACGAGGCCTGATATTTGCTTTGCTGTTGGCATGGTGGCAAGATATTAGTCGAATCCGGGCCAAGGACATTGGACTGCCGTAAAGAACATACTCAAGTACCTTAAACGGACTAAGGACTATGCTCTAGTGTACAATGCAGTCAAGCTCTGTCCTTTGGGATATATTGACTCAGACTTTCAAGCTGATCAGGACTCGAGAAAATCTACTTCAGGATATGTGTTCACCTTAGGAGGTGGAGCCGTAATTTGGAAGAGTGTGAAGCAGAAATGCATCGCAGACTCGACCATGGAAGCCGAGTATGTGGCCGCTTCGGAGGCTGCAAAAAAGGCAGTATGGTTCAAGAACTTCCTTATGGATTTATGTGTGGTTACGAATCTGCCTGAGAGCATCACCGTTTATTGTGACAACTCTGATGTTGTGGCAAATTTGAAAGAACCAAGAGTTCACAAAGCGAGCAAACACATAGATCGGAAGTATCATATCATAAGGGATATAGTGCAGAGATGAGACATACAAGTGGTCAAGTTTGCGTTAGAGAATAACCTGGCAGATCCTTTCACTAAGGCATTGGCGGTGAAACAGTTCAAGAGCCACGTTGAAGGGATGAGAGTTCGACTCATTCAAGACCTCAACTCGCTTTCAGTATAAGTGGGAGAAATTTAGACGTGTGCACTACTGTTTTGTATACTCGAAAGCTGTTTCGAGTATAAGTGGGAGATTGTTACGGTTTGTATACTAGAAATCACCTTTCGAGTGATTGAATACTGTAAAACTCTAATTATTATTTTCCAATGAATGCAACAGATTATTTTTGTCGTAATGTTGTTATGTTTTACATTTAATGGATATTTATTGCATATTTAAATGTATAAATGAACATAACAAAGTCTAAGTCTTTGTTTTAGTAGACCGGTTGTGGGTTGCGCTCAATTTAAGGTACGCGGTCAGTCCTGAACAAAGAAAAATAAGAATTTCACAACCTAGATAGGCCTAGACTACCTATCGTGAAAGGTTTCAATGTCAGTCCGATTATTTCTAAGCCTTATTGAAATATGATGACGTTGATGTGGTATAGCACTAAATGGATCTAACAGCAAGAGGAGTCTTTATGCTATCTACTGAAAGACGAGGTCTTGATAATTAATTTCTTAATCAATGTACGTTAGCATTGAGCATACGAGATCGAGTATCTACTACTTTGACTTACCAAAGGTGCGGGTTTTTCGTCACCCAACAATCCAGGTATATTGGGTAGTGGTGATCATTATCTGGCGGTGCTAGGATTACTATTATGTTGAATCGTGCGCGATGATAGTCTCGTTTGATAACATCCACAAGAGGAGCTTGAAACAAGGCTTTATTATTCGAAACCTAGCTAGTTGGAGTTTGATTATTCTATGAATAATAAATAAGAGTTTCTTGCTAAGTCCACTCTTGGAAATTAAAATATGTTAATTAATTAAGTCCATAGCAGACATTGTTTAATTAATGGATGTTTCTATCTTAAGCGCTGGAAATAAAATTAAACAAATTAAAGGAAACCCGGAATACTTGTAATTTCGGATTTGGAAAGGCAGTGTAATATTGCTTCTGTAGTGGCTGCTTGTAATATTCCTATATAAGCTTGTATTAAATTGTGGGTTCAATTTAATTAGTAAAAAGCTAATTGGGTGAGGCCATGTCCAAATTCTTCCTTAGATCCCTGACTGGGCCCAATATGTGACTTAATATAAATAGGAGAATAAAGGAGACAGAGAACAACACTTTTTCTCTTCAAAATTTTCGTCCACTCCTTTTGAGAGAGAGAGAGATCGAAAATTGCTTTCTTCCGTGAGCAGAGTTCTGTCTTCGTTATTCAAGTCCTAGTACACTAGTGAGATTTTCCCACATAAATATCAGTCTACAGTCCGGGACACCAGTCAGAAGATCCGAGGTCGAGTTCTAAAGATCTTCACGTGGAGAAGACGCAAACCATCTTCGATTCTTCAGTGAATCAACGAGGTAAACTGGCTAACTCCGTAGTATACATGTTTTAGGATTTATTTGTTCTAAAGCATAATTATGATTCAAGTTATGAGCATGATACGTGGGATAACTACGCGAATAGAATTTGTCTAATTAATCTGCTAAATAAATCAAATTCATGTGATCGGTTTCATTCATGCACGCTTCCGCTGCCAACCCCTTCAGGGATCACCCAAATTTTAGATGGACTGATAATAACCCGAATCCACCACCCCAACGATAGAATACCAACTTTTCGAACCCACTGGAGCATCAATGTAACTGGTCAGGCAGAAATCAGGAGGGACAGAACAATTGGGGCAACCAGAATCAGGACAGCCAGTCTAACTGGGCCAACAAAAATCAGAACAATCCAGCAAATTCCTATGTGCCACCACACCAGATGAATTACCAGGGCAATAACCCAAACCCTCAACCCAATTATCAGGGGAATGAAGGGTCGGTTAATCAATACAACAACAATCAGGGACCTCAAGGGAACTTCCATTCCAATCAGGGACATGGCCCTAGCCACCATCAAGGACCGAGTGCCAGTCAGCCAAACTCCAGACAGTTGAAGAGCCTCGATGAGATGGTGAACGATTTGGTTAGCTCACAACAACACATGCAGAATAATATGCATTCCAACAATGATGTGGTACATACGCTTCAGGATGCTCAAGTGGAGCACAAGGCAGCCATGGACATGTTGGCGAAGTAGTTATCTCAGATCGCGACTTCCCTGAGTGAAATGCTCGGGAACGAAGGACGAATTCCTACCACAGTCAAGCCACCAGACAACGAACATCAGTAAAATCACCCTTAGATCCGGACAAGAGTACAAAGGTCTGACAATGAGGATGGATGAAGGGACATCTACTGAAGTGGAGAAAGAAGGAGATGATCTACTTCATCTGAAGAAAGACACTGGGACAAAAGAAGTGAAAACAAGGGAAGCCAGAACAAGTTAAGCCCTTCCCCTACCGAGGGGAAGTTAGAAAAAGAAGAATGATCAAGTAGACTTCATGGAAATCTTCGGCAAGCTGGAAATCAACCTACCATTCCTACAGGTTCTGAAGTTGCCTCTTGTCGGCAAGTCCATCAAGGAATTTATCGCCGTGAAGACTAAACTCAATGGCAAAATAGTGATCGGAGAAAGTGTATCAGCAGTGATTCAAAAGTGGAGGATGCCATCAAAACGCACTGACCCATGTATGTTCACTCTGCCTATTTCAATTGGGGACATTAGAATTAAGCATGCTATGTGTGACCTAGGAGCATCGATAAATGTTTTACCGCTTTCCATCTACAAGAAGTTGGTAGGAGTAAGAATGGTTGACGCGAAAGTGGTCATCTAGTTAGAGGATAAGTCATGCATTAGTCCAGAAGGTGTGTTAGAGAATGTGATAGTTAAGGTGCATGATTTCTTGTATCCAGCTGATTTCCATGTGATTGGGATGAGTGAAAATGAGTCTGCTAAGTCTAGCGGAGTGCTTTTTGGTAGACCATTCCTACGCACCGCTAAGACCATAATTGATGTTATTGATGGGACTATTTTTCTGGATTATCATGGGGAGAAATTCGCTTTCAACATTGATGAAGCAATGAAAAAACCTTTAGATGCAGAAAATCTTCATGTTGTGGATATCATTAACCCCTTGGTCCAAGAATATCTTGAGACTGAATTAATGTAGGAGCAGATTGACAATTCAGGGTTAAGCCATTCTATTGATGGAGAGGTAGCAGGATGGTGCGAGGCCAAGAACACTCTAGAGTTGACAAATGAGAAGCTAGCAGAGGCGATTGTGGAATTCTGTAAGAGTCCTATGTCCGCCAGGTCGAGGGGATCAGCCCATGTGGCCAGCTTGGAAAAGTTACCCGGTCCTGAAGGATTGATCGAAGATAAAATGGAAAAAAATCCACTGCCTCAGGAGACGAGTCCACCAAAGAAGGAGTTGATGACACTTCCACCAGACCTGAAGTATGCTTATTTAGAAGAGAATGAGACGTTCCCTGTGATCGTCAACAACAACTTGACCCAGGAACAGGAATATGAGTTACTGGAAGTGATCAGGAGAAGCAAGAAAGCCGTAGGATGGACTCTATCTGACCTAGTGGGAATCAGTCCCGACCTGTATGCATCATATCCGCTTGGAGGAGGGAGCAAAGGCCTACCGGGATTCACAAAGGAAATTAAACCCGAACATGAGGGAGGAAGTGTTGAAGGAAGTTCTGAAACTACTGTCCCTGGGAATCATCTACTCGATCCCAGACAGTGAGTGGGTAAGCCCAGTCCGCATGGTGTCGAAGAAGTCGGGGATACAAGTGGTGAAGAATGAAAAGAATGAGCTTGTGCCCACCAGACTGGTAACCGGCTGGAGGATGTGCATTGACTATCGTAAGCTGGATGAAGCCACACGCAAAGATCACTTTCTGTTGCCCTTTATCGACCAGATGCTTGAGAGACTAGCGAGAAAGCAATTCTTCTGCTTTTTGGACGGCTACAGTGGGTATTTCTAGATTTACTTAGATCTGGAAGACCAGGAGAAGACGACTTTTACATGCCCCTTCGGGACGTATGCGTACAGGAGGATGCCCTTTGGCCTGTGTAATGCACCAGGAACTTTTCAAAGGTGCATGATGAGCATCTTCTCAGACCTGCTGGAAGAATGTTGATAAGTCATATTCTAGGCCTTGGTTACTGGTCAGTATGATGTGCATAATTGATTATATCTGCAAAACAGTTGCTCAAAGTGTGCAGGTTGAGTGTTCTAGCCAGTAGGCAAAGCTTCAGATACTTCAGGTGAAAAGAGCGTCAGAACGATTACATACTGACCAGTATGCATGCAAAAATGGCTCAAGATGGAGAAGAATGATAGCTGGGACTGATCAACCACAATTAAGGGCAAAGAAGTCATCTCGCCACGAGGGTAAGCCTCCCTATAAAAGGAAGCCACTTGGAGAGAGAGGGGCACTCATTCATCATCATCACTCTTAGGTAGAATTCTCTCGGTAGTTCAGTCCTTCAGCCCAGTCCAGAGTCTCATTCCTCGCCACAACCATGGTCACTTGAAGATCATCAGTTCGCCGGAGTTCCATTCTCTCGTTCCAGTCAGCACGATCGTAGTTAGCAGTTCCATCGCCCGGAGTGGCAAAAACAATCTTTATTTGCTTTCTAGTTAATCTTGTTTGTTTTCTCTACGTTGGATCTTTCGCATTTCCAATATTTTGCTATTTTGACGTCTTGGTTGTGATCCAAACGTTTTCTAAATGCTATGAAGTTGTTTTCCAGCATCGGTTCATGTTTGTTTTCGCTTCTTTCTGCCTAGATAGCTTAGATCTAGCTGTTACGGTAATTTTCTAGTGTGGAATCGTATGTTTTAACTTTTGTAGTTAATCTCTCTGAGTTTGCAAGTCTAGATAGCTGTTAGATTTTAGATTTGAATTAGTAAAGTGTTAAAACCCAGTTTACGTGATTTCTGCCACCCTGCATGTTGACCAGTAAGCATAATTGCAGTTTCAGTGTTCGATCTTTTGATTCGAAGTTTTAATTGTAGATCTGAGCTGTGAAGTTTGTTAATCTGTGTTTCTCGTTCATGAAATCTGAGATTGTTGATCTGAGTTTATTCATGTTGAAGAAGATAACATCCACATCCAAATTTGAGACCACTTTTACTATTTTAGTTACTTTTGCTTTTGTCATTTACTTTTTTCTACCTTTTCAGCTGGTACCCTACAGATCTGTCAGTCTAGTCACCTAACTACCTCTTTTCCTCTAATATTTTGTTTAACCTTTTATAGTAAACTAGTATTTTCCATATACTTCCTGAAAATCATGTTCTCCACTTTCCATGTACACAGCCGCCTGTCCAACACCTTTCTCACCTCATAGTCAGTAGAGTACCACCTTAAATTCCAGTCTAGATAAGTCTCAACCCAAAGCGTGGTAGCTAACCAAACCTCTCCAGAATATCACCACAATTCCCAAAACGCATTCATCTCTGTGGAATTCGACCCCTACCTTCACTATACTACCCAGTAGAAGAGGGTTGAGGAGTTATTGATACCAGATTCAGGTTTAGCAGAGACTTCCATACTGATCAGTAGGATACACCCTTTGCTTGAAACGACACCTGCACAAACCTGCTCTTTCAAATGGCGCCGTTGCCGGGGATGGATGGCGTTATTAGTAGCTATTTTGCGTGATACTTTGGCGTATATATTGTGGATAATTTTTCTCTTTCTTTTTATTTCAGTTTATGAGAAGCAGTTCGGCTCCTGACCAGTGGAGACCGAAGATCCTTTAGCGAGGATCTATACTCGTAACCACTCGATCTGGCCTGTCGACGGCTTTGTCTGACTTAGGTTCGAGTAGTGACGAGGAGCAATACACCATAAAAGGACCAATACCGGAAGAGATACTAAGGATAGAGGGAAACCCGAGAAGGATGGCCGCCCAAGGAGAAGAGGATCCTGAGATCGGGAAGCTGAACGCACATACCGAGGGAGAACCACCTCAAGCCATAGTTGTGACCCCAGGGAAACTGCCTGTGATGTGAAGCCTCATGTGATCGCAATTCTGCCTATATACTGCGGGAAGAGTTACGAAGGGCCTTACGAGTTCCTTCATGAGTTTTGTAAGATTTGTAGGGCGCAGAGGAGGCCAGCAGGGGCGACCGAGGATGATTACAGATTGAAGGCTTTGCCGTTCGTTTTGAAAGGGGAGGCAAACACCTGGTTCATGCGCCTGCCCCCCCGACTCCATTGAGAGTTGGGCCGATTTCAAGTCAGTATTCCTAGGTGAGTTTTTTCCGTCATCCAAGACAAGCGCGCTGAAGAGGGAAATAACTAGTTTGAAGCAAGGGTACGATGAACCCTTGAGCAATTATTGGGCGAGGTATATGGGCCTTTTAGATGCATGTCCCAATCATTGCATGGCGGACATTGAGATACATCATACCTTCTATGAGGGGATGAATATAACAACCAAGGACCTGGCCAATTCGTCGTCGGGAGGAAGCTTCACACAGCTACGGGTCAGCGAAGCAAAGAGGGTCCTAAGGAAGCTACTGAGTGCGAAGAAGGAGTATGACCATTCAAGGGATGGATACAACCGAGAAAGGGTTGCAAGTGCCTCGTCTACTGACCAGGAGCAGAAGCTTGAACAGAAGATGGATTTGAAGATGGATGAGCTGAAGAAGTCACTCCTGAGCGCAATCGAGAAGATTACACCGCCGACTTCCCCAGTTGGGAACTACAAGGGTGCAGAACAGAGAAACCAAGGACCGAGCTATGATCAGCCAAACGACTTGGTCAGTATGGAGCAGGCTAATGCTGTCTGGTATTTTAACTCAAATGGGAATTGGATCCAGGGGAGACAACGGGACGCACCATGGAGGGATCACCCAAATTTTCGATGGGGAGATAGGAACCAAAATCAAAACCAAGGACAAGGTCAGAACCAATATAACCCCCACCCGAACCAAAACCCCAACCGTGGACCAGCAAAGCCGGACCACCAGTTCAACTGGTCAGGAAGGAACCAACAATCCCAAAACCAACACCCACAAAACCAGAACCAAAACCCTGTTTATGTACCACCCCACCAGAGAAACTTCCAAAATTACCAAAATCAGCCGAATCAAGCACCCCAACACCATCAGAACCAAAATCAGTTCCAAAACCAAAACCAGAACCAATATCACCATGACCAGTACAACCCTCCTGGCCAGTATAACCAATACCCACCTAACCAGAACCAACAAAACTTCCAAAACCTCCAGCCCAACCAAAGTTCCCAGTAAAACCAGCACCAAGGCCCAAATCAGTCACAATATCCCAACAGGACAAGACGATCCATGGAGGACATGATGGGAGAATTGCTCGCGTCGCAGCAAGGTATCAAGGGCGAGTTGCAATCCCACAACGAAGTAGTGCAGGGGATGCAAAATGCCCAGAAGGAACATAAAGCGAACATGGATATGATGAATAGGCAGTTGGCCCAACTGGCCGGTTCGATGGGTGAAATAAGAGGAAATGCAGGGAAACTCCCGTCTACAGTCTAAATATCCGAAAAGGCGAATATGAGTAAGGTTACATTGAGGTCAGGAACTACTTATGATGGACCTCGACCGAAGCAACCAAGTGGAGAGCCGAGTGGAAATAAGATAAGGGGCGACACATCTCAGTGGAAGAGCTTAAGAGATCCATGCCTCGGATGCAGGACCTATTTTTCTTGGGGGAGACGCCATGTGGAGGAGGTGAACCCGAGAATGTGCTGGTCAGGAAGGAATCCCATCAAGAGGTAGAATCTAGAACGGAGGCTCAGACCTAGAATTTTCCCAAGGAAGATCCAAGAAGGTTGCTGAGGGACCGGTAGAGGAGAAAAAGGGGGAGAAACCATTCCCTTTCCGCTTTGTTACAAAAAGAAAGAAGGAGAACCCGGTGGACTACTTGTCGATTTTTGGGAAATTGGATGTCACCATACCATTCCTCCAAGCCGTGAAGCTACCCCCACTTGGGAAATTCATTAAGGAATTCATAGCCGGGAAAGCCCAGGAGGATGGGAAGATCATGGTAGAAGGGATCGCGTCTACAATTGTGCAGGAGAAGCTACCGCCCAAGAGGGTTGATCCAGGTATGTTCACTTTGCCTATAACTATAGGAGATGTGAAAGTCGAGCATGCAATGTGTGATCTTTGAGATTCTATTAATGTCATGCCTTTGTCAATATATAACCGATTGAAGGGAGTTAGATTGTCGAGTACTAGGGTGTTGATCCAACTGGCTGATAGGTCAAGCATAAGTTCTGAGGGTGTTTTAGAGAATGTGTTGGTTAGAGTGCATGATTTTACCTACCCTGCTGACTTTTATGTGATCAAAATGAGTGAGTCCGAGGCTAGGGAATCTAGTGGCATATTGTTAGGAAGGCCATTTTTGAGGACGACCAAGACAACAGTAGACATGGCTGAGGGAACAATTTGCATTTATTTTCATGGGGAGAAGTTTACTTTTGATATCAATGAGACCATGAAAAAGTCTATTGATTCTGAAAATGTATGCTATGTTGATGTGATTGACCCCTTAGTCCAAGATTTTCTTGAGACCGAACTATTGCAGGAGAAACTCTAAGCTTTAGATGTGTATGAGCAAGCTGACGTAGAAGCCGCTGCATGGTGTGATCTGATCAGTAGCCAAGGGTTGACCGATGAAGAGATAAAGAGAGCAATTAAGGACTTCTGCCAGAAATCGGAATTTATTGGAGCCGCAGGGGCCAAGCTACCAGTCAGTATAGAGAAATCTTCAGAGGGAGAACTAGAGCAAGAAGGAGAGGCTGAGAAAAACCCTCTACCCGAAGACACACTTCCACCCCAAGTTGAACTGAAGAAATTGCCATCGAATTTGAAGTATGCCTTCCTCGGAGAGGAGAACTCATATCCGGTGATCATCAGCAACAGCCTTACAAAGGAACATGAGGCAAGGCTAATGACTGTGTTGAGTAAGAACAAGAAGGCAATTGGATGGAGCCTTACAGATTTAGTGGGAATAAGCCCCGACGTCTGCATGCACCACATTAGGCTGGAAGAGGGAGCAAAGGCACATCGAGATGCCCAAAGAAAGGTAAACCCCTGTAATAGCCGAGACCTAGATTCTCGAGAATTCTTAAGAAATAAATACCAGCTTTTATTTAACGAATGAAAGAGTATTTTTATTTCTTGAGAAATGGTACAAATTACAGTTTTCAGAATCTCAAAACTAAAGTTACAATCTTTGACGACGAAAATTAAAAGTTGAGCTACTACACTATTACATTTAGAAATCCCGAAGGGCTACTTTGGCCTTCGTCACCGGGCCGTCTCGGCCACAGATTTTCGAACGAGCCGGGAGGGCGAGACCACGAGGGAAGACAACCTCGTTGGCCAGCCGCAACTCCTGCCAAAGTGCACGAAAAAGAGAATTAGTTGCATGAAATAAAGACAACTAAAAGAAGTGTTAAAAGGGGAATGAGTAGCCTTACCTTTCCAAAGAAAAGAGGAAGGCTTGGTCGAAAGGGGCAAGTCCAGCCAACAGATTTTTGCACCGCAGTGGCTGCACTATGCAAGGCTGAGTTTTTGCAGCTCTTACCCCTTTATCCACCAGCCATAGTCCGGAAATCAGCCCCCACAATGCCACCTCTAGTGTGCACCTGCAAAAGAGACAAAATCCATGAATGAATCAAAGTACAAGGCAGCACAAAACTCCAAATCAGTTAAAGAATGCTGCAGGGATGGCAGCCAACATAAGGCAGCCTTAAGGCTCCTTCTTTCCAGCCAAGTAACAAACTCTTGCAGCTTTCAGTTACTCCCTATCCATAAATGTAAATAGCCCTCAGCCTCTTCCTCCCTTTCCCATCACCAAATCAGCCGTTTTACAGTGAGGCATAGAGTGGGAGGGACCGAAGCAGCAAGAGGGAGTAGAGGGGATCAAAGCCGAGAGTAAGGGGACAACAAGATACGCAACAGCGAAGGTAAAACCTCCTTCGAACTCTTCTTAAACCCATGTCATCATATAGTTAGAATACAACATAGAAACCTTAGGAAGCATGCTCACACTAAGACTTCCACCCAAAGAATGACAGTAACGCAAGAATGCTAGGATATCATAGTTAGAGCTCAAGTACGGTAATCACACCAGAATAACGAGAACGAGCAGTAGCCGCAACAACTGAGATTTTTTTTCGAACTTAAACTTGGGGAAGAACCCCTCACCAACAAAACACAACTACATTGAAAGCTAAGTAAGCGTAGCAAGTTTATCCGTTTAAACTGAGCTGGGGGAGAAAACTTAGCTGAGGCCGCAGAGGCAGTCGCAGAGCCGTCAACGACGGCGCTGACCTTCAGGAGGCAGCGACGTCAGCCAATAGAGCGACGGAGGTGTACGCCGAGCCTCGTTCGGCGGCGCACGAGGCAGAGACCTCACGGGTTGGCATCAGACCCTGTGCTCGAAGGCCGTTCGCGAGGGAACGGCGAGTCCTGACCACACGGAACTCGCGGACGACAGGCGGTGATACACCGTAACGGCCGCGATGGAGGGTGACGCCGGAGGCGGCGCTGATTGAAGGCGGCGTCGGAACGAAAGGGGGGCTAGGGTTTCCCGTTTCCAGTTGTTTCTTCAATTTGGGGAAAAGTTATGAAAATGAAAGAGAAAGATGGAAGGGGGAGTAGTTGGGCCATGCCCAATTTATTTCCTTTGGGCCTAGTGAGTAAATGGTCCAAACTGGACCAGTCACCTAATCTGGGCCGATTGTTTAAGAAAATAAATAGTCTGGGCCAGAATAAATAAATTTCCAGCTGGGCTTGAGAATCTAATTACTAGAACCATTAATTTGGTTGAAGCCGTTATCTTGGATCAAGTTAAAAGCATGACGAAAATTATTCCCTAAGCCACGGAAGAAAAAGTACTATTAAGCCGTGTCGAAATAATATTCGATAAATAGTTAAAGCAGACTTTAATAGTCACAGAAAGTATTTTAAAATACTTAAGATAATCCGGGAAATAATTATAACCGAACGGGGCAGCCGGATTCAGAACAATTTAAATCGCCGATTTAATTACAGAATTTAGATCTCTAATATTTAGAAAGAAAGAGATAAAATAAAAGATCACGCTTAGGCATGCATTCATGCAAGATCAATGATTACTTAAAGCCTAATTTAAGTATATTATTTTTGAAAAGGGACGTCGTCGCTCGACGAGTAAATCTCAAGTCAGACAGTGCCCGTTTGAAAGAGTTAAGCAAATGAGGTGGGCTTTTCTATCCTACATTATGTGTGGGCTTTCTTTCTCTTCTTTCTTTAAAGCGTGTTTATGAGAAAAACATGATTATTTGAATGAGTTGTCATGCCATGTTTTGTTTTGTGATTGCCTATCTGTTAAATCGAATTCGGGTCCCAGTAGGTCAGTAAATCCTACTCGGACTAGTGTACACTTAGGGACCGTGAGCTAGCGCCAGGTTGGCCGGTCTAGGGGTCGTGAGCTAGCGCCAGGTTGGCCGGCCCAGTGGTCGTGGAATGTGGCCACATTCCCGATTCACGCAACTGATATGGCATATCATCAGAAGTTTAAGAGACTGCAGTCTATTTTCAGAAAGAAATAACAGATTTTAGTGACCGGGATAGATTTTCAGTAAAACCCCGCGTTCACTCAGCTTGGCTGACAACTAAAAGAAAACAGTTTTCGGCATAAGCCCACTGAGTGCATCAAGTACTCAGCCCTGCATATTGTTTTTCTTAATGTGCAGGTTGATCGTTGTCGAAGCCGAGGAGGTGTTGGGACAGAAGACCAAATAAGTAGGAAGGTAGCGGGTGTAGTGTGTCTTCATACATACTACATCTGTCTTGGTACTCTTCCGTTGCGCAAATTCAGAACATTCATTTAACAAAGACAATTTCTCATAACTACTCTGATTCAGCATGATTTGTACCCTCAACACACTTCAGACAATGTTTCTTTTGATTTAAGCATCTTATGATGAGTTGAGACAGTTTCAGTATGTTTTAGTCGCGGTAAAGCTACACTTTCTTTGACTAGGGAGATGTGGTCGTGACAGAGTGGTATCAGAGCACTTTTCTTTCGCTCTGACCCAAGAACCTTCCTTCTAAGCCTCAGTCCAGAAAAGATAGTACTAGGCTAGAAGATGAACATAATGTTAAGTACAAGATCCCAACACCTCAGCTCGACACGATCAACTGCAGCAGAAACAGGGGTCGACGCCCGCTCGTCCAGAAAAGAGAATTTTAAAGAAAGAAAATATTTTTTCCGTTTTGAGAAGGAAAATGAAATTTTTTTTAAGTTTTCAGAAAAAGAAAAGAATTTTCACAGCCCTAAGTGGGAACGAAAATGTTTATTTGAAATGTTTGCAAGAGGCAACGTGATAGCTGATACTTTGCATGCGATATGCTTAATGTATGTGTGTTTTATGATCAAAGAGCTTGACATGAATGTAAATGTCATGTGGACTATGTATGCGAACCTAGAGTGCTTTAGAAAAGTACCATAGGTGAGACATAGGCGACCAAGCGCTATTAGAACGAGAATTCGTTACCGCCTTCCAGGGCGATGAGACCAACTAAAACCAATCAGTTTGGGAAGCTTCTAAGTCCAAGGAGTTATGAGAAAGAAAAGACGAACCAGAGAGTACTATTGTACTACCAATAGACAGCAATTAAAGGAAGTCCATTCCTTTGAACACACAGATAGTATGCATATATATACGTATACTAGACGATGAACCAAGAAATTCCCAATGTCTTTATAAAGACCAAGTCATAACGAATATAGAGTACTTTCAAGCCTGTTCGGGAGATGCATCCCTACATAAACAGAGATCGTACCCGCGATCCACTAAAGTGATCTAATCTAGAGTAATAGGTCCAAGTGGCTACGTGACCCAGAAATGATACTTATAGCGTGCTATGAAACACGATGGAGAATGCAATGTTTACAAGAACCAGCGTTCTAAGTTATCGAGAACGATATGAAAGCATGACCTCCAGCTGCGGTTATCAGTTTAACAACACGAGAAACCCCATCTTGGAATGTATGGTTTCCTAGAACACAGTTATCATGTCCGAGCTCCACGAGAACAGACAAAGGAGTGTCACATAACTAGAACCGATGATTATAATCAATAGTACTTACTTGGATTCCCAATGAAATTCTTTCTAAGAGTCCTCCCAAAGGACGGTATCCCCGTCTGTTCTGACTTTAGTTTGACTCCCAAGTAACATATCAATATTTCTTTTTCTATGCGAGGTAAGACTCACTTCCAGTTTATGGACTGCAGCCCTTTGACTCATCGTTCATAAAGAGTAAAGTTTTGACTGTGTAAGCTCCGGTCATAAATTCTAAGTTGCTTTTATCTATTACCTTCAGAATAAGCTTATTCTTCAGACATCGTCTATGGAGACTTCTGATTGTCTCACGTTTTGCAAGTAGTACGCCACTTTCATTCTTTCACGAAAGCGGTAACCCAGTTTCAGTTCCCAAATTTTGGATACCTTTATGTTTCAAGCATCGTTATTTGTTGTTGTCTCCTTTGAGCCACAGTATAGGAGATCCATATCCCGATTTCTTGGACTCGTGCAATGAAATTTCATTCTTATGATGCTTACAGTTCCGACCCCCAGAATGGTCGCGCCTTTTAAATACTTTCTCAGTACATTTCATATTGTGTTGGAACTCTTGTTCACCTCCCTATTTTAAAACTGTGTTGTAGTATTTTTCCTACGGAGGTGAAATTATTCCATCTCAGTTCCAATACATGCATTATTCCTAGTCTCAGAATTTTTCTGCAGTTTGAAGTTAAGGCAAGCATATTGTACTTTTCCTAACGAGTTTGGCCTAGCTGATTTTTCTGAATAGTTCATTTCAGTGCGTTGCCTTAATGAACCTATGAAATCATTGATGTGATTTTGATATCAAGATGCCTTTGAAACATGATCAATGTTCCTTCATTGCAATCGCCTACGTTTATAAATTTTCGTGGTTGATCATCTTAGGCGATGACATGTTTGAACCACTGTCCTTGATGCTCAGATCCTTTCAGTCTAATTGGACAACTGTATTGTCCTATTTTGCAGCTTACTATGGGAATTTACAGTTAATTCATTTCCATCCAGTTTTCATGACCCATCTCATGATTATTTCTAGCTCCCACCAGGGGTGAGCCTCAGCTTCTATGAGTTTACCTGGAAACCAGTTGAGCTACGTAGTTCTTTGAATGAACTCAGTACTTACCTTCAAGGTCGATTATCGACGAAAATTCATAAAAGTTGAACAAGGGATGTTATTCTTGTCCAGTTGGGTATTCAGGAGCCCTTCAGATTTTCAGTCATACTCTCTTGTGTGAATAATAATCCAAGTTAAGACTATTAGATTAATCATTGAGTTATTGATACGAGGCTAGCAGAAAAAGGCATGGTCTCAGTTTCTTTCAGATACGCATAATAAATACGTCCCCATGGAGACACGTGCAGGAAATGATGCACCAACCAGAAGCGTTGCATAACCGACAGCAAAGCGTTAAATACTTCGAATCTACGTACCGCTTGTGACCAGCAGGTGGAAGATCGAATATTTTGTTGTATAGAGAAGCAACTAGCCTTGAGTAGAGAAATATCAAGGAATATTTGTGGATTAAATGATGTCCGAAGACGTAAAAGACCTATATGGTAGTTTGAACGATCAAAATGCTTACTCCGAGTAAGATAAGTAAGCCACAAGAACAAAGACTCAATCATGGGCATATAATGAAAGCCATGGAGAAAGTACGAGTGTATTCGTAGTTTGTGTTTGACGGAACAAATCCCATCAGCAAAAGGGATTCGTCTAAGAGGTGGCCAGGAAAAAAAAGCTAAAGCTGGAGAGACATTCGGGAAGAGGAACGCGTGATAGCACCGCTACCCTCACCGTCCCTACTATGAAGGGAGAAATTGAATTTTTCCTTTTAAAAGAAGTTATCGCAAGGGAACAGGATTTAGAGCCCTATAATATAGAGCAAGGGCAAACGTTGGCAATAAAATGCGACGAATTATTCTACGATATGCCACGTCTCAATTAAGCAGCTCAGAAAGGAGCTGTCGATAGAGTTTTGTGTTAATCTGGACACGAGATCTAGATCACTTTGGAAAGTCATGCTAGATTATTTCACCATGAATCGCTCAGTCGAACCAAAAGGGCATGGAGACAGTAGCGTTGGGAGAAAGAAGCCAACACCTCCACATGCACTAAACCAATATTCAAGGATTGACGCGAGTAGAACAAGTGTGTACTAAATCATGACGAAAGAGTCGCAGTAAGCTCAAAAGCACCTTGAAAGCGGTAAAAGTAGACTACCTCAACTGAGCGAGAGGTTACGAGATCATTATGGCAGCTCAATGACTACCTTTACGATCGATGCAAGCATTAGAGAACTCAATACCTGGCGATGAAATCTAAGATTAGAAATAGCTTCATCACCCAGACGAAATGAATTACTAAAGGAATGACTTGAATCAGTCATATTATCTCAGTCACCATATAGGATGGCGCTCAAGAAATAAGAAGAACTTAAGATCCAATTACAAGAATAAGTAGACCTGGGTTTCATCAGACCCAGTGTATCGTTTTTGGGCGCATCAGTACTCTTCATGAAGAAGAAGGATGGGACTTTACGAATGTGTATCGACTATCGAGAGCTAAATAAGTTAACCCTCAAGAACAAGTACCTCTACCGAGAATCAACGACCTCTTCGACCAGCTGCGAGGAGCCAGCGTATTCTCGAAGATGGGCTTGAGATCGGGTTATCACTAGCTGGGAGTTCGACAAGACGGTATACCTAAGACTGCACTTTGCACCAGATATGACCATTACGAGTTTACTGTAATGCCTTTTTGGGCTTACAAACGCCCCAGCCGTGTTCATGAACCTAATGAACCGCGTGTTCCGCCCATATTTGGACAAGGTCGTCCTAGCTTTTAAAGACGACGTGCTCATGTACTCAAGGAACGAGAAGAAACAAGAGGAGGCACTTAGGAACGAGGTCATGAGTGAAGCTCATGAGACACCCTACACTGCCCATCCTGGGAGTACAAAGATGTATCAGGACTTGAAGAAGCAATTTTGGTGGGATGGCATGAAGAGAAGCATAGCATCGTTTGTAGAAAGATGTCTGGCTTGCCAGCAAGTGAAGGCGTTACATACCTCTCGAGATTCCAGAATGGAAATGGGAGCATATAGCAATGGATTTTGTGACAGGATTGCCAAAATCACCGCAAGGAAACACTGCCATCTGGGTGATTATAGATCGACTCACCAAAAGTGCTCACGTCATACCAATTCGTATCACATACGGATCTGACAAGTTGGCACAGATTTATGTGCAAGAGATTGTGCGCCTACATGGTGTACCAGTAACGATCACCTCAGATCGAGATTCAAAATTTACTTCTAGATTTTGGATAAGCCTACAGCGAGAGTTAGACACTCAGCTGAATTTCAGCACATCATTCCATCCACAGACGGACGGACAGTCCGAAAGGACGATTCAGACATTAGAAGATATGTTAAGAGCCGTAGTGCTCGACCGTGGAGTGAGCTGGGAGCCAGTACTTCCACTTATAGAGTTCGCCTACAACAACAGTTACCAGGCAACTATTGATATGGCCCCATACGAGGCACTCTATGGGAAAAAGTGTAGATCACCACTTTACTGGGATGAAGTTGGTGAGAGAAAGATTTTCGGACCAGACTCGGTAGAGGAAATGATAGAAATTGTCCGACAAATCCGAGGGAGAATCAAAGAAGCTCAAGATAGACAGAAATCCTATGCAGATGCTCGCAGAACGGATTTACAGTTCAAAGCAGGAGACAAGGTCTTTCTGAAAGTATCCCCATCAAAAGGGATAACCAGATTCGGCGTCAAGGGCAAGCTGAAACCGCGTTTTATCGGACCTTACGAGATCCTAGAAACAGTCGGCCCTGTGGCGTACAGATTAGCGCTCCCGCCAAGCTTCGGGAATGTTCACAATGTGTTTCATGTATCACAGTTGAGAAAGTACGTGTTTGACCCCAAACACATAGTGCACCAAGAAGAAATGGTGTTAGAACCAGATTTGAGCTATGAAGAAAAGCCAGAAGCAATTCTGGACAGAAAAGTTAAAGAGTTTAGGAATAAAAATATTGTAACAGTAAAGGTCCTATGGAAGCATCACGGCCGCGAGGAGGCGACGTGGGAGCTCGAGGACTAGATGAAAGAGAAGTACCCACAGCTTTTTACCTAACCGAGACAAAATTTCGGGACGAAATTTTTGTTAAGGGGGGGTAGAATGTAATAGCCGAGACCTAGATTCTCGAGAATTCTTAAGAAATAAATACCAGCTTTTATTTAACGAATGAAAGAGTATTTTTATTTCTTGAGAAATGGTACAAATTACAGTTTTCAGAATCTCAAAACTAAAGTTACAATCTTTGACGACGAAAATTAAAAGTTGAGCTACTACACTATTACATTTAGAAATCCCGAAGGGCTACTTTGGCCTTCGTCACCGGGCCGTCTCGGCCACAGATTTTCGAACGAGCCGGGAGGGCGAGACCACGAGGGAAGACAACCTCGTTGGCCAGCCGCAGCTCCTGCCAAAGTGCACGAAAAAGAGAATTAGTTGCATGAAATAAAGACAACTAAAAGAAGTGTTAAAAGGGGAATGAGTAGCCTTACCTTTCCAAAGAAAAGAGGAAGGCTTGGTCGAAAGGGGCAAGTCCAGCCAACAGATTTTTGCACCGCAGTGGCTGCACTATGCAAGGCTGAGTTTTTGCAGCTCTTACCCCTTTATCCACCAGCCATAGTCCGGAAATCAGCCCCCACAATGCCACCTCTAGTGTGCACCTGCAAAAGAGACAAAATCCATGAATGAATCAAAGTACAAGGCAGCACAAACTCCAAATCAGTTAAAGAATGCTGCAGGGATGGCAGCCAACATAAGGCAGCCTTAAGGCTCCTTCTTTCCAGCCAAGTAACAAACTCTTGCAGCTTTCAGTTACTCCCTATCCATAAATGTAAATAGCCCTCAGCCTCTTCCTCCCTTTCCCATCACCAAATCAGTCGTTTTACAGTGAGGCATAGAGTGGGAGGGACCGAAGCAGCAAGAGGGAGTAGAGGGGATCAAAGCCGAGAGTAAGGGGACAACAAGATACGCAACAGCGAAGGTAAAACCTCCTTCGAACTCTTCTTAAACCCATGTCATCATATAGTTAGAATACAACATAGAAACCTTAGGAAGCATGCTCACACTAAGACTTCCACCCAAAGAATGACAATAACGCAAGAATGCTAGGATATCATAGTTAGAGCTCAAGTACGGTAATCACATCAGAATAACGAGAACGAGCAGTAGCCGCAACAACTGAGATTTTTTTTCGAACTTAAACTTGGGGAAGAACCCCTCACCAACAAAACACAACTACATTGAAAGCTAAGTAAGCGTAGCAAGTTTATCCGTTTAAACTGAGCTGGGGGAGAAAACTTAGCTGAGGCCGCAGAGGCAGTCGCAGAGCCGTCAACGACGGCGCTGACCTTCAGGAGGCAGCGACGTCAGCCAATAGAGCGACGGAGGTGTACGCCGAGCCTCGTTCGGCGGCGCACGAGGCAGAGACCTCACGGGTTGGCATCAGACCCTGTGCTCGAAGGCCGTTCGCGAGGGAACGGCGAGTCCTGACCACACGGAACTCGCGGACGACAGGCGGTGATACACCGTAACGGCCGCGATGGAGGGTGACGCCGGAGGCGGCGCTGATTGAAGGCGGCGTCGGAACGAAAGGGGGGCTAGGGTTTCCCGTTTCCAGTTATTTCTTCAATTTGGGGAAAAGTTATGAAAATGAAAGAGAAAGATGGAAGGGGGAGTAGTTGGGCCATGCCCAATTTATTTCCTTTGGGCCTAGTGAGTAAATGGTCCAAACTGGACCAGTCACCTAATCTGGGCCGATTGTTTAAGAAAATAAATAGTCTGGGCCAGAATAAATAAATTTCCAGCTGGGCTTGAGAATCTAATTACTAGAACCATTAATTTGGTTGAAGCCGTTATCTTGGATCAAGTTAAAAGCATGACGAAAATTATTCCCTAAGCCACGGAAGAAAAAGTACTATTAAGCCGTGTCGAAATAATATTCGATAAATAGTTAAAGCAGACTTTAATAGTCACAGAAAGTATTTTAAAATACTTAAGATAATCCGGGAAATAATTATAACCGAACGGGGCAGCCGGATTCAGAACAATTTAAATCGCCGATTTAATTACAGAATTTAGATCTCTAATATTTAGAAAGAAAGAGATAAAATAAAAGATCACGCTTAGGCATGCATTCATGCAAGATCAATGATTACTTAAAGCCTAATTTAAGTATATTATTTTTGAAAAGGGACGTCGTCGCTCGACGAGTAAATCTCAAGTCAGACAGTGCCCGTTTGAAAGAGTTAAGCAAATGAGGTGGGCTTTTCTATCCTACATTATGTGTGGGCTTTCTTTCTCTTCTTTCTTTAAAGCGTGTTTATGAGAAAAACATGATTATTTGAATGAGTTGTCATGCCATGTTTTGTTTTGTGATTGCCTATCTGTTAAATCGAATTCGGGTCCCAGTAGGTCAGTAAATCCTACTCGGACTAGTGTACACTTAGGGACCGTGAGCTAGCGCCAGGTTGGCCGGTCTAGGGGTCGTGAGCTAGCGCCAGGTTGGCCGGCCCAGTGGTCGTGGAATGTGGCCACATTCCCGATTCACGCAACTGATATGGCATATCATCAGAAGTTTAAGAGACTGCAGTCTATTTTCAGAAAGAAATAACAGATTTTAGTGACCGGGATAGATTTTCAGTAAAACCCCGCGTTCACTCAGCTTGGCTGACAACTAAAAGAAAACAGTTTTCGGCATAAGCCCACTGAGTGCATCAAGTACTCAGCCCTGCATATTGTTTTTCTTAATGTGCAGGTTGATCGTTGTCGAAGCCGAGGAGGTGTTGGGACAGAAGACCAAATAAGTAGGAAGGTAGCGGGTGTAGTGTGTCTTCATACATACTACATCTGTCTTGGTACTCTTCCGTTGCGCAAATTCAGAACATTCATTTAACAAAGACAATTTCTCATAACTACTCTGATTCAGCATGATTTGTACCCTCAACACACTTCAGACAATGTTTCTTTTGATTTAAGCATCTTATGATGAGTTGAGACAGTTTCAGTATGTTTTAGTCGCGGTAAAGCTACACTTTCTTTGACTAGGGAGATGTGGTCGTGACAACCCCAACATGCGAGAAGAAATATTGAAGGAGATCTTGAAATTGTTGTCGCTAGGGATTATCTATTCAGTGCCGGACAGCGAGTGGGTCAGCCTGATCCACATGGTCCCAAAGAAGTCAGGAATCCAAGTCGTTCAAAACGAGAGGAATGAGCTGATCCCAACGAAGCTAGTCACGGGTTGGCGAATGTGCATCGATTACCGTAAGCTGAACAATGCGACCAGGAAAGACCATTTCCCGCTGCCTTTTATCGACCAAATGTTGGAGAGATTGGCTGGGAAGAAGTACTTTTGCTTTCTAGATGGGTACAACGGATACTTCCAAATTTACGTGGATCCTGAAGACCAGGATAAGACCACTTTCACTTGCCCAATCGGAACCTATGCATACAAGCGCATGCCTTTCGGCCTATGTAACGCTCCAGGTACGTTTCAACGATGTATGATGAGCATATTCTCCGATTTGATTGAGGACTGCATAGAGATATTCATGGATGACTTCACGGTCTACGGAGACTCTTTCAACTCTTGCCTTCATCATTTGGACATAGTTCTAGAAAGGTGTCAAACAAAAAGTCTTGTTTTGAATTTTGAGAAGTGTCATTTTATAGTCACTGAGGGGATTGTTCTAGGACATGTGGTTTCAGAGAGAGGAATCCAGGTGGATCGAGCCAAGGTGGATGTTATATCCAAATTACCGTTCCCTACTGATCAGAAGGGGATAAGGGGTTTTCTAGGGCACGCCGGGTTTTATCGAAGATTATCAAGGATTTCTCCAAGATCGCCCAACCCCTTACCCGACTTCTTCAGAATGAAGTGTAGTTCGTCTTTAATGAGCAATGCAAGGCCGGTTTCAACCTTCTCAAGGAAAAGCTGATATCCGCACCTATCATACGGGCTCCTGACTGGGACTACCCTTTCGATGTGATGTGCGACGCCAGCGATTATGCAGTGGGAGCCGTACTGGGTCAGAAGATCGATGGGAAGAGGTACGTAATTTTTTATGCATCTAAGACACTGAATCAAGCCCAGCGGAATTACGATACCACTAAAAAAGAGATGCTGGCAGTGGTGTATTCTTTCGAAAAGTTCCGGCCATATTTGTTGGGATCCAAGGTCATCGTTTATACTGACCATGCAGCGATTAAGTATCTGATTGCCAAGAAGGAATCCAAATCCCGCTTGATCCGATGGGTCCTCTTGTTACAAGAATTTGATTGGGCGGTGGAAGATAAGAGAGGAGTCGAGAACAAGGTGGCGGACCATTTAAGTAGAATAGTGCAAGATGGAAACAGTGAAGAGGTGCACGACAAGTTTCCAGAAGAGCATATATGTGAGGTAATTTTTGAGGTCAGGAAGATTGATTGGGAAGAAGTGATGAAGCTTACTGGCCAGTACGATACAGGAAACAGAAAAGAAAAGGTAGGGCAAGAACCATGGTATGCAGACCTAGCCAACTACCTAGTGACTGGAGAGCTTCCAGAAGTACCGAGTATTACCAAGGCCAAAAGAATGAAGATCAAGAGTGAAGCAAAATACTACTTTTGGGACGACCCATATCTGTGGAAGTGGGATCCGATCAAGTGATAAGGAGGTGCGTTCCTGACTGGGAGCAAAGGGATGTTCTGATCCATTGCCACTCGTTAGCATGTGGAGGACATTTCGGATCCAAGAAGACGACAAGGAAGATTCTGGATAGCGGTTTTTATTGGCAAACCCTCACCAAGGATGCGTATGAGTTCTGCAGAAGTTGTGAACGCTGTCAACTGATCGGTGGGATATCTGCAAAAGATGAGATGCCCCAAGTTCCGGTAATTGTCTGTGAGTTATTCGACATATGGGGACTGGACTTCATGGGTCCTTTTCCTTCGTCCTATGGCAATTTGTATATCCTAGTTGCAGTGGATTACGTCTCCAAGTGGGTAGAAGCCAAGGCCACAAGCACGTGTGAAGCAAGGGAGGTGGCCAAGTTCCTCAAAAGTAACATTTTCAGTCGATTCGGAGTACCAAGGGCCATAATATCCGATCAAGGCACCCACTTCTGTAACCGCACCATCGAAGCCTTTATGAAGAAGTACGGTGTGCATCACAGACTATCAATCCCCTACCACCCGCAAGCGAACGGGCAGGCAGTGATCTCTAACCGAGAGATAAAGAAGATTCTGGAGAAGACCGTAAATCCTTCCAGGAAGGACTAGAGTATGAGGTTAGAAGATGCTTTATGGGCATATCGGACAGCCTACAAGACCCCCATAGGGATGTCCCCATACCGGATTGTTTTTGGAAAGATGTGCCACTTACCGGTGGAAATTGAACACCGGGCATACTGGGCAGTACAACAAGTGAATATGGATACTACAGCCTGTGAAGAGGAAAGGAAGCTGCAGCTGCAGGAGTTAGAGGAACTCAGATTGGAGTCGTTTGATTCAGCCATGTGGTACAAAGAGCGAACCAAATTGTGGCACGACAGGAATCTGAGGACCAAAGATCTTCATGTTGGGCAGAAAGTACTACTCTTCCAGTCGAGGTTGAAGCTCATGCATGGAAAACTCAAGTCGAAATGGACAGGGCCTTATGTCATCACCGCACTCCGTTCTAATGGAGCAGTGGAGATTTCAGGGAGTCTTCCTAACTCTGAACCCTTTATTGTGAATGGGCATAGGCTGAAGGTATTTAGGGCCAATAGTGATGTGGCTGTAGAGGATGAAATCCCACTGCAACCACATACTGAGGTTTCATACAGACTGGTAGGATGGGGATTGGAATTCCACTGGGCTAGCTCCTTTTAGCGTAATGTGCATATGCCGGCTAAGTAGAATTCCAATTTTCCTAAGGAGATGTAAATATGGTACATATTTAGTAGTTAATTAATTTGAACCTTTGCATGCTAATTAGTTTTAAGAAAAACCAAAAATATTTTTCGGACCTCAAATATTAATTGGGAGTACGTACTGACCATCAGAATACCATTTTGGTGAAACTCCTATTTTATTTAAGTGTCCTTTTTACTTTATTTCTAATCTAGGGAAATATAGGGGGAAATCATTAAGGGACGAATTTGAATTTGTGGACTTTCTGCAGCTTTTGCAGGGTGGCAGCGGCTGGAAGGGGCGCGTGAGCAGAGAGAGTGGACACGCCGACCAATCAGGAGTCGGTATTCTCAACCGCCTCTCCCTCGAAACGACACGATTTGGAACCGCCTATAACCGGTTGCAAACCCACAACTGCCCTATTCCAACCCATAACCAGCCGTCTCCCCATTTTTCACTTCACAATTTCACTCTGCAAATTTTTCTCTCTGCAAAATTTCCACCGTCACTCCACAAACACCAACCCCCACTTTATACCCAGAATTTCACAGATCTAAGCCATGGGAAGGAAGGCATTCGCAACAAAAATCAAACCCACTTCAACCCGCAGGGAAGAAAAACCAGAATCACCACCACCGCGGGAAGAACGGCCGCCGAGCCCACAACCGCAACCGCAACCATCGGAGCCGGCTCCTCAAGCGCCAACAATGGTCTCATTGGAAGCAATGGCGGCGTTTCTTTGACAGAAGGACCCCAATAGGGATTGGTCGGTTTGGGTCAAATAGGGGGACAAGAGAGAGTAATCGGAGAAAATCCTTCGGAACCGATTGTGCCATCTACAGCAACACTCCCCACCCCCATTCAGACTTCCACCGGAATTCCACCAGAAAGAGAAGCTCCATCGACTACCCCACCACCTAAGTCCTTAGAACCCTCAGAAACTCAACAACACAGTGATTCAATGGAGATTGACCCCATTTCAACTCATTACGATTCCGACTCGGAAAAACGTGAAGCGAGGAAATGTCAGGAACAGGGGAGCCTACAGGGAGCAGTTGAGTCAGAGAAAACGCTGACGGCGGGAGTCATTCCCCGAAAAGTGGCGAGGGAGGAGATAGATCTGAACGAATCAGCCAAGAAGCATGGCCTAATGACCGATGAGGAATTTCAGGCTATTTTAGATGATGTCAATCGGATGGAAGATGACACTGTCATGGTGGCTGAGGTGCTAGACCTCGCATCACGAGTAGTAGGAGAGAGTGAAGAAGCCGAAGAAGGAAACCGCTCGGAAAGCCAAGCTAGGGAAGAAGAGATTATGCCGGAATCACCCCAGCTAGAAGCAGAGAGGGGTGATACATCTATTGAAGCACAGGAAACGAAAGCAAAAGAAACAGAAGCAAGACCAGAAGAACCCAACCCAGTGGCACCTCCGGTGATAAAACCGAAGGCCGTCAGGAGGAAGTTGGTGTTGAAGGGCGAACCTAAGGCTAGACAGCCAAAGCCGCAAAGGGTATCTCAACGATGCTTAGGGAAGTGGGCAGCTAGTAAGGCGAAGCCGAATACAGAGGCAGATCCCGTGGAGATCTTGAGTGAAGAAGAGAGGACCACTCCCACAAAACCTGGGGAGGAGTCTTTACCTGTTACTGACCTAGAGGATACTGCAATGGAAACCGAAGCGGTCTCTCCAACACTAAGTGGCCAAGGTGAAGAGGCTGACGGGATGGCTGAGGGTCTGGACCTCGCATCCAGGTCAGTAGGCCACAAGGAGACCAGTCCTACTGCCCAGGATCAATTTTCAACACAAGCTGAGAAGGAACCCGAAGAAAAGAAAGACGATGATGATGGAGAAGGAGCTAGATACCGTGAAGAGAGAGAACGGAAGGGGAAGGCCCCTATGAAGAAGAAGCCCAGCAACAAGAAGCCACGTACAGTGAACACTGGCATAGTCATTACTGAGTTAGTTCAGCGAGCCCAGGAATACCGGATGGAACAGAGTGATAGCGAATACGATGTCTGTGAAGAGTTAGAATCGGACAGCGATATTTCCCTAGAGAACGAGGAGTACAGTGAGCAACAGCTTCCGCACGATCATCGGGAACTAGTACATCCCCCGGTAGAGAGACTGAGGTACCGGCGCCGGACAGTGGACCTTTCTGATGATCTGGTGGAGGAGATGAAGCTTTTCGACTTGAATGAGCTACAAAAAGTTTTCGATAGCAAGGATGAAGGGAGTAAGCAAGTGAAGAGCGGAGAGGTACTTCATATTCCTTCTTTGGATGAGTTGGGTGCCCGCGAGCAGTTTCTCTCTTATTTGCACGCGTTAGGATTCGAATGGTTGTTGGAGAATGGAGATCCGAGTGTCCCGGTTAGATTAGCGAAGAAGTTTTTCACGACCTTTAGGTTTAAGGTCACCACTGATCAAGATGAGGAATGTATCAGTTTTAGGCTGTTTGGCGGAGAGATACGGATGAATCTGATTGAGTGGACCGTGCATCTGGGAATGTGCAGTTTGGAGGAGGCCATAGGGCCTGAGTGGAGACGTAGGGAGCGGGGAATTCCCCGCAGACATGTGGAATTTGAGCCCCAGGCGGCATGGGAGGAGTAAACTCACCCAGCCTCTGGAGAATTTGCATCCACTCTCTCTCGCTCAATCCATTTCAATAACCCAATCCTACGCCTAGTCCAGCTTCACTTGGACTTCAATTTGATAGGGCAGTCGAACTCCGTTGTTAGGACATCGATGACGGAGTTATACCTTCTCTGGTGCGCCAAGCACAGAAGGAAGTTACATCTAGGTTTTTGGACCGCCTACCAATGCCATCTAATTGCCACCCACCCAGCGAGAAACCTCACTCTCTGCCATATCTTGGGAGTGTTCTTCAGAAACAACATCATCATCACAGAGGCCGAAGACTTATCCGACCAGATCATGGTTGATCCTACTGGTCTCTTTGATACACCTTTGTTCGTCCGAACGAACACCGTTTACATGAGGCAGGGCGTACCACGTTTCTACGCAATGGGAGAAGAAGCTATACCGACTGGGAGATCTGCAGCACATCCGGGAACACAAGATCAGGAGCAGAGACAGGAAAGGCTAGAGAAGGCAGTGGAAAAGTTGGCGGAAGAGAATCGAAGAGCAAGAGCGGAGTTAAGCCGTTTGGCAACTGTGATGGAAGAAATCTTGAAAGAGTTGAGAACCGGGAAGTTGGTCTGTGAATCTGGACCGAGTGGCCATGGAGGCCGAACTAATGAACCACGAGCATCAGATGAGGTATTAATCGAGATGAAAGAAGCAGAGCAGAAAGAAAAGGCGGAACAAGAGGAAGGAGACGCCGAAGAGTCGGCAGAATCTGGGAACAAGCAGTCCGAGAACGAGGAGGAGCAACCGGAAGAACCACCTGCACCACAACCTGCCCCGCGAAGGAGCAGGAGGAACAAGTGACCACCACCCCACCTGACCAGTTAGTTTTCTTTTTATTTTCAGTTTTTAGTTTTTCGTATTTTAATTGTGTTTTATTTTTTTTAGGTAGTATAATCTGTGTAGTATGTGCGCAAACCCCTTTCATAACACTTAGCCTACACAATAGTCTAAGTGTGAGAAGTAAAGGGTTTGCTATTTTTGGCGCATGTGTTTGTGTTTTTTCTGTTTTCCTTTCTTGTATGTAGGTCAACTCACACTTAGCCTATTTATAGTCTAAGTGTGAGGAGTTTGTTGTATATACATGTTTCGTTTTGTTGCTTTCCTCACTTAGCCTATTATATAGTCTAAGTGTGAGAGGCTTTTAGTATAAGTATGTTTTGTTGAGTTTTGGTATTTCTGTGCGTCAACCATACTGGCCATTACCTTTTTCTACTTCACAGCCCCATCTGAGGACAGACATTGTGAAGTGGGAGGGGGAATGCACTGGCCAGTATGACATTTGTACATATGTGTTATCTGTGTTTAAGTGTTTGCGTAATGTCTAGGTCTAGTTTTTATTTGATTGGGCTTAAAACTCAACTGTCTTGAGTTGACGGTGAGGGGAATCGAGGGAGATAAAACATGCTGGAAAATGGAAACGTATCTCCTAGTCAGTATGGATGATGCGAGTATGAGAGAAAAGCCCACACTTAAAGTCAAAACACAAAAGCCCTCTTTAAATGTGAGTTAAAAGCCTAAAGTGGAACCACTTTCCACTAATTCAGAAAAGAAAAGAGTGGCTGCCACAAGGTGCCTAGGGTGAAGTGACTGCGTGTAGCAACACTGAAGGCAGCAGGAAACCCCCTCCCCCCAAAAAAATATTTATTTTCCAACCCTTAGAACCCCACTTTCTAGCCATACACATACTCAGATATAACCCCTAGCCCCTGGAATTGTGTGTGCAAGGCATAAGGCAAGAAGGCAACTGGCCAGAAGGTGTACAAGAAAGCAGAATCCAACTGGGCAAGAGTGATTGAAGGCCCAAGGAAGAAAATCGACCAGGAAGTCATCCCAGGTCCCAAAAAAAAGAAGGAATAAGGGTGGCGAAGCCACAAACAAAAAAAAAGAGAAGAATATAAAGAAAAATGGTCAGAAAAACTTGACCACAAAAAATAGAAAGATAATGAATAAGGGTAGCGAAGCCAGAAAAAGCTACTGACCAGTTGGAGATCAAAGCCAGAAGCGCCAGCCAAGAGAAGCAACAACCAAGAGCCCAAATGCACACAGTTCCCCCACATCAAATAAAATAGAAGTTTTTGAACCTTAGAGCCTTAGGAACATCCACCCAAAACACTATAAACCAATAGCCCCGTTTCAAGCCTTTAAGCCCTTCAGTAGCTGCACGTGAAATCTAAATCCGAAGCAATTGTGGTCGAGCAATATGAGAGAATGCAGTCCTAACATTCCCGGTGAAGGTATGAGTGACTGAGTGAACATAGTGTTTGGCCGAGAGTTTGGGCGATCTTGACGAGCGGATATACTGACTGGGAGAGAAAAGGGGGGCGGCGGAAGTTCAAGGCTGTCTAAGGCCGGATTGCACCTGATCCCAAGGGGAGGGATGGTTGAAAATATAGCCCAATTACTGTGTTAATGTGTCTAAGTGTTTTAGTTTTCTTTTATGTGTTTGTCTTTGTTATGTGTTTTTCTTTGCGTCATAGTTAGAGTCTAGGGTAGGATAGAGTAGGTCAGGGGAGTAACCAGGCTAGAATTCGACTTACTTCTTTTTGTTTGTTCTTCACGCTTGAGGACAAGCATGTGGTAAGTGTGAGCAGTTTGATAAGCCGTATTCTAGGCCTTGGTTACTGGTCAGTATGATGTGCATAATTGATTATATCTGCAAAACAGTTGCTCAAAGTGTGCAGGTTAAGAGTTCTAGCCAGTAGGCAAAGCTTCAGATACTTCAGGTGAAAAGGGCGTCAGAACGATTACATACTTACCAGTATGCATGCAAAAATGGCTCGAGATGGAGAAGAAGGATAGCTGGGACTGATCAACCACAATTAAGGGCAAAGAAGTCATCTCGCCACGAGGTTTTACCCTAAAATCAAGGAAAAGCCTCCCTATAAAAAGAAGCCACTTGGAGAGAGAGAGGGGGCACTCATTCATCATCATCACTCTTAGGTAGAATTCTCTCGGTAGTTCAGTCCTTCAGGTCCAGAGTCTCATTCCTCGCCACAACCATGGTCACTTGAAGATCGTCAGTTCGCCGGAGTTCCATTCTCTCGTTCCAGTCAGCACGATCGTAGTTAGCAGTTCCATCGTCCGGAGTGGAAAAAACAATCTTTATTTTTTTCTAGTTAATCTTGTTTGTTTTCTCTACGTTGGATCTTTCTCATTTCCAGTATTTTGCTATTTTGAAGTCTTGGTTGTGATCCAAACATTTCTAAATGCTATGAAGTTGTTTTCCAGTATCGGTTCATGTTTGTTTTCGCTTCTTTCTGCCTAGATAGCTTAGATCTAGCTGTTACGGTAATTTTCCAGTGTGGAATCGCATGTTTTAACTTCTGTAGTTAATCTCTCTGAGTTTGCAAGTCTAGATAGCTGTTAGATTTTAGATCTGAATTAGTTAAGTGTGAAAACCCAGTTTACGTGATTTCTGCCACCCTGCATGTTGACCAGTAAGCATAATTGCAGTTTCAGTGTTCGATCTTTTGATTCGAAGTTTTAATTGTAGATCTGAGCTGTGAAGTTTGTTAATCTGTGTTTCTCGTTCATGGAATTTGAGATTGTTGATCTGAGTTTATTCATGTTGAAGAAGATAATATCCACATCCAAGTTTGGGACTACTTTTACTTTTTTAGTTACTTTTGTTTTTGTCCATTACTTTTTTCTACCTTTTCAGCTGGTACCCTACAGATCTGTCAGTCTAGTCACCTAACTACCTCTTTTCCTCTGATATTCTGTTTAATCTTTTATAGTAAACTAGTACTTTCCATATACTTCCTGAAAACCATATTTCCCGCTTTCCACGTACATAGCCGCCTGTCCAACACCTTTCCCACTTCCTAGTCAGTAGAGTACCACCTTAAATTCCAGTCTAGATAAGTCTCAACCCAAAGCGTGGTAGCTAACCAAACCTTTCCAGAATATCACCACAATTCCCAAAACGCATTCATCTCTGTGGGATTCGACCCCTACCTTCACTATACTACCCAGTAGAAGAGGGTTGAGGAATTATTGATATCAGGTTCAGGTTTAGCAGGGACTTCCATACTGATCAGTAGGATACACCATTTGCTTGAAACGACACCTGCACAAACCTGCTCTTTCAAATGTATCGAAATTTTTATGGATGATTTTACAGTTTATGGGAATTTCTTCGAATCCTGCTTGGCCAACCTAGATCTGGTATTGCGGAGATGCCAAGAGAAGAATTTGGTGCTGAATTTTTGTAAAATGCCACTTTATGGTGCCAGAGGGAATTGCCTGGGCCATGTGGTGTCGGAGAAAGGTATTCAGGTGGACAAGGCAAATGTAGACGTAATTTCAAGGCTTCCTTATCCTACAAATCAGAAGGAAGTGAGGGGATTTTTAGGCCATGCCGGTTTCTACAGAAGGTTCATCAAAAACTTTGCAAAAATCGCACAGCCACTTACCCGCCTCCTGCAAAATGATGTGGACTTCATCTTTGACGAGGCATGTCAAGGGGCCTTCCAACTCCTGAAGGATAAGCTTGTATCAGCCCCGATAATCTGAGCTCCGGACTAGAATCACCCCTTCGAGGTGATGTGCGATGCCAGTGATTCCGCAGTCAGAGCAGTGCTGGGTCAAAGAATTGATGGAAAGAGCTACGTAATTTTCTACGCCTCGAAGACTCTCAACCAGGCCCAGAAGAATTACGATACCACAGAGAAAGATATACTAGTTGTTGTGTTTTCATTTGAGAAGTTCCGACCATATTTACTTGGGTCGAGGGTGATAGTGTTCACTGATCATGCCGCTATTAAGTACCTGTTGGCGAAGAAGGAATCTAAGCCAAGACTAATCCGATAGGTGTTGTTACTATAAGAATTTGATTGGGAAGTGGGGGACAAGAAGGGGACCGATAACAAAGTGGCCGATCACCTAAGCAGGATATTTCAAGGAGACACGGAGGAAGCTATATCTGATGCATTCCCCGAGGAACATCTCTACTATGTCGGGGGATCCTCTCGACCTATTAGTTGGGAGAAGGTGTTGGCAGTATCCGGTCCAGGAGATTCGGACAAAGGGAAGTATCAGTTGAATGCAGAACCTTGTTTCGCAGACCTGGAAAACTACTTAGTCATAGGAGAGCTGCCCAGTACACCAGAGATTTCCCGGGCCCAGAGGATGAAAATTAGGAGGAGGCCAAGTACTATTTTTGGGATGATCCTTACCGTTAGAGGATGGGTTCAGGCCATGTGTTTAGAAGGTGTATTCCAGAATGGGAACAGAGGGACGTGTTGGACCATTGTCTTGCATTGGCATGTGGTGGGCATTTAGGGTCAAGGAAGACAGCTCGGAAGGTTTTAGATAGCGGATTTTACTGGCCCTCATTGAACAAGGACGCTTATGAGTTCTGCCAGAATTGTGGCCGCTGCCAACAGACTGGGGGAATCTCCACTCGTGATGAAATGCCCCAGGTCCCAGTAATCATTTGTGAAGTGTTCGATGTTTAAGGGATGGACTTCATGGGTCCATTCCCGTCTTCCTATGGAAATTCTTACATACTGGGGGAAGTAGATTATGTATCGAAGTGGATAGAGGCTAAGGCGACTGTTACATGTGAAGCAAAGGAGGTTACGAAGTTCCTAAAGACCAATATTTTCAGTTGATATGGAGTGCCTAGGGCAATCATTTCAGATAAGGGAACGCATTTCTGTAACCGAGCCATGGAGGCCCTTATGAAAAAATACAGAGTGCACCACCGTCTTTCTACTCCGTATCACCCACAAAGCAATGGGCAGGTAGAAGTCTCCAACCGGGTTATTAAAAGTATTCTGGAGAAAACAGTTAACCCGTCAAGGAAGGACTGGAGCAAACGGTTGGAGATGCGCTCTGGGCCAACCGGACTGCGTTCAAAACACCCATTGGGATGTCGCCCTACAGGCTCGTGTTTGGTAAGATGTGCCACCTCCCTGTTGGCGTGGAGCATAGAGCATATTGGGCGGTCAAGGAGATGAACATGAACCCCCAGGCCTGTGAGGAGGAAAGAAAGCTGCAGTTGCAAGAACTAGAGGAACTCAGGCTTGAGTCATATGATGGTGTGATGTGGTACAAGGAGAAAACCAAGTTGTGGCATGACAAAAACCTCCAGGTCAAGGAGTTGCAGGTCGGTCAGAAGGTTCTCCTTTTCCAGTCTAGGCTCAAACTGATGTCTGGAAAACTGAAGTCTAAATGGATAGGACCCTACACGATCTTTGGGCTTCGAGCGAATGGAGCTGTCGAGATTCAAGGAGGTGTCTCTAACTCTATCCTTTTCCTTGTTAATGGTCATAGAGTAAAACTATTTAGGGAGAGTTCGGAGCTGTGTATAGTGTAAGAGATTCCACTGCGTACGCTCTCCACTATTACCTAAGTGGTAAGGCTGTTTAAGTATTCTTCAGGAATTCCTAGGCCAGGTAGATAGGAGTGGAATTTTAAATCAGTGGACTGAACCAGTGGGATCCCAAGAATGCTTAAGCACTAATTTGTAAATAATGTGAATATGCATTTTTGATCTTTGATTAAGAAATTCCAAACAAAGAAAAAAATGAATTTTCTAAAAATATTTTTGAAACATCGAGCATACACTTGGCAAGCAGTTTTGAAAGTTAAAATATTTTGGATTCATATCCCCTTGACCAGGTTGTTCAGATGTCTCACCTTTTAGTTAAATTTTCTAAGTGTGGGTATGAAAGAGTTAAACGATTTTTCAAATAAATATGAGGAGGAGAAATTTTCGGAGAAAAAAGCGGGGGAAAAGTCTTAGAAAAAATTTCAAAATTTTTGGGATGAGATAGGAAGGCGTACGGTTTCTGATGCTTGCATCAGCAAGCAACCGTCCATCTCCTGTTCTTTTCCTTTTATCTTTATTTCCTTATTTCTTTTTCTTTTCCTTTTTTTTTTAGTTTTTCCTAATTGCCTTCCCCCCATTCTATTATAACTCCCCATTTACATATTTTTCTATCTCATAGCTCACATATTTTCAAACCCCTTACCCTACCTTTTTCCATTCTTCCATGTGACAGTTCCGGGGAAACCACCATCAACCACCACAAGTTTCTGAACCGACACCATGGAAAACCAACCACAACGGCACAAAGCCCGGTGAAAGAACTCTCAACCGGTTAAATCTACGACCGGCGAGTCATTACAACAGCCGCAGGATCCGCCCGCGAACAAACCACCATCCGCTTCTCAGAAAGGGACGGTGGCAACTTCGTCATCAAAAACCACCGCGGAGAAACAAGTTACAGGAGAGATGCCAACCACAATCTCCGTTATCCCGCCTACAGCTCTAACCACAACCCCACCACCGGTCGATGAATCCGACCCGGAAGAAATTATGAAGGAGTTTCTGAGCATGTATATATGTTTACCAGGTCTAGGAGTCAGTAGAGTGTCATTTTTTTAGGATCTGTGTTTATGCATAACTGGTAAAATAGAAAGCAAGAGCCCCTTAGTGAGAGTGATTGAAGAGAGAATACATGTCAATTTTTGAGACCTCTTTCCTTAATAAATCAAAATCAGTTTGAATGAAGTAAGAATGATAGAAAGGCCTTAATTTGATCTAGTTGTGAAACCATGTATATTGTGAGAAACTTTCTACTAAACAGAAAGGGGAGAAAGGGAAGTAAGAACGATAGAAAGGCCTTAATTTGATCTAGTAAGAACGATAGAAAAGCCTAAGAGAAGAAAACTTTCTACAAAACAGAAAGCGGGGCTGCCACTTGATGCTAAGGGATAAATGACATAGGGGAGTAAGGACTAAAGGCAATAGGATACCTGTTGAGCTTAATTCCTTCGAATTCACTATACCTGCCATATTGTAAAGGCACCCCATAGTTGGCTAATGTCGAGCTTATAAAATCTTTTTTGTCCTTTCCTTGGCACCCTTAGCCTTCATACCATATGAACAAGGGGGAGGAGTGGGGGCAACTAACCAATTGGGTGGAGGAAATAGGTTTTGTAAAGGGGAGAAAGGAAAGTAAAGTGCAGGAAAAATTGTAACCTGACTGAAGAGGTTACGGGGTGCGTATGTGTCGTTCAAGTGAGGATATATCCTACTGGCAGGATAAAGATCCTAACTAAGCCTAGACCTCGTCTTCAAAGATTCCTCAACCCACTTCTACTGATCAGTATAGTGGAGGTAAGGGTCGAATCCCACAGAGATGGTGCGTTTAAACTACTGCGGTGATGTTTTGGAGGGTTGGTTAGCTACCACGCTCGGGTTGAGTTTCTACCTAGGCGAGTAATTAAAGGGTGGCGTCCTACTGACTAGGATGGGGGAGCAGATCTTGGAATGCAACTGTGTACGTGGAAATGAGGGGACATGGTGTAACAGAAATTGTTTGGAAAGGACGGTATTTCTATTTTTGGCTAAACAGAATATTCAGAGTGTAGTGGAGGTAGTGGTGACTAGGCTGACAGATCTGCAGGTACAACCAGAGGTGAAGGACAAAAGAAAGCAAAAGTAAATAAAAGTAAGGTGGTCCCCAATCTGGATGTAGACATCGTCTTCTCCAACAACACAACTTAAACTCAGATAACAATTCCAGATCCAACCCGGCAAACGCAGATTAACAACTCGCGAACACAGATCTAAAACTAAGAAATCAAATCTGAAATCAAACGCTGAAACTGGACTTCTGCATGCTGGTCAACATGAAAGATCGATTCAGAAAATAAAACGAAGCCTTGCATGCAACGATCTACTTCCAGATCAAATAGTACATGTTTACCTATCCTAAAGAAATTTGTTACGTAACAGAATTTAGAGATTTAGCACTTAAAACACCGAGAAATCTTAGATCTAAGCTAACTAGACAAGGAAAGAAAAGAACACTACAATGAACGAAACGGAAATCAACTTCATAGCATTAACACGTTCGGATATCCAAAGCAAGCATTTCAAAACAACAAAATCCCAAAATGTAACAGAAATCCAACGTAAAGACGGAGAACTAATTAAACTACGAAAGCAATTTAAAGATTGTTTGCCACTCCGGGCGATAAAATCTCTGACTGGAACTACGATCTAGCTAACTGGAACGGACGATGACTGGAACTCGGGAACATTCTGAACGTCAGGTGATCATGGCTCGGCGAGGCAAGAAGTGGACACGGCTGAAAGACTGAAATTACCGAGAGAACTCTCTACCTAAGGATGATGGTGAATTTTTCCTCCTCGCTTCTCTCTCCAACTTGGCTACCTTTTATAGGGAGGCTACCCTTGATTTTAGGGTAAATCCTCGCTGCAATTTGACTTCTTTGCCCTTAATTGTGGGTAATCCGTCCCAGCTATCCGTCTTCTTCATCTCAAGCCGTTTTAGCACGTATACGGATCAGTATGAGACCATGCTGGCGCTTTTTCTACCCGAACACTCCGGAACTTCCCTACTGGCCAGAACACTTATCCTGCACACTTTGAGCAACTGCTTTGCAAATATAATCATTTAAACCTGTCATACTGACCAGTAACCGAGGCCTAGAATACGACTTATCAAACTGCTCACACTTACCACATGCTTGCCCTCAAGCGTGAAGAACAAACAAAAAGCAATAAGTCGCATTCTAGCCTGGTTACTTCCCTGCCCGACTCTACCTAAAACTGGACTCTAGACTACAACGACGAAGAAGAAAGAAAACACAAACACAAACACAGAAATACATAAAACACTAACAGATTGGGCTACATTTTCAACCATCCCTCCCCTCGGGATCAGGTGCAATCCGGCCTTAGACAGCCTTGAACTTCTGCCGCCCCCCTCTTTCTCTCCCAGTCAGTACATCTGCTTGTCAAGATCGCCCACACTCTCGGTCAACCACTAGGTTCACTCAGTCACTCGCACCTCACCAGGAACGTTAGGACTGAATTCTCTCATCATGCTCAACCACAATTGCTTTGGACTTAGATCTCACGTGCAGCTACTGAAGGACTTTAAGGCTTGTAACGGGGCTGTTGGGTTGTAGTGTTTTGGGTAGATGTTCCTAAGGCTCTAAGGTTCAAAAACTTCTATTTAATTTATGAAGGGGGATTGTGTGCATCAGGCTTCTGATCAGTTGCTTTTCTTAGCTGGTGCTTCTGGCTTGAGTTTCCAACTGGTTAGTAGGCTTCTTGTGGCTTCGCCACCCTTATTCCTTCATTTTTTTGTGTGGTCAAATCTCTGACCATTTTCTTCTTTTCTTTCTTTCTTCCTCTCTTTTTTTTTTTCGTGGCTTTGCCACCCTTATCCCTTCCCTTTTTTTTTTTTTTTTTTTTTTTTTTTTTTTTTTTTGCTTTCCTGCCCAGCTGGTTTCTGCTTTTTTCACACTTCTTCCTAGCCAGTAAGCTCCATTTGTTTCATGCCTTACACACAGTCCCAGGGGCTAGGGGTGTTTATCTGGGTATAAAAGGTTAACAAAAAAGGGTTCTAAAGGTGGTGGTTTTTTTTTTTTTTTTTTTTTTTTTTTTTTTTTTTTTTTAAGGGGGGGTTCCTACTGCCTTCAGTATTTGCTACCCGTGATCACTTCACCCTAGGCAAATTGTGGCAGCCTCTCTTTTCTTTAAGTGTATGTGGAAAGTGGTTCCACTTTAAGGCTTATAACTCACATTTTAGAGGGCTTTCGTGTTTGGCTCTAAGTGTGGGCTTTTCTCTCATACTCACATCATCCATACTGGTCAGGAGGTACTAAGGAGAGTGGTTTCGGTTTTCCAGCTTGTCTTATCTCCCTCAATTCCCCTCACCTCCAGCTCAGGACGGTTGAGTTTTAAGCCCAAATCAGCACACAACATAAAAAAAACTAGACCTAAAAAACACAAAACGAGCACAAACACAGAACACACATATATACATCATACTGGCCATTACGTCCCCCCTCCTACTTCACAAGTGTCTGCCCCAGATAAGGCTGTGAAGTGGAAAAAGTACTGGCCAGTATGGTAGACGCACAGACAACAAAATAACAAACAAAAATAACAACTCAAACAGAAACTTCTCACACTTAGGCTATGGAATAGGCTAAGTGGGAGAGGTTTGAACACCGGACAAAATCCACTAAACAAAGAAACACGTATATACAAAAGAAACACAGAAAACATGCTACCAAGAAACAAACCCTAACTTCTCACACTTAGACTATGGAATAGGCTAAGTGTTATGAAGTGGGGTTTGCTCGCAAACACAGATTATACTACCTAACCGAATACCACAATATAACAAAAATACGAAAAGTTAAAAAAGCTTAAAAAAAACTAACTTGGTCAGTAGGGGGGGGGTCTATCGAAGTCGCCTGCTCCTTCGTGGGGCAGGTGGTGCAGGTCGTTCCTTCGGGTTGTCCTCTTTCGTTCCAGTTTCATTTTCCTTCGCCGGCTCCTCGGCTCCTGCCGGCACCTCGGCGTCCGCTGTCTCTTGCTCATCTTCTACTCCGGTCTCTTGGATATGTGGTTCATCAGTCCGGCCACCATGGCCACTCGGTCCTGCAGCTTGCTCCTTCCTCAGGTAGGTCATTTCTTCTAAGATGTTATCCATATTGGTTAACATTCTGTTCATTGCTTTTTGCATCTTGGAGTTTTCCTCCCCGAGATCTGATACTATAGCTTCCATGGCCGCCTGCCTCTGATGCATCATATCCTGCTCTGCAGAGCCCTTCAACATCCTTTCCACAACTCCTGCCAGCTTGATCAACTCTGCCTTCAATTGCTGATTCTCCTCTGCCATTTCAGTGACTGTCCTTTCTAGAGCGGCTTGCTTCTGAGTCAGTATTCTCTGCTCCGCAGACTCCTTCAATACCTGTTCCATTTCTGACGCTAAACGAATCATCTCTTCCCTCATCTGTCTATTTTCCTCAGCCATCTTTTCCACAGATTGTTCAATTCTGTCTCGCCTCTGGTCATGTCCTGGTGCTTCCTGAGCTGTTGTTATCCGAGCAGTGGGTATTGCCTCTTCTCCCATCGCATAAAAGTAGGGCACGCCCTGCCTCATGTACACCGTGTTCGTTCGGACGAACAGAGGGATGTCGAACAATCCTGGGGCGCTCACCATCGTTAGTGGGGTTAGGTCTTCGTCCTCCGAAACGGTGATGTTGTTCCTCATGAAGATTCCCAATATATGGCAGAGGGAAATATTCCGTGCTGGGTGAGTTGCGACGAGGTGACATGTGTATGCAGTCCAGAACCCTAAGTGCAGCTTCTTGCCCTTTTTTGCACACCATATAAGGTACAACTCCGTCATTGATGTCCGGACTGCCGAATTAGACTGCCCCAAAAGATTGTAGTCTAAAAAAAGTTGAACCAGGCGTAAAACGGGGTCGCTAAGGTGGATCGATCGGGAGATCGTGGATTGGAACTGCCCTGCTCCGGGGTGAGTAAGTTCCTCCCAAGCCGACTGGGGCTCAAATTCCACATGTCGGCGGGGAATCCCCCGCTCCCTGTTTCTCCATTCAAGTCCTATTGCCTCCTCCAAACTGCATATACCCCACCTCACAGTCCACTCAATCAGATTCATCCTAATTTCTCCTCCAAATACCCTGAAGCTAACACACTCTATATCCAAATCAGTTGTGACTTCGAATCGAAAAGTTGCGAAAAACTCCTTGGCCAAATCGACCGGGACACTTAACTTCTCATTCCTCAACAACCATTCAAAACCCAACTCATGCAACAGGGCTAGAAACGATTCACTAATTTGCATCTCATCTAAGGATGGGAGATGAATTACCTTTCCACACTTAACCTTCTTGCCTTTTGCGTTCTTTGTGCGGTAAACTGACTGGAGCTTCTTGTCGTCAAACAGCTTCATCTCTTCCACAACGTCATCCGTGAGTTCCACCGTCCAACGCTTATACCGGAGTGGTTCGGCAGGTGGATGCAACAGTTCTCGATGATCGTTGGGGAGTTCCCGCTCCTTGTATTCCTCCTCTTCCATGGTTGTGTCGCTATCTGATTCAGATTCTTCACTGGCCTCGTACTCACTATCGCTCTGTGTCTGCCGGTTTGATGGGGTCCTCCGGGCAGTCTCAGTGATCACTATGCCTGTGTTCGGGGTACGCATTCTTTTGGTTTTTGATTTTTTCTCCACAACGGTCTTGCCCTTTCTTTTCCTTTCTACTTGGTATCTAGCTTCCTCTTCCGCCTCGGTTGGTGGCGTCTCCTGGGATCTACACTCTTTCTTGGCATCTTCCTTCTCCAATTGTTCGGGGCTCACTGACTCGGGTGCGAGGTCCAGTCCCTCAGCCACCCGCTCGGCTTCCACACCCTGATCCTCTTGCGCCGGACAGGGTTCGTCGTCACTCACGATCTCTAGGGGATCCTCCGCCGTGTTCGGTTCCGCCCTGTTGGGTGCCCACTTACCCAAACAACGTTGCGATTTCCTCTGCGGTTTGGGTGGCTTTGCCTTGGAGCCTGTCTTCACTACCAGTTTCCTTCTGACGGGGATCGGTTTAACTACCGGAGGTGCCCCTGGGGTGGATGCCTCTACCTCTGGTTCTGTTGTCTCTGTTCCTGCTTCCTTGGCTTCACTCTGCTTTTCCCTCTCCTCTTCTCCTTCAGACTGGGATGTCTTATCCTTCGGTATGGGTTCTCTAAAAGCTTGTTCATTCTCTCCTACTGATCTTGGTGCGAGGTCCAGACTCTCAGCCACCAAGTCAGTTGTCTCCTCTCTTCGGTTTACCCTGTTCATTATCGAGTCAAACTCCTCGTCCGTCATGAGGCCCTGTTTCCTGGCTGATTCGTTCAGATCTATCTCTGGCCGTCTTACTTCTTGAAATACTGGGTCCTTCTCGGGCGTCATTTTTGCTCCGCCACTCTCTCCCTGGGTTTCCCTTACTTGGCTGGACCTTTTCTTTCGCTCCTCAGAGTCGGAGCTGTAAAACGCGGCGATAGCTTCCAGGTCTGCCGAATCTGGTACCGAGGGTTCCGATGCCGCGGTGGCTGAGGGAGATCCTTCCTCCGACTGTAGTTCTGCGTGTCTGACCTGTGCATGAGGAATTTCACTGGGTGCGGTTCCTATGCCCCCCGTGTGGCCGAAATTGGTCAATGCCGCCGTCCAGTCCCTAGTCGGGTCTTGTTGGCGAAGGAATACCATTACGGCATCCAAAGAAATAGTGGCCGGCGGTTGAGCAGTCGGTGCGGGTGGTTGGTTCGACTGTGGTTGGGCCTCCGGGGTATCTTCTCGCAGCGGCTGCGTATCTTGGGTGTTCGCACGACGGGGCTTGATTTTCCTTGCGATAGCTTTCTTACCCATGACTGTAATTTGTGATTTGACGGTAGAAATTAGGGTTTGGTTTGAGAGCGATGGTTCTGTGAGAGGGATAGAGGAGAATTTCTTGAAAGGTATTTTGGAAATGAGGGTTTTTGAGGGAAAAAGGGAGGGTCGGTTGGTTTAGTTCGGATTAGAAATGGCAGTTGCAGGTGGTTTCAACCGGCTATCACTGGTTACCGGTCATGCCGCTTCATCTGAAAAGTGGTTGGGCGACAGGTGTTGGTTCTTGATTGGCTAGCGTGTGTACTCTCTCTGCTCCACACCATTCCAGCACTGCCACCCTGCAAAAGCTGCACACGCTTAATTCAAATTTACGTCCTATCCACAATTTCCCTCTATACTTACCTATTACGGAAAATAATTCAAAATGGCACTTAAATACAAATTGGAGTGACACTAAATAGGTAATCTCTTGGTCAAAGTGTACCCCAACCTAAATTTAAGGCCCGAAAATATATTTTTGGATTTTTAGAAAATTTTCAAGCATGCAAAAATTAATTACGTATATACAGTATTTACATTCTCCTTAGGTAATTTGGAATCCTACCTGGCCAGTATATGCAGAATATTATCAAAATGAAACTAGCCACGTGGAATTCCAAATTCCTATCTTACTAATCAGTATGTGACCTTAGTATGTGGTAGTAGTGGAATTTCATCCACTACCCCCACCTCACTATTATCCCTAAAGATTTTCAACCTATGTCCATTCACAACAAAAGGCTCAGAGTTAGAAAGACTCCCTGAAATCTCCACCGCTCCATTAGCTCGGAGGGCTGTTACGATGTACGGTCCTGTCCACTTAGATTTGAGTTTCCCGGGCATTAACTTCAATCTCGACTGGAAGAGTAGTACTTTCTGGCCAACATGGAGCTCCTTGGTTCTCAGATTTCTATCATGCCATAATTTCGTTCGCTCCTTGTACCACATGGCCGAGTCGAAAGATTCCAATCTAAGTTCTTCAAGCTCCTGTAATTGCAGCTTCCTTTCCTCCTCACAGGCTGTAGCATCCATATTCACTTTCTGTACTGCCCAGTATGCTCGGTGCTCGATCCCTACAGGTAAGTGGCACATTTTTCCAAAAACTATTCGGTAAGGGGACATACCAATGGGGGTCTTGTAGGCTGTTCGATATGCCCAGAGAGCATCCTCTAATCTCACGCTCCAATCCTTCCGAGAAGGATTTACAGTTTTCTCCAAAATCTTCTTTATCTCTCGATTAGAGATCTCGGCTTGGCCGTTAGCTTGCGGGTGGTAGGGGCTTGAAAGTCTATGGTGCACACCGTACTTTTTCATTAACGCTTCAATTGTACGATTACAAAAGTGTGTACCTTGATCAGAGATGATCGCCCTTGGGACTCCGAAACGGCTGAAAATGTGACTCTTTAAGAATTTGGCCACCTCCTTTGCTTCACACGTACTTGTGGCCGTCGCTTCTACCCATTTGGAGACGTAATCCACCGCGACTAGGATATACAGATTGCCATAAGACGAGGGAAAAGGCCCCATGAAATCCATTCCCCATATGTCGAATAATTCACAAACAATAATTGGTACTTGCGGCATCTCATCTTGGGCAGATATTCCACCGGTCAGTTGGCAACGCTCACAGCTCCGGCAGAACTCGTATGCATCTTTGTTGAGAGTTGGCCAGTAAAAGCCGCTATCCAGAATCTTCCTTGCCGTCTTCTTGGATCCGAAGTGCCCTCCACATGCTAACGAATGGCAGTGGGTCAATACATCCCGCTGTTCCCAGTCAGGAATGCACCTTCTTATCACTTGATCGGATCCTACCCTCCATAGGTAAGGGTCGTCCCAAAAATAATATTTTGCCTCACTCTTGATCTTCATTCGTTGGGCTTTGGTAACACTTGGTACCTCTGGAAGTTCTCCAGTTACTAGGTAGTTGGCCAGGTCCGCATACCATGGCTCCTGCCCTACCTTCTCTTTTCCTTTTGCTGCATCATTCTGACCAGTAAGTTTGTACACTTCTTCCCAATCAATTTTTCTGGGTGCAAAAATCACCTCACATAAGTGTTCCTCTGGAAACTGGTCGTGCACCTCCTCGCTGTTTCCTTCTTGCACTATTCTGCTCAAATGGTCTGCCACCTTGTTTTCGACTCCTCTCTTATCTTCCACCTCCCAATCAAATTCTTGCAACAAGAGTACCCATCGGATCAAGCGTGGTTTTGATTCTCTCTTGGTAACTAGATACTTAAGGGCTGCATGGTCAGTGTATACTACGACCTTAGATCCCAGCAAATATGGCCGGAACTTCTCGAAAGAAAACACCACTGCCAGCATCTCCTTTTCGGTGGTATCGTAATTCCGCTGGGCTTGATTTAGAGTCTTGGACGCATAAAAAATTACGTGCCTCCTCCCATCGATCTTCTGACCCAGCACGGCCCCTACCGCAAAGTCGCTGGCGTCGCACATTACTTCGAAAGGATGGTTCCAATCAGGAGCTCGTATGATAGGTGCGGATACTAATTTTTCTTTGAGAAGATCGAAAGCTGCCTTGCATTGCTCATCAAAAACGAACTCCACATCATTTTGAAGCAGTCTGGTAAGGGGTTGGGCGATTTTGGAGAAATCCTTTATAAATCTTCGATAAAATCCAGCATGTCCCAGGAAACCCCTTATTCCCTTCTGATCAGTAGGGAATGGTAATTTGGATATGACATCCACCTTGGCTCGATCCACCTGGATACCTCTTTCTGAGACTACGTGTCCTAGGACTATCCCTTCGGTGACCATAAAATGGCACTTCTCGAAGTTCAAAACCAGACTCTTTGCTTGACACCTTTCCAAAACTATGTCCAAATGATGAAGGCAAGAGTCGAACGAGTCTCCGTAAACCGTGAAGTCATCCATAAATATTTCTATGCACTCCTCAATCAAATCGGAAAATATGCTCATCATGCATCGTTGAAACGTACCTGGAGCGTTGCATAAACCGAAAGGCATGCGACGGTATGCATAGGTTCCAAACGGGCAAGTAAAAGTGGTTTTGTCCTGGTCCTCAGGATCCACGTGAATTTGGAAGTACCCGCTGTACCCATCTAGGAAGCAGAAAAAATTTTTTCCAGCTAATCTCTCTAATATCTGGTCGATGAAAGGCAAAGGAAAATGGTCCTTCCTTGTTGCGTTGTTCAGCTTCCGGTAGTCGATGCACATTCGCCAACCCGTGACCAGCCTTGTTGGAATCAGCTCGTTCCTCTCATTCTTGACAACTTAGATCCCGGATTTCTTTGGAACCATGTGGATCGGGCTGACCCACTCACTGTCCGGCACTGAATAGATAATCCCTAGCGACAACAACTTCAATGGCATCCTTCACTGTCCCGGATTTCCTCTCGCATGTTAGGGTTTACCTTCCTTTGAGCATCTCGATGAGCCTTCGCTCCCTCTTCTAGCCTGATGTGGTGCATGCAAACGTCGGGGCTTATCCCTACTAGATCTGTAAGGCTCCATCCGATTGCCTTCTTATTCCTATTCAACACAGTCAGTAGCCGCGCTTCTTGTTCTTTTGTGAGACTGCTGTTGATGATTACGGGATATGAGTTCTCCTCCCCGAGGTAGGCATACTTCAAGTTCGATGGTAACTTTTTTAGCTCGACTTGGGGTGGAAGTGTGTCTTCGGGTAGAGGGTTTTTCTGGGCCTCCCCGTCTTTCTTTAAGTCTTCCCCTGAAGGTTCTTCCGTACTGACTGGAAGCTTGGCCCCTGCGGCTCCAATGAACGCCGACTTTTGACAGAATTCCTTGATCGCTCCTTCTATTTCTTCGTCGGTCAACCCCTGGCTACTGATCAACTCACACCACGCAGCAGCTTCTTCGTCGGCCTGATCACAAGCATCTAAAGCCTGGAGTTTTTCCTGTAATAGTTCGGTCTCAAGAAAATCTTGGACTAGAGGGTCAATCACATCAACAAAGCATAGATTTTCAGAATCAATGGGTTTCTTCATGGCATCATTTATATCAAAAGTAAACTTCTCACCATTAAAATCAATGCAAATAGTCCCCTCGGCCATATCCACTATTGTCTTAGCCGTTCTCAAAAAAGGTCTCCCTAACAAGACTCCACTAGACTCTCTCGCTTCATGCTCACTCATTTTGATCACATAAAAATCAGCAGGGTATGTGAACTCCTGTACTCTAACCAACACGTTCTCTAAAACTCCCTCAGGGCTTATGCACGACCTATCAGCCAGCTGGATCAACACCCTAGTGTTTGACAGCCTCACTCCTTTCAGTCGGTTATAGATTGATAATGGCATGACATTAATGGAAGCTCCAAGATCACACATCGCATGTTCAACCTTCACATCCCCTATAGTTATGGGTAAAGTGAACATACCTGGATCGGCCCTTTTGGGCGGCAGTTTCTCTTGCACAATTGCGGATGCGATCCCTTCCACCATGATTTGTCCATCTTTTTGAGCTTTCCCGGCTATGAAATCCTTAATGAATTTTCCGAGCGGGGGTAGTTTCACGGCTTGGAGGAATGGTATGGTGACGTCCAACCTTCCAAAAATCGACAAGTAGTCGACCGGGTTCTCTTTCTTCCTCTTTGTAACAAATCGGAATGGGAATGGTTTCTCCCCTTTTTTCTCTTCTACGGGTTCCTCAGCAACTTTCTTTGGTAGCTCTTGGGTCCGAGCCTCCATTCTGGGATTTTTCTCTTGAGGAGGTTCCTTCCTGGTCAGTAAGGCATCGGGTTCACCTCTTATACTTGGTGTATCATCCAGGAAGAATGGATCCTGCATTCGAGGCATGAAATTCCCTATTTCCTCAGCTGAAATTGTCTCGCCTCCTATCTTCGTTCCATTCGATCCTTCACTCGGCTGTTTCGGTTGAGGTGCATCATAAGTAGTTCCTGACCTCAACGTGACCTTACTCACATTTGCCTTCTCGGGCATTTGGACTGTAGATGGGAGTTTTCCTGTATTTCCCTTCAAATCACCCATCGAACTGGCCAGTTGAGCTAACTGCCTATTCATCATATCCATGTTCGCCTTATGTTCTTTCTGGGCATTTTGCATCCCCTGCACGACCTCATTATGGGCTTGCAATTCCCCTTTGATGTTCTGTTGTGATGCTAGCATTTCACTCATCATGTCCTCAACGGATCTCCTCGGCCTGCTCGAGTTTTGGAAATGACCCAGCCCTTGGTGTTGATAGTTCTGGAAGGTTTGCTGTCCTTGATTAGGCGGGTATTGGTTATATTGGGCAGGAGGAGTGTACTGATCTTGAGGATATTGATTCTGGTGCTGGGCTTGGAATTGATTCTGGTTCTGATGGTGTTGGGATGCTTGGTTTGGTTGATTTTGGTGGTTTTGGAAGTTTCTCTGATGGGGTGGCACGTAAACAGGGTTCGAGTTTGAGCTTTGTGGGTTATAGTTTTGGGCTTGTTGGTTTCTTCCTGACCAGTTGGGCTGGAAGTCTGGGTTTGCTGGTCCACGGTTAGGGTTTTGGTTCGGGTAAGGGTTATATTGGTTCTGGCCTTGACCTTGGTTCTGGTTTTGGTTCCCTTCTCCCCATCGAAAATTCGGGTGGTCCCTCCATGGTGCGTCCCGTTGTCTCCCCTGGATCCAATTCCCATTCTGGTTAAAATACCCAGCAGCATTAGCTTGCTCCGTACTGATCAAGTCATTCGGATGCTCGTATTGGGCCCCTTGATTCCCCTGCTCTGCACCCTTGTAGTTCCCAGTTGGGAGAGGTGGTGGAGTGCTCTTCTCGATGGCACTCAAAAGTGACTTCTTCAGTTCATCCATCTTCAAGTCCATTTTCTGCTCCAGCTTGTTCTCCTGATCAGTAGTCGATGCAACAGCAGCCCGCTCTCGGTTGTATCCTTCCCTTGAATGGTCATACTCTTTCTTTGCATTCAGTAGCTTCCTTAGGACTCTCTTTGCTTCGCTGACCCGTAATTGCGTGAAGCTTCCTCCCGAAGATGAATTGGCCAGGTCTTTGGTTACCGCGTTCATGCCCTCGTAGAAAGTATGATGTACTTCAATGTCCGCCATGCGATGGTTGGGACACGATTCCAAAAGACCCATGTATCTTGCCCAATAGTCGCTCAAGGGCTCGTCATATCCTTGCTTCACATTCGTTATTTCTCTCTTCAGTGCGCTTGTCTTAGATGACGGAAAAAACTCGCCCAGGAATGCTGACTTGAAGTCGGCCCAAGTCTCAATAGAGTCAGGGGGCAAGCGCATGAACCAGGTGTTCGCTTCCCCCTTGAGCACAAATGGCAGAGCTTTCAGCCTATAATCATCTTCAGTCGCTCCTGCTGGTCTTCTCTGCGCTCTACAAATCTTACAAAATTCGTGAAGGAACTCATACGGCCCTTCATAGCTTTTCCCGCAGTATGTAGGTAGAATCGCTATGACATGAGGCTTCACGTCACAAGCAGTCTGTCCCGGGGTGACCACGATAGCTTGCGGTGGTTCTCCTTCGGTATGCGCATTCAGCGTACCGATCTCTGGATCTTCGTCCATGTTGGCAGCCATTCCTGGGTTGCCTTCCAACAGTGGTAACTCCACGGGAATTGGTCCTTCTATGGTGTCCTGTTCTTCGTCGCTACTCGTGTCTAGGTCAGACAGAGTTGTTGACAGGCCAGAACGAGTGGTCACAAGTATGGATCCTCGCTGAAGTATCTTCGGTTTCCACGGATTAGGATCCGAACTGCTTCTCATAAACTGAAACAAAAGAAAAAGAGAAAAAATTATACACAATATTTACGCCAAAGTATCACACACAATAGTATATAAAACGCCATCCATCCCCGGCAACGGCGCCATTTGAAGAGGTTACGGGGTGCGTAGGTGTCGTTCAAGTGAGGATATATCCTACTGGCAGGATAAAGATCCTAACTAAGCCTAGACCTCGTCTTCAAAGATTCCTCAACCCACTTCTACTGATCAGTATAGTGGAGGTAAGGGTCGAATCCCACAGAGATGGTGCGTTTAAACTACTGCGGTGATGTTTTGGAGGGTTGGTTAGCTACCACGCTCGGGTTGAGTTTCTACCTAGGCGAGTAATTAAAGGGTGGCGTCCTACTGACTAGGATGGGGGAGCAGATCTTGGAATGCAACTGTGTACGTGGAAATGAGGGGACATGGTGTAACAGAAATTGTTTGGAAAGGACGGTATTTCTATTTTTGGCTAAACAGAATATTCAGAGTGTAGTGGAGGTAGTGGTGACTAGGCTGACAGATCTGCAGGTACAACCAGAGGTGAAGGACAAAAGAAAGCAAAAGTAAATAAAAGTAAGGTGGTCCCCAATCTGGATGTAGACATCGTCTTCTCCAACAACACAACTTAAACTCAGATAACAATTCCAGATCCAACCCGGCAAACGCAGATTAACAACTCGCGAACACAAATCTAAAACTAAGAAATCAAATCTGAAATCAAACGCTGAAACTGGACTTCTGCATGCTGGTCAACATGAAAGATCGATTCAGAAAATAAAACGAAGCCTTGCATGCAACGATCTACTTCCAGATCAAATAGTACATGTTTACCTATCCTAAAGAAATTTGTTACGTAACAGAATTTAGAGATTTAGCACTTAAAACACCGAGAAATCTTAGATCTAAGCTAACTAGACAAGGAAAGAAAAGAACACTACAATGAACGAAACGGAAATCAACTTCATAGCATTAACACGTTCGGATATCCAAAGCAAGCATTTCAAAACAACAAAATCCCAAAATGTAACAGAAATCCAACGTAAAGACGGAGAACTAATTAAACTACGAAAGCAATTTAAAGATTGTTTGCCACTCCGGGCGATAAAATCTCTGACTGGAACTACGATCTAGCTAACTGGAACGGACGATGACTGGAACTCGGGAACATTCTGAACGTCAGGTGATCATGGCTCGGCGAGGCAAGAAGTGGACACGGCTGAAAGACTGAAATTACCGAGAGAACTCTCTACCTAAGGATGATGGTGAATTTTTCCTCCTCGCTTCTCTCTCCAACTTGGCTACCTTTTATAGGGAGGCTACCCTTGATTTTAGGGTAAATCCTCGCTGCAATTTGACTTCTTTGCCCTTAATTGTGGGTAATCCGTCCCAGCTATCCGTCTTCTTCATCTCAAGCCGTTTTAGCACGTATACGGATCAGTATGAGACCATGCTGGCGCTTTTTCTACCCGAACACTCCGGAACTTCCCTACTGGCCAGAACACTTATCCTGCACACTTTGAGCAACTGCTTTGCAAATATAATCATTTAAACCTGTCATACTGACCAGTAACCGAGGCCTAGAATACGACTTATCACTGACTCAGGAAAATAGAAAAAAAAACAAGAAAGAAAAGTAAAGGGCGGGAAAAGTTGTAACCTGACCCAAGAAAAAAAAGAAGAAAGAAAAGGGCAGGAAAAGTTGTAACCTGACCCAAAGAAAAATTAGGAAAATTATGGCAAGAAAAAATTTATAACCTGACCCGGTAGAAAAGGGGGAATAAAGCCACCTTGGCCAAGGAACAACTCCAGAAATTTTGGGTAGATAAATTGTAAAAGGGAGGCTGTTTCCATCTTTTATCCCTAGGTTCACATGTCCTTCACACAATTTTACATACACTTCTTTGAACTTAGGCCCCCTAGGATTCTCACCTATATACTATAATCCACTGGCCCCGTTACAACCCAGTGAAAGACCTTAAGGAACTTCCATGTGTCAGTAGAACTCAAATGATCAGTGGTATGGCAAAATGAATGAGTGGATGGTCCAAAATTTCTGGTGAGGAAAGAGTGACGAGTGAATCCAACAATTGGTGAAAATAGAGGCTATCTTAACGAACTGGCAAATTGACCAGATAGAAGAAGGGAGGGGGAGGAATATGAGGCCATAGACGATTGGATTGACCTTAATCTTGTGGGTACGACTGCTAGAAAATAAACCAGTTTATGTATTTATGTGTCGATGTGTTTTTTTCTTTGTCTTGTTTGTTTTATGTATGTGTGTTTGTGTCTGTTTCGTGTCCAAGTCCTTTTGCGTCTAGGTCTAGGAGTTTGCGTCTTTTTCTTTTCTTTGAGGTCAGTCGAATAATAACCATGCACGAAATTTGCCTTATTTCTTTATTTTGTCTTTCATACTTGAGGACAAGTACGGTTTAAGTGTGATCAGTTTGATAAGGTCAATTTCATGCATCGGTTATGGGGTTAAATTCTATGATTTCTGTGAACTAATATATGTTTTAAGTTCAGGTACGCAGAGAATCTGCCAGGTCAAGGGAACAGAAGGAAAAATCCACCAGGCAGAGAAAACTAAAGGAAAAGTGGAGTGAAGAAGTCAGTTGCATCCTGACCCAGGAGATTAAGAAAGCTGTTGTGAGCAGAAAAGTGTCTTGTTTAAAGGAATTTCTAGGAGGGAAAAATCGACAAACCAGTAGATGAACTGCCCTAGAAGTTCAAGCCTCAACTATAAATAGAGACAACATGAAGAGAAACGAATCATTGACCTTCCGCTCTTAGCTCATTATTCACACACATCATTTCTCTGCGCACTTAGATATTTATGGGGTAAAGTTCTGGGAATTCGTGGTGGTCTAGCTTGGATTTTGTAGTGTAACACCGTCCTCGTGAAGGGCGAAGATACAATTTATCATTTTCTGTTGCTTTCCGTTGCTTTAAGCCGAGACTTCACCGTTTTAGAAGCTCGACGTTTATTGCTTCTGTGTTGAACTTTGACTATCGTTGCTATGGAATTTCATGTTTTCTGTTCAACTGCTTCTGATGTTTGATTGTTGGTATTTACTGTTTTGGGTACTTTTCGCAACTGTTGTTTGAATCAGAGTGGAGATCGGGTTGATCGACGCTGACTGCTTCTGATGTTTTATTGTTGGTATTTACAGTTTTGGGTGCTTTTCGCAACTGTTGTTTGAATCGGAGTGGAGATCAGGTTGATCGAAGTTGGTTTGTCGTTGAATTGTTTGAATCGGAGTTGAGGAGTATGGGTTTGACGTATTGGAGCGTTTTTTCTCTGTTGATCTGAGTAGAATTGTTAAAAGGAGTTGTGGATCTAAGTTGTGACATTCTGAATTTTGTATGGTTATGGATAATTACTGATTTCTGCTTGATTGCTCGGCCTAGTAGTTTAGATCTAGTCGTTCGTGTTCGATCGTAATGTTTGCAGCAGGTTCTGTGATTGCTCTGTTTCGTATGCTTAACACTATGTTTTTAGCTCTGTTATTTCAATCGTTGGAGAAGATGAAGATAGAAGTTAGTTAGTAGTCGGATCTGTCGTTTGTGTTGTTTACTTTTTGCAGCTTTTCCATCGTACTGCGTAATTCGGGAAAATGGTCCCCACTGCATATTCACGCTTTGTTAGCCGTTTTAGGAAACCAACTTACCCAGTCAAGTAGCTTAGTCGTTGCGTTTTTTTAGTTAAATCATCCCTTCTGTTACCCATGCATGCTTACGTTCTCTTTCTGTTTCTTAGGTCCAATAGATGGAGTAACCTGCTTTTAATTTCCCGAGTCTAATAGTTTAATTTCTCAACCCACTTGTTGTGTGGCAACAGCCAAACTCTCCCAAAACCCTCTTAATGTGTGCTAACCCATCCGTTCTCGTGGGATCGGTCATTTACTTCCCTATACTAGCCAATAGTGTAGTGGGTTAAGGTTTTAAAGCGGGAAAAGTGTGTGTCCAACAACCGAATTCTGAAGGTTCCACGATCTCCTAGACCCTATGATCTAGCGAATCCTCTGGACCCTGTTGGATTGTGATACATCAATTACCACACTCCTTTTCTTCGTTACTTCAATTAGCGTCTAGGAAAGCTGGAAAGATAATGGACAAGAAATAGTCCAGTTGAAAATGGAGAGCCGATTAAATTTCCACATTTTCCACTTGCAATAAGAAGACCACTATCAAAAAAGTAAAATAATAATGATAAAAAATAAAAAATAAATTTGTTGGATGTGCCTAACTATAGCTTTATGGATTTCAGTAGAAATTATGTATTCTAGTAAATAGCTTTATGAATTTAAGTAGATATTCTGTATTTTCGTTGATTTTCAATAGCAGCTAAAACTCTTAAATCTTATCTCACATGGATTTGGTAATGATCCTAGCTCATCTATATAAGTATAGATAACTCTCCTCCTTATAAGGTCTTTTAAGGGATGAGTGACTCATTTCTAATATGGTATCAGAGCTGGTACAAGTGGATGATTGATTTTATCTCTTTATCTTTTCTCTTGTCTACCCACGTGATGAAAGTCTGATGTGTCATTCCGACCCACACGTGAGGAGGCGTGTTAAAACTCTTAAATCTTGTTTCACATCGATTTGGTGATGATCCTAGCTTATCTATATAGTATGAATAACCATCCTTTTATAAGCCCATTTAAAGAATGAGTGAGTCATTAATAGCAAAATTAATTAATTTTGTTTTGACTATTATTGACGCACAAACCACATATAATCATGTGTCAACTCCACTAAAAAATAGTTTCCACTATATGGTAGGGTTCTTTGTTGATTCTAGTGGATGTATGGAAACTAACCTATCATTGTAACACCTTTCTAATACCACTAGCTAGCTAGAAACATTCAGAAAAGAAAAAAAAAATTCCAAGTCTTTCTCCAAACATTTATGTTTTCCACTGAAATTTAATGGAAATATAATGCTTTATAAAAATGACCAGTTCAATTAACATTTCTTATTAAGAAAGAAGGATAAATAGATTATATACTCTTAATCAGGATTCACGCTCTCTCTCCAACCAATAGAATGGGGTTTGACCGTTTGAGTCACCATGGGGTTGATGGGAATCTCTTTAAAATAATAGAGGCGAGGTGATGAAGTGAACTTAACTTATTTTGTAAAAACCTTCTCCTTCATACAATAAATAGAAGGTTTCAAGTTACTAAAAAAATAAATGAAAAATAATTATTGATCATCCTAAATAAAAAGAAAAAAGAGCAGAGGCTAAATAAAAAGAAAAAGTGCAAAGGCAAAACTACGTGGTCTGGTGAGGGGGCTCTAACTGTTTGAAAATTTTCTAGAAGTATTTTGTTCATAGTTAAAAAGTACTCCCTCCGTCCCTCTGTAGTAGAGGCGTTTCTTTTCGGCACGAAATTTAAAAAAAGTTGTGTTAAATGAGTTAAGTAAATGAATAATAAAGTAGAAAAAGAAAAAGGTAGAGAGATGCAGAGAGAATAAAATTGTTGCTTTTTACCAAAAAAAGGGAAACAACTCAGCTACAGTGGGATAACCCAAAAAGGAATATGACTCAACTACAGAGGGACAGAGGGAGTATAATACCATCCCATAAAAATAGACTATTACTTTATTTTATTTTGGTCCATCACATAAAAATATCAACTTCTATTTTAGAAAATTTTCTCGTTCTAATGAGGCGAACCTCATTTTCTACTAACTATATTTCAACAATTCTTCATTGAAATCCTTTCTTACTTCCCAATTGCATATTAAATTAAACCAATGCCGTTTCAAAAATAATCTATCTTTATGGGACATGGGAGTATAATTTTGTAAATATATTAGTATTATTTAATACATAATCACGAGTTTGTTCTATTTCTTAGCTTTAATCCTATGGCTAGTATATTTCTATTTTATTCATATTTTTTGTATAGTATAAATATCAAGAAAACTTTGTATTTGCCAATTTTTGTAAATTTATGTAACTAGATTTTAATTTTTTTTATTTAGAAAAGCATTAGTACTAAGTAGGTCAAGAGATACTCCATCACTATTCCTAATCATGGAATCTAGGTTAACAATTATAAATTCAATTAGGAAATTGAAATTCGCAAAAAAAGATAGAGATTCTGAGGCACATATATCAATCACTTCCTAATTAGTAAGACTGTTTTAACTTTACGACATACAATAACATAAATAACCCAATAAAAATGATTAAAAAATAAAATATGATTTCGCGCCTTGACAAAGAAATTAAAGTCTATTTCGCTATAATCTTCATACCAAATAAGTTGAGGTGCACACATACATACACACAATAAAAAGTCATCACTTCCCTTCTAAGTCTCTCCACACCACAAACCCAAATATGAAAAACCTCCTCACTCTCTTCACCCTCTTCTGCCTTGCCCTGGGCTCCGTTTCCGGGCAGAAGTGCGGGTGCAAGAGGAGCGAGTGCTGCAGCAAATTCGGCTTCTGCGGCACCGACGACGCCCACTGCGGCACCAACTGCTGGGCCGGGCCGTGCAAGGGCCGCAACAATGTCAAAGTTGGTGATGTTGTCACCAACGCTTTCTTCAACGGGATCCTCGCGCGTCAGCGCCCGCGCGGCTGCCCTGGGAAGGGATTCTACAGCCGCGCGAGGTTTCTCCTCGCGATGGCCTCTTATCCCACCTTCGGGACTATTGGATCCTTCGACGACTCCAAGCGGGAAATCGCGGCCTTCTTCGCCCACGTCGCGCATGAGACGGGAAGTAAGCTTTTTACAACACTCACACATCATTTATTTTCATGCTCCTTCTGTCTTATAAAAATAGGGACACTTTCATTTTCCGTCCATCCCAAAAAATAGCTCATTTCCATTTATAGAAAGTTCTCTCCAACTAATTCATATACCACTAGGCCCACTATTAAATACTGACATATTTCCCTTTCAAATTAGGTTTGTGCTTTATTGAAGAGAATGGGGGGCGATCGAAGCCCTATTGCGACCTAACATATTCAAAATGGCCGTGTGCGGCCAACAAGCAGTACTACGGTCGGGGACCGTTAAAGCTGACGTGGAACTACAACTATGGCGCAGCCGGTCGCGCCATAGGGTTCAATGTACTAAAAAACCCCGAGCTCGTTGCCACAAATGCCTTTATATCGATCAAGGCTTCTGTATGGTTTTGGATGGAAAACTGCCACGGCCTTTTCGTATCGGGCAAGGGCTTTGGTGCCACGATCCGTGCTATTAATAGCGCTGAATGTGACGGGAAGAGGACTGCGCAAGTGAGCTCTCGAGTCAAGTACTATGAAGATTACTGTAGGCAGTTACGGGTTAATCCGGGACCTAATCTTCGGTGTTAAGATATCTACAGACGCTGCAACTCAACATAACACATGTTGAGAAATTAATTGAATGACTGTGGTAGTGTTGTAGGCTTGAATAAGAACAATGGTGTGATTATTCAAGTTATTTGATATTGACCTATTCGAATGTCCCTGTTTAGTAAAATACAATAAATAAATGAGTCAATCTTGGTATTATCATCATTCAAGATTTGCCTTTTCGGGATCTATATTGTATGATCATCTTGGCTGAACACTTAGTTCTTCTGATGCCGAACTGCTCTTCGGAACTCTGAACCACACCCTAAACTAATTCTAACATCATCACAACATCCGCCATCCTTGGACGTCTGTCTGGGTCGTATCTTGTGCAGAGAACAGCGGTTTTCACCAGCAGCTTCGCTACTGCCTCCATGAAATCATCACCACCTTCTTTGTCCAATCTCTAGTTCTCTTTCAAAATAATATTCTACACTTTGAGAATTATATCTTTTAACTGCAACAGGATAGCCATCTAACCAGCCTTTGTAGATCACATTAAAACTATCTTCACTGATAATTTTGTTGCTAAAACCCTCTGTTGCAGCATGTAATTTATCCAGAGAAAAATTCTCGACATCTCGACCTTCCAAAATGTCTTCTTTGAAATCTACCATGGACGACTCTGCCTCCCCCTTTGCCAAGTGATATGTAACTTCTAACCTCCTCGCAACTTCCAACATCATCGGATGTCCTTCTGGATCATCTCGTGTGCAGATCAGAGCTATTTGCAACTACTCCTCAACCTTTTCATCTATGAACTCACCTTGAAGTTCTGCATCAACTATCACTTTCCATTTTTTCTTTTTTTGTAAATATGCTTTACCTGATGTCAGATTATAAATTCCTGAGTAACCTGATGGTTTGGCGAATTTTTGGTGGTGATGAATGCTGGAAAATACAGATCACGACACAGAGATTTACGTGGTTCGATTTACTGAGGTAAATCTACGTCCACGGGAAGAAAAGAGGGCAGAGTTGTATTGCTTGATCTGTTTTCTACAGCTTACAATACAGACTTGCTATTTGATATTTGATCTCTAGAGAACTTCTTTAGAACTTAACCCTTTTCTATCTGATCTAAGTTCTATTTATACATTGAACTAAGATCGTGGCTTGCATCACCACTAATGATGGTTGTGGATGTCGTGGAGGTCATGGAGATCCTGCATGGGTCCACTATCTTGCATGAGATCCTGCATGAGTCCACTATCTCTGTACTTGGTCCACTATCCTGCATGTGATCCTGCATGAGTTGACTATCTTCCAGTTCGGTCGAATACTGAGACCGAACTGCTGAACTATTGCCGAGCAGCTTTAGCCGATCTGAGAGTAGAGCTTGACTGGTCGGCTTTTACCGAGCTGTAGGCTGGGGCCGAACTCTTTGGTAATGCCGAACTGATACTCTTCCTTGGGCTTTGGGCTGATGGGCCGTCACTGCTGTTGGGCTTGTTTAGTCCGTACCCCATCACTACCCCCCCCGAAAAAACGAAGTGAATCACTTCGGCGAAGCGAGTCACTTCGGCATTTTGATAAAGGTACGGGGGAGGCTGACGTCAGGGGACGTGCCTTGCGCGTGACTGCATTAAATGCGACAGTAAAATCCGGCCGTTGAATCCTAAAAAGGTGGGATTCGAAACGGTGCGATGATTTTGAAATCTTCTCCGAATCTGATAAATACGCCCTTTCTTCATCCTTTGAATACTTTTGCTATTGCTTCTTCTGCACTCTGTCTCTTTTGCGTAAAAATTTCCTTCCGCTTTCAAGAATTTCTTCAGAATTTCTTCAGATTTTGCAAAGAGTAAGAACCATGTCTTCTTCTTCTTCTTCTGAGTTAGGTAGCGGTAGGAAAGGGGGCAAGGGGTCTTCTAGCCGGAAAGAGTCCGGGGAGAAGACTGTAGAATACTTTCACAGCGTCTTGAGTAAGGACACCGTGATATCTCTACACGAAAAATATCTTCTTCCCGGGGGGAAGGCGGTGGTTCCCGACACAGAGATTTACGTGGTTCGATTTACTGAGGTAAATCTACGTCCACGGGAAGAAAAGAGGGCAGAGTTGTATTGCTTGATCTGTTTTCTACAGCTTACAATACAGACTTGCTATTTGATATTTGATCTCTAGAGAACTTCTTTAGAACTTAACCCTTTTCTATCTGATCTAAGTTCTATTTATACATTGAACTAAGATCGTGGCTTGCATCACCACTAATGATGGTTGTGGATGTCGTGGAGGTCATGGAGATCCTGCATGGGTCCACTATCTTGCATGAGATCCTGCATGAGTCCACTATCTCTGTACTTGGTCCACTATCCTGCATGTGATCCTGCATGAGTTGACTATCTTCCAGTTCGGTCGAATACTGAGACCGAACTGCTGAACTATTGCCGAGCAGCTTTAGCCGATCTGAGAGTAGAGCTTGACTGGTCGGCTTTTACCGAGCTGTAGGCTGGGGCCGAACTCTTTGGTAATGCCGAACTGATACTCTTCCTTGGGCTTTGGGCTGATGGGCCGTCACTGCTGTTGGGCTTGTTTAGTCCGTACCCCATCACTACCCCCCCCCCGAAAAAACGAAGTGAATCACTTCGGCGAAGCGAGTCACTTCGGCATTTTGATAAAGGTACGGGGGAGGCTGACGTCAGGGGACGTGCCTTGCGCGTGACTGCATTAAATGCGACAGTAAAATCCGGCCGTTGAATCCTAAAAAGGTGGGATTCGAAACGGTGCGATGATTTTGAAATCTTCTCCGAATCTGATAAATACGCCCTTTCTTCATCCTTTGAATACTTTTGCTATTGCTTCTTCTGCACTCTGTCTCTTTTGCGTAAAAATTTCCTTCCGCTTTCAAGAATTTCTTCAGAATTTCTTCAGATTTTGCAAAGAGTAAGAACCATGTCTTCTTCTTCTTCTTCTGAGTTAGGTAGCGGTAGGAAAGGGGGCAAGGGGTCTTCTAGCCGGAAAGAGTCCGGGGAGAAGACTGTAGAATACTTTCACAGCGTCTTGAGTAAGGACACCGTGATATCTCTACACGAAAAATATCTTCTTCCCGGGGGGAAGGCGGTGGTTCCCGACGATGATCATAGGGCTAACGACCCGCCGGAGGGTTATGCCACCGTTTACGAAGCCTGCTTAGAATGCGGGCTTCGTTTCCCTCTTCCCCCACCTTTTGTAGAGCTTCTTGATTTTTTTCAACTCCCTTTAGGTCAGGTGACTCCGAATTCTTGGAGGCACTTGTCGGCTTTTGCTGCCGAACTCCGTAGGCTAGATAAGGATCTGTCTCTGCGGGCAATCCTTAATTTTTTCCAGTTTAAAAGGAAGGGATCTTGGTTTTACTTGATCCCCTTACAGCCTTTTAGGGCCTTCTGCAAAACCAAGTGGCCGAAATGGCAAAACCGTTTCTTTTTTTATAATAGGACTTCGGCTCCGGGCTTTCCTTGGAGAGGGCCGAAGTCCGTGATTCCCCATCCTCGGTTAGAACCGTTGGCCGAGCTCGAGGGCGAGCTCAATAAGATTCCTATGATTAGGAAACAATACTCGGAAACTGAGCTCGTCAAGGGCGACCTCGTGTTCAATATCTCGTCTTCGGACGAAGAGACTGAGGGTGAGGATTTCTTTTTTATGCCTTACTGCTTTAGCGGCGAAAACTAACCTTGTTTCCTTGTTTTTCGGTAGTGAACATATTGAATAAGCTGAGCCGCAAATGTTCGGAGTCCAAGGAGCCGGAGAGGCCGAAAACCACCAGCTCGGCGTCTGATGCCGAGAGGACTCCGAAGAGGCAAAAAACCTCTTCGGATCCGAAGAAGCCGGAGTCGACTTCGGCAAAGGGGAAGGGGAAGGCCCAGAAGCCCCCAAGAGCGTCGGAGAGAGACATCGTCATGGGGCCCCCTTCGGAAAATGTCTGTGAGCCTTTTGCATGGCCCACGGACTTCGCCGAGGTGAATTGTGTTCTTGATTCTTTGGCTTTGCTTCTTTCCTGTATTTTTGGTGCCCTCTGTTGACTTTTTTCTTTATCCATTTTCAGAGGAACGATATGCTCTCCAAGCTCGTCGCCGTCGAACTCTCCAAAGCGTCCTATGACTATGCTGAGATGCAGAGGAAGTTGGCGGCTGCTTGTCATCGGGCCGAACAGGCTGAGGCCAACTTTGAGAAGGCCAGAGCTGCTAGGATCTCGGCCCAGGATGAAGCTCAGTTTGCCAAAAACCAGCTCATCATCCAGCGAGAGCAGACGAAGCGGAGGGATGCTGCCGCCGTGGTTGCCCAAGGAGAGGGTCTCCGTGCTTTCGTGGAGAAACTCTTTCTGAGCAACCAATTCTCGGCCTTTGTCGGTGATCTTCTGAAACTGATGACCGATAAAGCCGAGCAGGGGCCTGAAGTCGTCCTGCCGCTGTACGGCCGGGAGATAGCAGCTCGGCTCCAGAGTCTGCCGGTGCTTGAGGAGCTTGCTTCGTCCTCGGTCCTGCTTTCTGCGGACCAAGTTCGTAGTTGCCGAGCTGACCGCGATGAGAATATGGAGGCTATCTTTGCCTCCATAGGATCAGTTTCACCCGCTCCAATTTTCCACGGAGAGGGTGAGACCGAGCAGCTTGAGCAGCTGGTCGGTGATGAGCAGGCCGAGCAGGAGGCGCAGCAGATCGGCTATGGGGGCGCCGAGCAGGCTGGGGGGAGCAAGGAGGCCGAGGCTGAAGCTGAGGCAGACAAGGAGAAGGAAGCTGAACCTCACCGAGGAGCCGGAGACGAAGCTGGCGGAGTATGATTTCGTCTCCCTTCTCCTAGTTTAGTTTCTTCCTTCTTGTAAGATGGCCTTGAAGCCCTCCTTGTGTAAAAAAATTTTTCCTTATGTATGAAAAAATTCTTCTGTCTACCCTTGTGTCTTCGTATAGCTTTTCGTACTCTCTTACTCCTGTTGTGGTTTACTACCTGCTCGGTAAGCTGAAATGCCGAACTGACGTAGCTGCTTTGTATTCTTAACTCTCAAGGAGCTGGAGGTACTTCACTGGAAGCGGCTGTACTCTTCGGCTTTAGACGAAGCTGAGAAAAGAGCTATAGCTGACCAGATGAAGAATGACGAACTCTTGGCTCGTTCAATGAAGCTGGAGGCCGATAATAAGGACTTAGAGTCCGAAAAGAAGGATCTGGAGGCCGAGCTGAACACTGCCGTCGCTGAGAGGACTGCGTATGAGGATTTCATCTGCAGGCGTGGGGGAATGACCATCTCTGAAGTTCAGGAACGAGTTGACGAACTGTGGGAGGAATATCATGTACTCCGGAGGAACAATGCGCTGGAGAGCTCGGCTTGCCAACAAGTCGTGAAATCATTGCGGCGCTGGACTTCTCGGTACGACATAGTTCTTTCCCGGCGTCCCTCAATTGAGAGATTCCTCAGGCATTTCCCGCCAACAGATGCTAGTACTCCAGCTCAAACCTCTGATTCACTTGCTCAAAACCCTACTCCAAGTCAGCAACGAACTCAGGGACAACCAGAGACGTCAAGTCGAGGACGGACTGAAGTTCGCAGAGGAGCTGTGGTTATGAGTGAGCAAGATCGGCAAATGCTTCGTGAAGAGACTCTTCGCCGCCGAGGTGCTAGGGCTTCCCGGGCTCAGAGAAGAGGTGGCAGGTCGATTAGAGCATCTCGTCGACCTGCTTATTCTGCAGCTGCCCGGAACGCCCGAACTCAGCTTCACGAGGATTTTGTGAATAGATGGCTCAACTTTAGCAACCCTGGACAGTAGAATAGTCCTTTGTAATAGCGTAACGCCATCTCGTAGGGTAGCGGAGTTGTGTGCCGAACAAGATTTGAAAAATGAAATTTTGTTTTCGCTTCTAACACTGTGTATTTACAGCTTAGCGAAAAAATTTCATCGTACTTGTCCTCGGTCTTATGAAGTAAACTTCTTTGACCGGATTTGGTCCTTGGTCTTATGAAATAAACTTCTTTGACCGGACTCGTCTTTGGTCTGATGAAATAAACATCTTTGACCGGACTCGTCTTTGGTCTGATGAAATAAATTTCTTTGACCGGACTAAGCTTGTGTCCTAATTTGGCGAGTTTTATCGCTTGGATCGGACTTTCCCTTGTCCTAATTCGGCGAGTTTTATCGCGTGGATCGGACTTTCCCTTGTCCTAATTCGGCGAGTTTTATCGCGTGGATCGGACTTTCCCTTTGTTGCAGTTCGTTTCAGACGAACTGCTTGTTTCTTAAGCCGAATTGTGGTCTTGTATCCTCCTTAGAAGCTTGGACTCACAATCGTTGGCTTATTGTTGCAGTTCGTTTCAGACGAACTGCTTGTTTTTTAAGCTGAATTGTGGTCTTGTATCCTCCTTAGAAGCTTGGACTCACAATCGTTGGCTTATATATGTTCTAAAAAGGGGATCAGCCTTTGAAGAACAAGATACCTCAGTAACATTTGTAAGAGACGACACGCACATAGACAAAACACACCTAGACAAACCAAACGCACATAGACAAACAAAACGCAAGTAAAAAACAAAGAAAGCACATACCCCTAGGACCGAACTGGACACAAGACTGACTGACCGGACTGTCTCTTACAAATGGAACTTCATGAGGTTGGAAATGTACCATGTTCGGGGTGCTTGTTCTCCTGACATGTGAGTCAATTTGTAAGACCCTTTGCCGAGGACTTCTGACACCTGATATGGACCTTCCCATGTGGGTTCGAGTTTGCCCAGCTTTTCTGCTCGGCTTACTTCGTTGTTTCTCAAGACGAGATCTCCCACTTGAAATTGCAGCTTTTTCACCCTTTGGTTATAATACCGGGCTACTTGCTCCTTGTACTTGGCTGCTTTTATGCAGGCCAATTCTCTTCTTTCTTCGGCCAGATCTAGTTCGGCTCTCAGTCCGTCCTCATTCAGTTCTGCTGAGAAATTAAGAGTTCAGGGACTGGGTATGCCGATCTCAACCGGAATCACGGCTTCAGTGCCGTACACCATCGAGTTCGGCTCCGGTGTGACTTCGGTCATTTCGCCTGCCTCTGACTCCGGCTGCTTTGATTGCTATGCTTGATGGTGCCGATCTGATTGCTCGGCACTTTTAAGCGCAATCTGCAGTCTTGCTCTTTTTTGATCACCTCGGATGACCGCTATCCCTCCTTTAGTGGGGAAGGAGTTCGGCGAGGAAGCCTCTGATCGCTATGATCGGGCTTCTTTTTGTCTTCTCTAGATGAGCTGTCTAAAGACCGTTTTCGACGGTCTGCCTCATCGGCACGAGAAAAATGGTCCGCAATGTCCCACATCTCTTGAGCTGTTTGCGGACTGCATTCCACGAGCTTTCTGTAGAGAGCTCCGGGCAGGATTCCATTTTGGAATGCCGAAATGACAAGTAGATCATTGAGATCATCTACTTGTAGGCATTCCTTGTGGAATCTCGTCATAAAGTCGCTGATCTTTTCGTCGCGACCTTGATGTATAGAAAGCAGCTGAGCCGAAGTGATTCGGGCTTCCGCTTTCTGAAAGAACCTCCTGTGGAAAGCATCCATTAGATCTCGGTAAGATCTAATGCTGCCTTGGGGGAGGCTATCGAACCACCTTCTCGCGTTCCCGATAAGCAGCTCGGGGAACAGCTTGCACATGTGGACCTCATTGAGACCCTGGTTCGCCATGTTATACTGATAGCGTCCCAGAAAGTCATGAGGATCCACTAACCCATCATAAGTCATCGACGGAGTTCGGTAGTTCTGTGGAAGGGGAGTTCGGGTGATATCGTCCGAGAACGGAGTCTTCAATGCTCCGTACATGGCGAACCCGACATCTCTTCGGTATGGAGGAGATGGAGATCTCCTGTGATTCCGGTACCGAGGAGGAACAGGAACATGTCGGGGTTGAGGATTCTTCTTCCTGGAAGACACGGCACTACTGCGGTAGTGACTTTCATGTCTGGATGAGGAAGGAGAATCCACCGTTTTCGTCTTCGGTTCTTGGCTCTTTTGCAGGAAGGCTAAGAACTCATCCTGCTTCTCAGCCAAGAACAGCTTGACAGCCTCATTCAAATCAGGCTGCTGGGAAGACTCGGTCTGTGGACCTTTTGAGCGGCTTGTTCCTTCATCGTGAAAACTGGAAGTAGATGTCTCCCGAGGCTGTTTTCCGGTCCTGCGGGCTGGACTAGCTTCCTCATGGTTTTCACGAACGGTATTACGGGTAGTATGTGATCTGGTATGCATTTTTTTTTTTTTTTTTTTTTTTTTTGGGTGGAAAAAGGGTCAAAAATTCGCTTTATCACAAATTTGGTTCTCTGGTTCCCACAGACGGCGCCAGTGATGGTTTGGCGAATTTTTGGTGGTGATGAATGCTGGAAAATACAGATCACGACACAGAGATTTACGTGGTTCGATTTACTGAGGTAAATCTACGTCCACGGGAAGAAAAGAGGGCAGAGTTGTATTGCTTGATCTGTTTTCTACAGCTTACAATACAGACTTGCTATTTGATATTTGATCTCTAGAGAACTTCTTTAGAACTTAACCCTTTTCTATCTGATCTAAGTTCTATTTATACATTGAACTAAGATCGTGGCTTGCATCACCACTAATGATGGTTGTGGATGTCGTGGAGGTCATGGAGATCCTGCATGGGTCCACTATCTTGCATGAGATCCTGCATGAGTCCACTATCTCTGTACTTGGTCCACTATCCTGCATGTGATCCTGCATGAGTTGACTATCTTCCAGTTCGGTCGAATACTGAGACCGAACTGCTGAACTATTGCCGAGCAGCTTTAGCCGATCTGAGAGTAGAGCTTGACTGGTCGGCTTTTACCGAGCTGTAGGCTGGGGCCGAACTCTTTGGTAATGCCGAACTGATACTCTTCCTTGGGCTTTGGGCTGATGGGCCGTCACTGCTGTTGGGCTTGTTTAGTCCGTACCCCATCATAACCATATAACAATAATTGAGCTAACTAACAAGGTACTAGAAAAATGCCCCGTCACAGTTTCAGTTTGTGAAATTTCTACTTCAAATGAAAATATTGCCTACACTCATCAACACAGGATTAATGTACAATCATCACAATATTACTTAACACAACAGTATTTAAGTTTCAGACTGTTAAATGCTTTGCACATTCCTTACGTCTGCATTCGTATGGGAGTAAAGGTACAACTAGAGGAAGACTCACCCAATCTAGTAACATCACGTCATTATATTTGGCAAGACGAGCAAGATTGAAAGCTCTCTGCGCGGTGATGAGCTCAAGAAGAAAGACTCCATAACCAAAAATATCATTTTTCACCGAACACTTGCCAGTAACAAAATACTCAGAAGGCATATGAGCAATTGTTCCTTTAATCGGAGAGACAATATCTGTTAAATGGTATAGACAACATATTTAGAGAAGAAAGCAATGGGAGAAGATTATTGTATTTTGATTGAATGATGAAATGGTACTCAACACCCATATATTTATAGGGATGTTGGTGACTTTTGGGATCCTACAATAAATGTATATTCATGGAACTACACTACTATTGGAACAATGCATGCACATCTTCAATGCTTCTTGGAACTCCATTCTTGGAACTCTATTCTTCTTCAATGCTTATTGATACTTCCCATTTTCTCAACACTCCCCCTCAAATTGAGTGGTGGGATCTCCAAAACTCAATTTGGAAAGCACATCTTCAAAGCTCCTTGAGTTGACTGCTTTAGTTAGGATGTCGGCAAGTTGATCCTCAGAGCGAACAAAAGGGATTTCGACAATCCCATTCTCAATGTTTTCTTTGATGAAGTGTCTGTCAACCTCCACATGCTTCGTTCGATCATGTTGTACTGGATTTTGTGAGATGCTTATAGCGGCTTTGTTATCACAATACAACTGGCACTTGCTTGGAGGAAGATTAATCTCTTTCATCAATCTCCTTAACCATAAAATCTCGGTCAACCCACTTTTAATCCCACGAAATTCTGCTTCGGCACTCGAAAGAGCCACCACCTTCTGCTTCTTACTTCTCCATGTTACCAAATTACCTCCAACAAAGGTAAAGTAGCCTGCTGTAGACTTCATATCGTTTGGGTTCCCTGTCCAGTCAGCATCTATATAACCATGAATCTCAAGATGCCCATTTTTAGCGAACAACACTCCATGCCCTGGAGTTCCCTTCAAATACCGACAAATCCTAAGTGCTGCCTCCATGTGATCTGTCTGCGGCTTATGCATGAACTGACTTACGACCCCAACTGCATAGGCAATATCTGGCCTAGTGTGCGAGAGATATATGAGTTTTCCGACTAGTCGCTGATATCGACTACGGTCAGCCAACTTGGCTCCTTCTCTGATTTGTAATCCGTGATTAACTGCCAGAGGTCTGTTGGTTTACATTCCAGTAGGCCAGTCTCTGCTAGGATGTCCAAGATATACTTCCTTTGTCGCAGAAAAATTCCTTTGGTTGACCTTAGCACTTCAATCCCAAGAAAGTACTTGAGATTCCCCAAGTCCTTCATCTCAAATTCCTGAAAAAGATTTTTCTTTAATTCCTCAATCTCTTCTAGGTTGTCACCTGTAATAATCATGTCATCAACATATATGATTAAACATGTGATCTTATCACCCTGCTTCTTAAAAAATAGCGTATGGTCTGAATTGCTCTGTGTATATCCATAGCTAATCATTGCCCCAGCAAACTTCCCAAACCATACTCTTGGAGATTGCTTCAATCCATACAAGGTCTTCCTCAATCGGCACCCTTCACCTGCTTTAAAATCTGTTGCAAAACCTGGGGGTGCCTCCATGTAAACTTCTACTTCCTTCTTCAACTCTCCATGTAGGAAGGCATTCGTCACATCAAACTGGTGTAATGGCCAGTCCCTATTAGCAGCAATGGATAACAACACCCGAATTGTGTTCATCTTAGCTACTGGAGAGAAGGTCTCAGAATAGTCAACTCCATATGTCTGAGTATAGCCTTTTGCGACAAGTCGTGCCTTGTACCTTTCTATCGAGCCATCAGGTCTTCTTTTGATAGTGAAGACCCATCGACAACCCACTGGTCGCTTCCCTTCTGGTAGAGCACATTTCTCCCATGTGTGGTTTCGAATCAGTGCATCAATCTCTTTCTTCATTGCTTCCCTCCAATGCTTGTATTTCATAGCTTCTTCCCATGTCTGTGGTATTTCTTCTTCCTCATATAGTGCATTCTCGAAAGCCCGAGCCATCTCTGATAAATGGCCTTTGGCTAGGTTCACAACAGAGTACCGTTTTTTCTTGTCAATCCTCTCTGGCGTATACCTTTTGGGTGGAACTCCTCTGTTTGACCTTGGTGGAAGTATGTACCTCCCAGTGTCAGGGTCAACTCCTTCGACCTCGACTTCCTCAATTTCCCTTTCTTCGGCCTCAATTGAATTTTCTTCTGCACTTACAGTGTTAGCCAAACAATTATCTGTATCCACAAGATTACTTACATTGGATAACCTTAACGGAGAAATATTTGAGGCGATGCCACTTTCTACGATAGACTCTACCACATCAGAGACTTCCTCAGCGGAATTGCTTACTGTTTTCTCTGATAGATCCGCATCAGGATTGCTTACATTGGATAACCTTACCGGAGAAATATTTGAGGCGATGCCACTTTCTACGATGGACTCTACCACATCAGAGACTTGCTCAGCGGAATTGCTTACTGTTTTCTCTGATAGATCCGCATCAGGATTGCTTGGCGTTGGCAGTGGCATTGAGATCCAACTTAGCGGGTCCGTATCATTGTTATCCCTAACATTACTCTCCCCCTGACCGCTAAGATGGGTAAAGAAGTACTCAGTTTCAAGAAAGTTGCAGTTCATTGTAACAAACATCCGGTTGGACTTTGGATCGAAACACCTATACCCCTTTTGATTTACCCCATATCCTACAAAAACGCATTTGATAGCGCAAGGGGATAGTTTAGTTCTTTCATGTTTAGGAATGTGGACAAAAACGGAGCATCCGAAGATGCGAGGTTCAAGAGTCAAGGGCGGAGGAATTTTTGTGAAGGTGGACAAGACTTGTAGAGGAGTTTTGTGTTTGAGAATACTTGTGGGCAATCGGTTTAAGAGATAGGCTGAGGTGGCAATGGCTTCTGGCCAGAAGTGTTTCGGGGCTTTTGACTCTATAAGCATAGAACGAGTCATTTCGAGGAGAGATCGATTTTTCCTTTCAGCCACACCGTTTTGTTCGGGAGTATGAGCACATGTGGTTTGGTGTATAAGGCCTTTGTTTTGGAAGAGTTGTTTCATGGTAGAATTAACGAACTCCCCCCCATTATCTGACCGAAGGACCTGACTGGTTTTGTGAAACTGAGTTTGGATAAGGTTATAGAAATGGGTAAAGTGTGACAAAACTTCAGATTTTTGTTTCATGAAATATATCCAGGTCATGCGAGTGCAATCATCCACAAAAACTAAGAAATATCGAAAACCTTGCCCCCCAATAACTGGTGCGGGCCTCCAAACATCAGAGTGTACTAAGGCAAATGGGGTTTCAACACGAGTATTACTTAATGGGTAAGAGTTCGATGACTTTTGGATAAAAGACAAGTTTCACAGTACATGTCATGCTTAGGAATAATACTAGGAAATAACAATTTTAAGTAACCGATAGATGGATGACCCAAGCGCTGATGCCAAAGCCAAGCTTTCCGGTCAGCTGATCCGTGAGTTAACATGGCAGTCCCTTTTTGAGCTATCTCATCCACATAGTAAAGCCCATCACGTTCAGTGCCACGCCCAATTATCTCTCCGGTTCGGATATCCTGCAACAGACAAAATTGTGGCTGCATTAGTAACGTACAATTCAATTCCTTTGTGACATGACTAATGGATAATAACTTATGAGACATCGAAGGAATATATAGACAATTTGATAACTGCAAAGTTGGGGAAATGTTAACGGTTCCAGCCCCCTCAACCACCGTAAATTCCCCATTGGCAGTTTGGATATGAGATTTTAGAGGTTTCTGAAGGTTGGTAAGGTCTGAGGCATCATATGTTATGGTACCGGTTGCCCCACAGTCAAAAATCCATTTATCATTTTTCTCATGGCCATTAGATACTGCACACACAACTCCAAGCTTCTCGAGAGGCTGAAATCGATTTTGGCAAGTGGTTTGGGAAATTATGGAATTTTCAGGAGATTTGGGGGCTAATTGTGACTGAGAATTTTGGTGGGGTAAAACCTGCAATTTCCCAAAGATTTGGGGGCTTCCAATAAAAGAGCCCCCTAACCCTAATCTACCTGAATCGGGCGCCGCCTCTTCCCTCATCAATTCTTCACTCCAATCGTGAATTACACTCCCACTTCCGCTGGCAATGAAGTTTGCTGCCCCGGTTGTGTTCGCCGGCTGAGCAGCTTCATTTCTGGTCCTTCCTCCTGGCTGGACAGCACCGGCGGTTTGCGCGACCCCCTGCACGGCGTTGCCTCCGTCGCCTCCAACTGCTGCGGCGGCGTGCCCGCCACAGTTCCAGGGTGTTTGCGGTTGCGGCGGCTTGCCGTGCTTCTCTTCCCACTAATCTGGATATCCAACTAGTTCAAAGCATGAATCTTTTGTGTGTCTTTTCCGTTTGCAGTAGGAACACACCAATTTTGACTTGTCTTCTTCATCACTTCGCCGATTTCTATCATTGCCACTGCCGCGACCACCACTGTTGCTGCCGCAACCACCACCGTTGCTGCCGCGACCGCCACCCCGAGAGCCGCTGGTAGGGTTCTGCCACCCTCGGATGGCGAGGCCAGTTCCAATTCCATCCATGGCAGCTGCTCCGCCAGTGTTTGCCTGTTGTAACACTCGGAGTCGTGTCTCCTCCTGCTGAATCAGGTTGTACGCATAGTCGACGGAGGGAAGCGGGTCCATTTTCAGTATCTCTCTCTTGGTTGTTTCATATTTGCTATCAATTGCATAGAGAAACTGACATACTCTCTGATCTTGTATGAATTTGTTATGAATCTCCATATCCTCTGGACATTTCATTGGGTTCGTCTGTTTTTGGTCGATTGAAATCCAGATCTCTCCCAACCGGCTCCATATTTCTTCTAATGAACTGCTTCCTTGTCTCAGTGTGGTTGCTTTGAACTGAAGATCATACACCTGGATTTTATCTCTTCCGCTCCCATATGTGACGGCCAACGCATCCCATATATGCTTTGCCGTCGGATGTTGTGAAACTCGACTGACCAGTCGAGGCTCAATGTTTTGTATTAACCAAGTGATCACACAGTGATCGGCTTGTTCCCATTGTATGAAGGCTGGATCGGTTCGCGGTGGGGAAGGAGGCACTCCGGTAACGTGAGATACCATTCCCCGACCGCTTATTGCTGTCTTCATCAATACGGACCAAAGGGCGTAATTTTCTCCATTCAACTTATTCCCACCAATGTGGAGGGGCTGCGTGTCAATTCTGAATGGCATGGCAGCTGTTTCTGGTGGATTTGGTTGGTTCATCGCAAAACTATTGCGCATAAAGTTGGCAAATTGCCGGGCAAATTCATCTGCCATAGATGAATCTGAGGTTTCGGTTACTATATAGTTGTCATTTGACATTTTGGCTTATGGTTATAGGTACAACGGAAAAAGGAAAAACAAAAAAAAGCGGGAAGGGGCCGAGAAAAGTATCAAGGACGATGATGATACCTTATCTGAGTCCAAACCCGCTCTGATACCATGTTAAATGGTATAGACAAAATATTTAGAGAAGAAAGCAATGAGAGAAGATTATTGTATTTTGATTGAATGATGAAATGGTACCCAACACCCATATATTTATAGGGATGTTGGTGACTTTTGGGATCCTACAATAAATGTATATTCATGGAACTACACTACTATTGGAACAATGCATGCACATCTTCAATGCTTCTTGGAACTCCATTCTTGGAACTCTATTCTTCTTCAATGTTTATTGATACTTCCCCTTTTCTCAACAATATCATCACCACAACAATCAACAAATTCACCCAAGGATAAGTCAGCAAGAACTGCTTCAAAGTTCTCATCCAACGATATATTTGAAGCTTTAACATCGAGATGAATGATTTCCCTGTGGCATATATGATGCAGGTAAGCTAGATCCTTTGCAGCTCCAAGTGCTATCTTCATCCTTGTTAGCCAGTCCAGAGGAGGCATTGTCTCTTGTCTTTCTGGAGTCAGTAGGTTTATTATAAATATAATGTATGCATAACAAATTTCCCAATTAGTTACAAAATATTAATAAACACAAACACTTTACAATATAACAAACAAAACTAAATTTACACAATTATTGTTTATACAAAACTTGACTTGATTAATATTTATGGTTACTTACCTTAACCAGAATGCAAGTAGATCAGCGAATGAATATGAATGGTTGATTGAGCTTACTTCTTAACTAGAACGCCACCCTTCCAGAGAAAATCGCGTTTCTAGGCTATTTGGCCTTTAAAATAATATAAATGTACCCATTTTGTTATCAATCCATTTATGGGAAAAACGCCGATGAAGTTGGCGTGTCTAAACGTAAAGACGCCAACATAGACGGCGTTTTATACTTGTGCCGTATTTTGGGCGTATTCTTTCCAATTATCATTACGTTAAAACACGCCATTGGTGTTGGCGTGTTTACGCAAACACGCCAATTTTAGATGCGTGTTTATGCAAATACGCCAATAACATCGGCGTGTTTAAACGCAAAGACGCCAATAAAATCAACGTTTTTAAACGCAAAGACGCCAATAACATCGGCGTTTTTAAAAGAAAAGACGCCAATAACATCGGCGTGTTTAACAGAAAAACGCCAATTTGAGTGGCGTGTTTTAACAGGCTGATATACCCCAGCCTCCACCCCCAAATCGCGAAAACATCACAGCCACACCCACACTCTGCGATTTTTCTCCAAGCAGCGCCAATCTCTGCGAATTCGCCCTTCTCTCCGTGATGATTTTGTGGAACCACCTCCACCTAGATCTGCAGTTCGAGGCCGTCATTCTGTCAGCCACACCGGTGGTACCGGAGAAGATATTGGCCTCAGTGATGTCCCCACTTCTCCACCGCGGTCGTCTGTGCAAGATGACATTTTTGGGGTGGATCTAGAGAACGCTGTTGTTCAAGATACTCCTCCCTCAAGGATCCCTAGATCTACATCCAGAATTGGGAAGGGGATACGGGGTCTGTTTATGCGGAAACGGTGAGATGATTAAACTAATTTGATACATTCTATTGATATTGGTGGTTTTTCATTGATTTGAACTCTTTATATTAGTAATTTGATAAATCCTCTTTTTACACGTATTCATATTGATATTTTGAACTCTTTATATTACTTATTGGTCCACGATAGGAACAAACACGCCATTCCAAGTTGACCTTTTTATATCACTAAGATTTTGTATAAAACGTCACTCCAATTGGCGTTTTATACTTGAGGAAAATTTGGCCAAATATTTCCTACGTTGTAGCGGACATTCTGCATAAAAACGCCGACTACAGTGGCGTTTTTTCATAATGAAAAAACGCAACTGTAGTCGGCATTTTTATGCAGAATATCCGCTACAACGTAGGAAAATTTGGCCAAATTTTCCCCAAGTATAAAACGCCAATTGGAGTGGCGTTTTATACAAAATCTTAGTGATATAAAAAGGCCAACTTGGAATGGCGAGTTTGTTCCTATCGTGGACCAATAAGTAATATAAAGAGTTCAAAATATCAATATGAATACGTTACAATGTTCAATTCAATTCAATAAATAACTACGATTATAAACATAACAATGTTCAATTCAACTAAATAGTTGTTACACGTTCAATTGTCTCGCCTTCTCCGGGTAAAGAAGCTACGGATACCCTTCCCGATTCTGGCGGTGGAGAGTCTAGACGGAGGAGTATCTTGCACAACGTCAGTCTCTAAATCAACCCCGAAAAAATCGTCTCGCACAGAAGACCTAGGTGGAGAATGTGGGATATCACTGAGCCCGATGTCTTCGCCTGTACCACCAGTGTGGCTGACAGAATGCCGACCTCGAACTGCAGATCTTGGTGGAGGTGGAGGCATAACATCGTGATCGGCATCATCAGTGTGGCTGATAGAATGACGACCTCGAACGGCAGATCTTGATGGAGGTGGAGGCATAAAATCGTCAGCGGCATCATCTACCAACTGAGTATCCATCCTTGAAGAAGCATTCGGGCAGTTGCGTCTGTCGTGCCCTGGTTGACGGCAATGTTTACATCGGCGTCGGGCTCGTGGCTGGTCAGCTTCACGGACATCCATCTGATTAGGAATCCTAGTAGTACGATATCGACCTCGACTTTTAGGCATTAACTGGGCTCGTGAACATTGCAAAGTCCATTCAGGCACAGCCCAATAATCTTAGTGTCTGATTGGATTGAACACCGTAGAATATTAGTGTACCCAAACACTTGTGCGGTATACGTTATCAACAAGCGACAGCATGGGCTCGTTTCTAAACCGCGCAACTGCCGCTGCATGTGAACATGGAAGTCTCCACATCTGCCACTTTTGACATTTGCAGTTCGACTCCAAGTACTTTACCTTCCACTTATTACCGCCCTTTCCACCAATTCGACGCTTTGTTCGAACCACGTAAAGCCCTGCAATTGTGTTTGGGACTCTCACATTATGTAATTGACCTTTTACATCATTTTTGCACACCTTTTCATGGGCCCACGGGGTAAGTGGTGTGGCACACTGTGTTGATGCAATTGACCGCTCATTAAACCATTCTATTGTCCTCCAAAATATCAGATCAATGCAAGCTTTAATTGGGAGTTGTTTTGCGCCTCTCAACACATTGTTGTAAGATTCCACCATATTAGTGGTCATCTCACCCCATCTTTTGTGTTTGTCATTCGCCAAACTCCATTTTTCTAACTCCACGGCATCAAGGTACTGCACAGCCTCGTTGTTGATGGTTCGAAGTAAACGACGTCTGATCTTAAACTTGCGTTTCTTGGTAGCAATACCAATTTTCCAAACAAGTTTTTTTACCATGATGCCTTTGTGATTCTGCAAAACATTCTTTCTAACATGTACCAAGCAAAATCTGTGATGCCCCACATTGGGTTCTTCTTTCCATATGGGAGAATTCATTGCATCTATGATTCCCACATGCCTATCAGATATTACACATATTTCATGCTTGGCTACGTGAATTCTAATACGTTCCATAAACCAATTCCAACTTTGTATGGTTTCCTCATCAACAATGGCATATGCAATAGGCAAACATTTCTTATTAGCATCAAATCCAACGGCAATAAGAATTTTACCTCGATATCGTCCACGTAGATGAGTTCCATCAACGGTTAAAACTGGTTTGCATAGTTGAAAAGCCTCCACAGCTGGACCAAAAGCCTAAAAGACGTACTTGAAAACCTTGTTCATACCGTTGCTTAATCTTTCATCATGTAACCATTCGACAATTGTGCCAGGATTTTGTCTTTGCAACTCATTCAAATAACCTGGTAAAACTTTGAAATTCCACTCCCACGAACCATACACAAGCTCAATAGTTGTCCTCCGAGCATACCATGCTTTCTTGTAACTAACTTTCACATGAAATCTATTTTCAATATCCGCCACAATTGCTTTTACCTTGTAGCAAGGATCGTTTTCTATCTGATGTCGAACACTCAACGCTATCATACCCGACGAAAGATTAGCGTGCCCATTATAATTACGATCCCCCATGCAAGTATGAGCAGTGCTAAACACTCTAATTTGCCAGTGTTCATCATGCTTCCTCAATGTTGCTCGGCACTCCCACAAACATGGCGGTAAGGACTTATCTTTCGGATTTCCTTGTGGCCACTTACAAACTGCATGTCATCTCTTTCCTTTACTTTCAACAACTGTATATTGTCGGATTTTTTCCAAATGCCAAAAAGTCACAGCTGACTTCAATTCCAATTTGGTTTTAAATTTAGTATGCAAACCGACATTGCTCGGATCTTTTTCACTCCAATAATGCACATTGAGATCATCAGACTCAAAGTTTTTTGGATCAAAACTATCATATGGACCTGGTAAGGTGCGAAAATAGTTCATACCAGGCTGTGGGAACTGTGGAACTACTCTTTCTCGTACTGCTCTTCCTCCAATTGATGTTTCGCCAACCACTGTTTCTCCAACCGGAATGGATGTTCTTGGAGCAACAAATTGGTCCTCATCCGACGAAGCACCATCTGAATTTGTACTATCCGGATCGACATCTTCAGAATCATAAGGTGATTGTGGATCAAGAAAGTCGGCTTTATCAGGACCAATTATGTCCTTAACCACAACTGGGTTGTCACTGTCCCCTAAATGCACGCCTCCAATATCAAAATCTTGTGTTGTATCGAAGCATGGTTCTTGGCCTCTCGTAGACGTACCAACATCAAAATCTTGTGTTGCAGCGAAATATGGTTCTCGGCCTCTCGTAGACGTACCAACATCATTACTCATGAGATGATGACTATGTTGTTGAGTAATTGACGAATACTCAACATACAATTCAATTTGACCTCCTGTAGTCATACTCTCACTAAACATTAGTGGCATGTATACTTCTTCTAGTAAAATACCTATATACGTGATTGAAGATCCATAGAATATATGATGTTTCCATACTATTTGAAGCTTGTTTTCAAATCTGTTTATCCCCATTCTTTCACAAATTGTTTCCACAAGCTTATCGTAGGAAATACTTTCATCCAACATAATCAATCCTTTTGCAAAAGGAGGATCATATGAAATAACTGTTCCGGGAATTATATTTCCACCCCAATATAAATGGACACACCACGTCATACTATCTGCATTAATGTCAAACACAAATATTGGTCAAAAATATTTCTTTACAGTACACTACAATATATACTATCATAACAACCTATCAAATATGGGTAAAAAATTAGATATACTACAACATATAATACAATAACAATTGGTCAAAATTTTTCTATTAATTACAATACAATTTATAATACTATAACAATCCATCAAATAATTATATAAATTACACTACAATAATACTATCATAATAATCCATCAAATATTGGTAGACTAATGTTTGGAAGAATGAGTTAAAAATTAGATATACTAACCGATTGCGAGTACTAATATTTGGAAGAAATGAGCCAAAATCGAAATCTACACGCTTCAATCCACCACCGGGTTGACCCGACCAAGGCAAGCGTTTTCGCGTTTTTCAGCTTTGGGAAGTTTTTTCGCGTTTTGGGGAGGGAATGTGACTAGGGTCTGCGATTTTGGGGGAGATCTGTGAAATATGGTTCAACCGGAAAACGCCGACCAGGTTGGCGTTTTTTATGTTAAACACGCCAATGATCTTGGGGTTTTATTACTTAAACAAGGCATCAAGATTGGCGTCTTTACTATCAAACACGCCAAAGAAGTTAGCGTGTTTAAATTTAAGTATTTTGGTTAATAATACGAGCAAAATACGGTGTCATTGTAAAACGCCACCTGTGTTGGCGTGTTTGCGCATAGACACGCTAATATCACTGGCGTTTTCATTTATAAACACGCCATTCTCGTAGGTGTTTTTCCCATAAATGAAATTGATAACAAAATGAGTACATTTACGTAATTTTAAAGGCCAAATAGCCTAGAAATCCGATTTTCTCATACCCTTCCATTGGCCATGTACGGATAAACGAGCAGCCTTTCTTTTTGAGTAATACAAAATCCATGAGCACGAATTACATTGCAATGTGTAGAAATGCTTATGATTTCCATATCTATTTCAGTTGCTTGTGGTTGCACTCGTTCAACTTCTACTAGAGAGCCATCTGCTAGGCGACCCTTATAAACTTTACTACGTCCACCACGTAGGATATTTATGTCGCTAAAATTGTCTTTTGCAAAACGTAGCTCGCGCAATGAAAAGCTTTGGAGTCCAAAATGATCCTCTTCATCAACAGCAACACTGCTAAGCAAACCTTGGGGCAGATCATAGTCCTTGGGTTTCCTCTTCCAAAGCCAAGCAGGAAATAGCTTCCTTGTACTACTTCCAGAAGCATTTCTCGTAGCTGCAATTCCATACAATCTAACTAGGAATTAAACTTCAATCGAAACATAAGGAGCAGATTTTTAAAGTTAGGTTTAGGATATTGTAATTTGATTTTCCCCAATTATACCACGACAACATAATATTAATAGCCATCACAAAACTAAACATTCTAATCGAAGTAATAATCGAGACGAACCTTCAAGCGGAGGTTGAGGCGGCGGTGGTGCAAGTATACGCTTCAGCAAATCACTCGGAATTCTGAAATATTCTCAAATTCTTATGGTGTAATATACACTGAAAACTGAGATGAGCAGAGCAGGAAACCACCTGAGACTTTCTCCACTGGAATAAGAGGTTCTCGGAGTATCGGATGCAGTGGTGGTGAAGGAGTTTTGTTGACAGAGCTGCCATATCTCCTCTCTCTTAATCACCGCCTTCACCAGCCTCTCCCAGTTATCTCTCGATGACTACAGCATCTACAACTGATGGGGTGCGTACTAAACAAGCCCAACAGCAATGACGGCCCATCAGCCCAAGGAAGAGTATGAGTTCGGCATTACCAAAGAGTTCGGCCTCAGCCTACAGCTCGGTAAAAGCCAACCTATCAAGCTCTGCTCTCAGATCGGCAACCAAAGCAGGAGTATGAGTTCGGCATTACCAAAGAGTTCGGCCTCAGCCTACAGCTCGGTAAAAGCCATCCAATCAAGCTCTGCTCTCAGGTCGGCATCAAGCTCTACTCTCAGATCGGCAACCAAAGCAGTTCGGTCTCAGTATTCGACCGAACAAGGAGTTAGTGGACCCATACAGGATGTCCAACACACCAACTACCACGTGGTGTCAACTCAGGCCACGATCGTAGGCCATGACCTACGCTACATCCACGATCTTAGGCCATGACCTACACGACATCCACGACTTAGGGTGGTGATGCAAGCCACGATCTTAGTCCAAGATATAAATGGAACTTAGATCTGATATGAGAAGGTTAAGCTCTCTAGAGATAAAACACCATATAGCAAATAGCAAGTTTGTATTTGTAAGCTGTAGAAAACAGATCAAGCAATACAATCTTGCCCTCCCTTTTTCCCGTGGACGTAGATTTACTTCAGTAAATCGAACCACGTAAATTCTTCGTGTCATAATCTTCATTCTCTACCAGCATTTACAAACATCAGAAATTCGCGGATCCATCACTGGCGCCGTCTGTGGGAAGCAGAGAACAAAATTTGTGATAAAGCGAATTTTTGATCCATTTTTTTCCACCCAAAAAATGCATACCAGATCGCAGAGTACCCGTATTCCTGCCCGTGAGAACCAGGAGGAAGCCAATCCATCCCATAGGTCTGGAAAACAGCCTAGGGATAAATCCACCACCAGTTCTCATGGCGAAGGAACAGGCCGCTCCAAAAATCGTCCCACTGAGTCTTCCCAGCAGCCTGATTTGAATGAGGCTGTCAAGCTGTTCTTGGCTGAGAAGCAGGATGAGTTCTTAGCCTTCCTGCAAAAGAGCCAAGAGCCGAAGACGAAAGCGGAGGATTCTCCTTCCTCATCCAGACATGAAAGTCACTACCGCAGTAGTGCCGTGTCTTCCAGGAAGAAGAATCCTCAACCCCGACATATTCCTGCTCTTCCTCGGTACCGGAATCACAGGAGAACTCAATCTCCTCCATACCGACGAGATATCGGATTCGCCGTGTACGGAGCACTGAAGACTCCGTTCTCGGACGACATCACCCGAACTCCCCTACCGCAGAACTACCGAACTCCGTCGATGACTTACGACGGGCTCGTGGACCCTCACGATTTCTTGGGGCGCTATCAGTATAACATGGCGAACCAGGGTCTCAACGAGGTCCACATGTGCAAGCTGTTTCCCGAGCTGCTCATCGGGAACGCGAGAAGGTGGTTCGATAGCCTCCCCCAGGGCAGCATCAGATCTTACCGAGATCTAATGGATGCCTTCCACAGGAGGTTCTTTCAGAAAGCGGAAGCCCGAATCACTTCGGCTCAGCTGCTTTCCATTCGTCAAGGTCGCGACGAAAAAATCAGCGACTTTATGACAAGATTCCACAAGGAATGCCTGCAAGTAGACGATCTCAACGATCTGCTTGTCATCTCGGCATTCCAAAATGGAATCCTGCCCGGAGCTCTCTACATGAAGCTCGTTGAGTGCGGTCCGCAGACAGCTCAGGAAATGTGGGACATTGCGGACCAGTACTCCCGGGCCGATGAGGCAGACCGTCGCAAACGGTCGTTAGACAGCTCATCGTCCCGAGGAGACAGGAGGAAGCCCGATCATAGCGATCAGGGACATCCTCGCCGAACTCCTTTTGGCGATCAGGGACATCCTCGCCGAACTCCTTTTGAAAGGATTCAAAGGACTCCGGTGCAAGACAGATTGGGACCCCGTCTCAATCCCGAGAAGCCGCCCGCTCAGTTCGTACCGCTGAACAAGCCGAGAGCGGAAATTTTCGAACTACACTCCGACCTGTTCGAAAAGCCAAAGCGGATGACGAAATCTGCCGCGCGCCGACCCCAGGATAACTACTGCTCCTACCATCAAGACCACGGTCACGATACCGAGGAGTGCAGAAACTTGGCTGCAGGTATCGATGTTCTTGTGAGGGCAGGGACATTGAAAAAATACCAAAGCAAGCAGTCAAAGAAGAATAAGAAGCAGAGAGGTGCGAACTGCGCTCCTCAGGATCCGAAAAGGCAGCCGGACCCCGAAGACGATGACGAGCCGCAATATGATGGAGTAATCCTGACTATTGACGCTCTCCCTGCCGGGAAGACCAAGTCGTCCCCTGAAGTCAGAGCGCAGGGGCTCCAATCGAGAGGAGCCAACGCATAAAAGGCTGAAGCAGGACGAAGTGATTACGTTCTCGGATGCTGATCCCGTCCCGGCCATCTCTCCTCACCAAGACGCCATTGTCATCCAAGCCGGAGTGGCAAACAAACTGATCCACAGGGTGTTTGTGGATACAGGAGCGTCAGTCAGCATTCTTTTTAAAGAGTGCTTCGACAAACTAGAAGTGGACCCAGCTCGGCTCAGCCCGGCTCCGCTTCCCCTGAAGAGCTTCGCCCAGGAGGACACCCGCCCTGAAGGTATTATCAGCCTTCCGATCACGGTGGGGAAAGCGCCTACTAGCTCCAGTACGATGATTGAGTTTTTCGTGGTAAAAGCTCGGTCCCCGTACAACATCATCCTGGGAAGAGACTGGCTCAACACAGTTCGGGCCGTTTGCTCCACCTATCACCTCACCATCAAGATCCCTACTAAAGGAGGGATAGCGGTCATCCGAGGTGACCAAAAAAGAGCAAAGGAATGCCTGCAAATTGCGCTTAGAAGTGCCGAGCAGTCAGATCGGCACCACCAAGCATAGCAATCACAGCAGCCGGAGTCAGAGGCGATGACCGAAGTCATACCGGAGCCGAACTCGATGACAGTTCAGCTGTACGAAGACGATCCATCCAGAACGGTTAAGATCGGCTTCGCGGGAACGCCTCTACTTCGGGAAAAAAAACCATCCAGCTCCTCAAGGAGTACAAAGACGTCTTTGCATGGTCTCCGTTGGACATGACCGGAGTGCCCCCCGAGGTAATCACTCATCGTTTAAATATTGATCCTTCGGTCCGGCCGATAAAACAGAAGCAAAGACTCTTTGCGGCAGAACGAAGTCAAGTCATCCATGACGAAGTCCGTCAATTATTGAAGGCGGATGTGTTATTCGAAGTGAAGTATCCTTCGTGGGTGGCCAATCCTGTCATGATCAAGAAAAAGGAAGGAGGATGGCGGATGTGCATAGATTTCACCGATCTAAATAAGCACTGTCCCAAAGATTGCTATCCCCTTCCGAACGTAGATAAAAAAGTAGAAGCTCTGATAGGCTTTGAAATTTTTTGTTTTCTTGATCTATACAAAGGATACCATCAGGTTTTAATGGATGAGATTGACGCTTCAAAAACGGCCTTCATTACTGATTTCGGCATTTTCGCTTATAAAAAGATGCCATTCGGTTTAAAGAATGCCGGAGCCACTTATCAAAGGATGGTAGACAAGCTTTTTCGGCACCTGATTGGAAAGGAAGTCGAAGTATATGTTGACGATATAGTCGTCAAGAGCAAAAGCACCTCGGAGTACGAGCACAACCTCAAGTCCACTCTCAACGTGCTCAAGAAAGCCAACCTCAAACTTAATCCCCAAAAGTGTACCTTTTTGGTAGATTCGGGAAAGTTTCTGGGTTGTTGGGTTTCAAAAGACGGACTCAAGGCAAACCCCTCAAAAGTTCAAGTCGTTCAGAACATGGCAATGCCGAAGTCCATACATGACGTGCAAAGGCTAACCGGATGTCTAGCCGCACTGAGTCGATTCCTTTCCCAAGCAGCCGAAAAGCAACTGCCGTTCTTCAAGGTGTTGAAAAAGGCACCAAAGTTCGAGTGGGGAGCCGAGCAGAAAAAGGCCTTTGACGAGCTCAAAAGTTATCTAGCCGAGCTTCCTATTCTCTCTGCTCCAGCCGAAGCCGAAGTACTATTCTTATACTTAGCGGCATCGGATCAAACCATCAGCGCGGTGCTTGTACGAGAAGAAGGCCTAAAGCAGTTTCCCATCTACTTTACAAGCCGAGCATTAAGAGGTCCAGAAACAAGGTATCAACCTCTGGAAAAAATTGCTCTGGCGTTAGTAAATGCAGCAAGGAGACTGCGGCCATACTTCTATGCTCACAAGGTATGCGTCTTAACCGATCTACCTCTTCGGCAAGTTTTGACCAAGCCAGAAGCATCAGGCAGAATCGCCAAGTGGGCTATAGAGTTGGGAGAGCACACAATTGAATATCTACCTCGGAAAGCCATCAAGGGACAAGCCTTGGCAGATTTTCTTGCAGAAGCGAAGTTCGATCAAGCAATTCCTATTATTGCCGAACAGAAGAATTCTGCCAATGCCGAACTAGCACAGCCCTTGGAATCCGAAGTAGAGCCGCCGGACTGCTGGAGCGGATTCGTAGATGGAGCTTCAAACAAGATGGGAAGTGGAGCTGGTATTTTACTTGTCGCTCCCGACGGACACGAGGTAACCTACTCACTTCGTTTCCTATTCCCCACTACTAATAATGAAGCCGAGTACGAAGCCCTCCTGGCCGGACTCCAGTTAGCGCAAAGTCTACTCGTCAAATCTCTCAAAGTCCATTGTGATTCACAAGTCATAGTAAATCACATGTTGGGTACAAGTGAAGCCCGTGACGAGAGAATGAAGAAGTATTTGGACAAAGCGCAAAGCATCAGCCGAAGTTTCTCCTATTTTCGGATAATCCGCATTCCCAGAGCGGAAAATAGCCGAGCAGATACCTTAAGTAAGTTGGCCTCAGATCCGAGCTCAAAGGCGGAAGAATTAATGCATCGAAGCATTGATGAAGCCGAGGTACATTCTGTATCCAGCTCGCCGAACTGGATGACGCCGATCTTGCAGTATCTGGATCAAGGACAATTGCCCGAGGATAAGAGAGAAGCTCGGAAGATCACGTGCCGAGCTCTTCGGTACGAACTTCATGAAGGAGTCCTCTTTAGAAAGTCTTACCTCCAGCCGTTATTGCGGTGCGTAGGACCAGAAGAGACGGACTACATCCTCAGAGAAGTTCATGAAGGATCGTGCGGTAGCCACATCGGAGCCAGAGCTTTAGCTAAAAAAGTTCTGAGATGGGGATATTATTGGCCAACCATGGTACAAGAGGCAGTGCAGCTCGTCAAGAAGTGTACGAAGTGCCAAATTCATGCAAATGTCCCAAGGATGCCGCAGACCGATCTATACACTATGCAAAGCCCTTGGCCTTTCATGCAATGGGGCATAGACATAGTGGGACCACTTCCTCAAGCTCCTCGGCAAAGGAAATTCCTTATCGTTGCCGTGGACTACTTCACGAAGTGGGTGGAGGCTGAACCATTAGCTACGATAACGAGCTCAAAGGCATTGGACTTCGTCTGGAAGAACATAGTGTGCCGATTTGGCATACCCCACATCCTCATCTCGGATAATGGGACTCAGTTCACCGACAAGACGTTCAAGAATTGGTGCCAAGAGCTGAACATTCAACAGCGGTTCACTTCGGTCTCCCATCCCCAAGCAAACGGACAAACGGAAGTAACGAACCGGATTCTGGTGAAAGGGTTAAAAGCCCGGTTAGAACAAGCCAAAGGACAATGGGTAGAAAATCTCCCTCAAGTCCTGTGGTCCTACCGAACTACACCCAAAACCTCCAACGGTGAAACCCCGTATAGTCTGGTGTACGGCACTGAAGCCGTAATTCCGGTGGAGATCGGCGTACCCAGTCCCCGAACTCTAAATTTCTCCTCAGAAATGAATGACGACGGACTGAGAGCCGAACTAGATCTCGCCGAAGAAAGAAGAGAATTGGCGTGCATAAAAGCAGCCAAGTATAAGGAGCAAGTAGCCCGGTATTATAACCAAAGGGTGAAAAAGCTTCAATTTCAAGTGGGAGATCTCGTCTTGAGAAACAACGAAGTAAGCCGAGCAGAAAAGCTGGGCAAACTCGAACCCACATGGGAGGGTCCATATCGGGTGTCAGAAGTCCTCGGCAAAGGGTCTTATAAATTGACTCACATGTCAGGAGAACAAGTACCCCGAACATGGCACGTCTCCAACCTCAAGAAGTTCCACTTGTAAGAGACAAAGTCCGGTCAGTCTGTCTTGTGTCTAGTTCGGTCATAGGGGTACATGTTTTTATTTGTTTGTTTTTACTTGTGCCTTTTACTTGTCGTTTTAAAAAAAGGTTTAAAGTTTTTTTCCTTCGTCTTTTTCATTTTTTCCCTATGTGTTTTGTCTCTATGTGCTTGTCGTCTCTTACAAATGGTACCAAGGTATATCGTTCTTTAAAGACTGATCCCCTTTTTAGATCGATTATTAAAGACTATTGTGAGTCCAAGCTTCCAAGGAGGATATAAGACCACAATTCAGCTTAACAAGCAGTCCGTCTGAAACGAACTGCAATAAGCCAACGATTGTGAGTCCAAGCTTCCAAGGAGGATACAAGACCGCAATTCAGCTTAACAAGCACTTCGTCTGAAACGAACTGCAATAAGGGAAAGTCCGATCCACGCGATAAACCTCGCCGAATTAGGACGACCAAGTTCGGTCAAAGAAGTTTACCTCATAAGACCGGGGACGACCATGTCTAGTCAAAGAGGTTTACTGCATAAGACCACTTCGGTTAACTGGGAAAGTCCGATCCACGCGATAAAACTCGCCGAATTAGGACAAGGGAAAGTTCGATCCCGGCGACAAAAATCGCCAAATTAGAACACAAACCAAGTCCGGTCAAAGATGTTTATTTCATCAGACCAAAGACGAGTCCGGTCGAAGATGTTTATTTCATCAGACCAAAGACGAGTCCGGTCAAAGATGTTTATTTCATCAGACCAAAGACGAGTCCGGTCTAAGATGTTTATTTCATCAGACCAAAGACGAGTCCGGTCAAAGATGTTTATTTCATCAGACCAAGGACCAAGTCCGGTCAAAGAAGTTTACTTCATAAGACCGAGGACAAGTACGATGAAATTTTTTCGCTAAGCTGTAAATACAGTGTTAGAAGCGAAAACAAAATTTCATTTATCAAATCTTGTTCGGCATACAACTCCGCTACCCTACAAAATGGCGTTACGCTATTACAAAGGACTATTCTACTGTCCAGGGTTGCTGAAGTTAAGCCACCTATCTGCAAAATCCTCTGGAAGCCGAGTTCGGTTGTTCCGAGCAGATGAAGAATAAGCAGGTCGACGAGATGCTATCCTCGACCCAACGCCTCTTCCCCGAGCCCGAGAAGTCCTAACACCTCGGCGATGAAGAGTCTCTGCAATAAGCATCTGCTGATCTTGCTCGCTCATAGTCACAACTCCTCGGCGAATTTCAGTCCGTCCCCGTCTTGACGATTCCGGTTGCTCCTGAGCCCGTTCTCGTCTTGACGTTTCCGGCTGTTCCGGAGTTCGTTGTTGGCTGGGAGTAGGATTTTGAACAAGGGAACCAGAGGTTTGATCTGGAGTGCGAGCATCTGTTGGCGCGATATGCCGGAGGAATCTCTCAATTGAGGGACGCCGGGCAAGAACAATGTCATACCGAGAAGCCCAGCGCCGCAATGATTTCACGACTTGTTGGCAAGCCGAGCTCTCCAGCGCATTGTTCCTCCGGAGTACATTATACTCCTCCCACAGTTCGTCAACTCGTTCCTGAACTTCTGATATGGTCATTCCCCCGCGCACACGGATGTAATCCTCATACGCAGTCCTCTCAGCAATGGCCGTATTCAGCTCGGCCTCCAGATCTTTCTTATCGGACTCTAAGTCCTTGATATCGGCCTCCAGCTTCACTAAACGAGCCAGAAGCTCGTCATTCTTCGTCTGATCGGCTATAGCTCTTCTCTCAGCTTCGTCCAAAGCCGAAGAGTACAGCCGTTTCCAGTGAAGTATCTCCATCTCCTTGGGTACAAAGCAGCTATATTAGTTCGGCAGCTATACCGAGCAGATAGTAAAATACAACAGGAATAAAGGCGAGTACGAAAAGCTATACGAAGACAAATGTAGAGAATTTTTCATTCACAAGGAAAATTTTTTACACTAGGGCTTCAAGGCCATTTTACAAGGAAGAAACTAGACTAAGAGAAGGGAGACGAAATCATACTCCGCCTGCTTCGTCTCCGGCTCCTCGGTCTGGTACAGCTTCCTTCTCCTGGGCTACCTCAGCCTCGGCCTCGCCTCCTGCCGGCCTCGCCTCCGCCTCCTGATCGGCCTCCTTCTCCGGATGCCCGGCCTGATCGACTTCGGCCTCCCGCTCCAGCGGCTCGGCCTCACCCTCTCCGTTGTAAGTCGAAGCGGGTGAAACGGGTCCCACGGAGGCAAAGATAGCCTCCAGGTTCTCGTCCCGATCAGCTCGACAACTCCGGACTCGGTCTGCAGAAAGCAGGACCGAAGATGAAGCGAGATCCTCAAGGAGCGGCAGATTCTGAAGCCGAGCTGCTATCTCTCGGCTGTACAGAGGCAGCACGACGTCGGCCCCCTGCTCGCCCTTATCGGCAATTAGCCTTACCAGGCTACCGACAAAGGCCGAGAACTGGCTGCTCAAAAAGAGTTTCTCCGTGTAAACACGGAGAGCCTCCCCTTGGGCAACCACGGCAGCAGCATCGCTCCGCTTCGCCTGCTCTCGCTGGATGACGAGCTGGTTTTTGGCAAACTGAGCTTCATCCTGGGCCGAAATCCTAGCAGCTCTGGCCTTCTCAAATTTAGCCTCAGCCTGTTCGGCCCGATGACAAGCAGCCGCCAACTTCCTCTGCATCTCGGCATAGTCATTGGACGCTTTGGAGAGTTCGACGGCGACGAGCTTGGAGAGCATATCGTTCCTCTGAAAATGAATAAAGAAAAAAAGTCAACAAAGGGACCACAAAAAATACAGAAAAAAAAGCAAGGCCAGAAAATCAAGAAGAGAATTCACCTCGGCGAAGTCCGTGGGCCATAAAAAAGGCTCACAGATATGTTCCGAAGGAGGCGCCAAGACCACGTCTTTCTCTGGCGCTCTCGGGGGCTTCTGGGCCTTCCCCCTCCCCTTTGCCGAAGTTGACTCCGGCTTCTTCGGATCCGAAGAGGTTTTTTGCCTTTTCGGAGTCCTCTCGGCATCAGACGCCGAGCTGGTGGTTTTCGGCCTCTCCGGCTCCTTGGACTCCGAAGATTTTCGGGTAGCCTTGTTCAGCATGAACACTGCCAAAAAGCAAGAAAGCAAGGTTAGTTTTCTTCGTTAAAGCAGTAGAACATAAAGGTAAAGAGAAATCCTCACCCTCGGCCTCTTCGTCCGAAGACGAGATGTCGAACACGACGTCGCCCTTGACGAGCTCAGACTCCGTGTATTGTTTCCTAACTAGGGGAATCTTGTTGAGCTCGTCATCGAGCTCGGCCAATGGTTCTAACCGAGGGTGAGGAATCACGGACTTCGGCCCTCTCCAGGGGAAGCCCGGAGCCGCTGTCCTATTATAAAAAAAGAAGCGGTTTTGCCATTTCGGCCACTTGGTTTTGCAGAATGCCCTAAAAGGCTGTAAGGGGATCAAGTAAAACCAAGATCCCTTCCTTTTAAATTGGAAAAAATTAAGGATTGCCCGCAGAGACAGATCCTTATCTAACCTACGGAGTTCGGCAGCAAAAGCCGACAAGTGCCTCCAAGAATTCGGAGTCACCTGACCTAAAGGGAGTTGAAAAAAATCAAGAAGCTCTACAAAAGGTGGGGGAAGAGGGAAACGAAGCCCGCATTCTAAGCAGGCTTCGTAAACGGTGGCATAACCCTCCGGCGGGTCGTTAGCCCTATGATCATCGTCGGGAACCACCGCCTTCCCCCCAGGAAAAGAGTATTTTTCGTAAAGGGATATCACAGTATCCTTACTCAAGATACTGTGAAAATACTCTACGGTCTTCTCTCCGGATTCTTTCCGGCTAGAAGACCCCTTACCCCCTTTTCTACCGCTACCAGACTCAGACGAAGAAGAAGCAGACATGGTTCTTACTCTTTGAAAGTTTGAAGAAATCCTGAGGAAATTTTTGAAAGCGGAAGGAAATTTTTCACGCAAAAGATAGAGAGTGCAGAAGAAGCCAATAGCAAAGGTGTTCAAATGATGAAGAAAGGCGGTATTTATCAGATTTGGAAAAGATTTCAAATCATCGCACCGTTTCATATCCCACCTTTTCAGGATTCGACGGCCGGATTTTACTGTCGCATTTAATGCCGCATTTAATGCAGTCACGCGCAGGGCACGTCCCCTGACTTCAGCCTCCCCCGTCCCCTTTTGCAGAATGCCGAAGTGACTCGCTTCGCCGAAGTGATTCACTTCGCTTTTCGGGGGGGGTAGTGATGGGGTGCGTACTAAACAAGCCCAACAGCAATGACGGCCCATCAGCCCAAGGAAGAGTATGAGTTCGGCATTACCAAAGAGTTCGGCCTCAGCCTACAGCTCGGTAAAAGCCAACCTATCAAGCTCTGCTCTCAGATCGGCAACCAAAGCAGGAGTATGAGTTCGGCATTACCAAAGAGTTCGGCCTCAGCCTACAGCTCGGTAAAAGCCATCCAATCAAGCTCTGCTCTCAGGTCGGCATCAAGCTCTACTCTCAGATCGGCAACCAAAGCAGTTCGGTCTCAGTATTCGACCGAACAAGGAGTTAGTGGACCCATACAGGATGTCCAACACACCAACTACCACGTGGTGTCAACTCAGGCCACGATCGTAGGCCATGACCTACGCTACATCCACGATCTTAGGCCATGACCTACACGACATCCACGACTTAGGGTGGTGATGCAAGCCACGATCTTAGTCCAAGATATAAATGGAACTTAGATCTGATATGAGAAGGTTAAGCTCTCTAGAGATAAAACACCATATAGCAAATAGCAAGTTTGTATTTGTAAGCTGTAGAAAACAGATCAAGCAATACAATCTTGCCCTCCCTTTTTCCCGTGGACGTAGATTTACTTCAGTAAATCGAACCACGTAAATTCTTCGTGTCATAATCTTCATTCTCTACCAGCATTTACAAACATCAGAAATTCGCGGATCCATCAACAACTAAATTCAGCAAAAAGGGGGGAAAATGCAAATGCAATTCAACATTAAATATTCTGGTGATTGATGAAAATGAGTTCAACTCTTTCTCCGTCAATGTGGAGGAATATGCTCACCACCACCAATGCATAGTTTTAAGTTTTAAGTTTTAACGAGGCAGGAAAAAATAAGGTGATTATAATAATATTAAGGGTAAATACATAAATTTTCACTATTTTGAATTTTATTTTATTTTTTCCCTAAACCAAAAATCAAAACTGATGTGGCAAAAATAAACAAAACAAAATAAAATTCCACCTCACCTATCTCTATCCTCTGTTTTGAGTTTTCTATGCCTTCGTTCTTCTTCCCAACCTTCCATATTTTTTCATATTTATATGTTGTTGAAATGGACATGATAAAATACAAGTTTCATCCTTGGATTTTCTAAATGCTTCTGCTATCCATCACAGTTTTAATTTTAGAGTGGTGAAGCACACTGCATCTCCATTGCAGTTATAAACTTGGATGCTATATGAGAGTCTTTCATAACAGAAGAAATTACTTATTTGTTGTCTTTGACCAATTGAAATGAATACCAATTGCTTACAGTGGTAAAAAACAATCGAGAAATATGAAAAATATGGAAGGTTGAAAGTTATAAATGAATATATTTTTATTTCAAAATGCGAGGATTAAAGTTATGTGTCGTGGTATTTTAAGCGATTGAGAAATGAGATGAAGTAGATGAAATTTGTGAGAAATTTTTAAATTTTGAATGAGATTATTTTTTATGGATACCGCAAAATAAAAAGATGAGACTAAATTTCGTGGACACATAAATACTACTCACTTTATTATTCATTTTTTTCATTTTTATTGTATTTAAATTTTCTTTTTTACTTTTATACTTTACTCAATTTATCTACTTCTCTTTCATATTTTTATCAATTTCACATTAAAACTCAATCTATCAATAAAACTATTTAAAGGGAATTATCTTTTATCAAATCCGGCAAAAAAAAAACTCTCAAGTCCAATTGAAATTGTCCAATTTAACATTACTTATGCATTAGTATTAAATTCAAATTTGATTCACCATACATTACTAATGTCACCGGCTCTGAACAGTTTCACGATAAGTATAATCATATTGGTGGTGGATTCCATGGTATAAGTTTCGAATCAGAAATTTTAGTTCAAAACTGGTGTTTTTATTGTTTTTTTTAATATTATCGTTCATGCTCTGACATTTACTCGTTTTTTTTATTCTTTGTTTCAACATTGACAATAGACACGAAAACTGCAAAAAGCTCATTCGAGTTGCTGCCAAGTGCTACTTGCTAGTGTCATGGCAGCAAAAAAGGTGATTCCGTTGCCTTGCCGGTCCCCACACTCTGGCCCGACGTCACGTGGATGTGGGACACGCCCTCTCACATGTGGGCCGGAAAGGACATCGGTCTTATATCACGTGGATAGGAAATGCAAGAGATAAGAGAGTCATCATCGATGAGGGCAGGAATTAACATCGGACTTCCACTCGTGAGATGGATAAGAGATAAAGAAAATCCATCATCGACTTGAACCCGCTCTGATACCATATTAGAAATGGGTTTTAAAAGGTCGGGGTGAGTGGCCCATTTCTAATAAGGAGACTGATCATATTGAAAGAAAGGTAGGATGTGAGGCAGCCGGACGTCAGCATCACAGGAGGGGAGGCTGTTGGCGAGAACGAAGGAGTTGGAGGGGAAGAGTCCTTGCGGTTTTTGTTTTTGAAGAGAGGGAAATGATAATGGAGATGTCATTATTATTTTCTCTTCCCTAAATTACTCGTGAAATGTTTTCTCTTTCCTATAATTAGTCGTGAATTAAACTAGCAGTAATATGGATAAATGCCCACGTAATTTGACTAAATTTAAGAGATTGGACCGGATGGACTCTTATTTTATTATCCCGTGTTGCATTATAGATAGGATTATGTGCATTATAAGGGTAAACTAGTAAAAATACCAAATTAAAATCACACCAAAAACGGAATGTGTGAATTTTAAGCGGGCAATTGATACACGTCCGAGCTTCAATTCATTCTCTCTCATTCCAAACTCAAAACTTCCTCTCCACTCTTCCTCATCCAATCTCCCCAACTTCCACTAAACGTCAAACCCTAGCCGCCACCACCGTTCGGCGACGTTTTCTCCGTCCTACTCGAATTCCGGAAGCGGACGTTTACATTGTTCACCGCGTCGACGAGGTAGGTTTAAAATAATTGTTCTTGTTGATGATTTGAACCAGGTAGATGATGGTAAAGCCCGACTAGAAGTCGATTTCACCATTTTTTAGACACGAAAATCAATGATTTTAAGAGCGACTTGGTTGCGACCTTTCGAAATCAAAAAATTGGGACTCGTTTTGGTCAGGGTTTTCTCTGACTCCGAAAACAGCCATTTTTTTGGTTTAAAATGATGGATTCGGGTATCTTATTTCTTGTTTTTATGACAGATTTACAATGACTAAAAGAGGTCGTCCGTCGCACTCTCAACCTACACACGCTGCAGGTAACCAAACAAGTTGATTGCATGTATACTTGCGTTAGTACTTCGACATCAATTAGGCTTGCATTGTGTATTCATCTACATATCTGGTAAATGACTGGATGGGTAATTGCAAGACTGGTTTGTGCGCATTAGCTAATCTAAATTTTACATTATTTATGTGCTGGGATGCATTATTTGTCAAGTATTTTGCATTATGTGTCTGGTTACTTGCTGTTGTGGGAAAATTGGTGAAAGAAATATACATATGTGCATTAGTTGATTGAGATCGTGCATTATGTAGCAAGTAATTGTCATTATTTGCAATATATTATGCATTATGAGAATTATTGTTTATTAGTTGATCAAAAAATTACATTATTTATGTTCTAGGCTGCATTATTTGTCAAGTGTTGTGCATTATGTGCCTGCGTGCTGGGTGGTATGGAAAAATTGGTAAATGGAATATAAATATGTGCATTATTTGATTTAGGTTGTGCATTATGTATCAAGTTGTCATTATTTGCAGTATAGTATGCATTATGAGAAGAGCCACAAAGAGCTTAGAGATGTTCAGAATCAAGTTTGCAAAGTCGCTCCTTACTTGTACACACAACACCAGAAGTGGCACAAACCAGTCTAAAGCCACGAAGTATTAGAGAGAGCGACCGGCCAAGTTCAACTTCGAACAGTGGGTCGAAAGGTATGGGCCGGAGTGAGTGAGCCTTTAGGCCGGTGTGATGGAGGTTGATGGGACAATTAATTGTTGGAGTGGTTATTTAAACTGTCAGAATTTGTGTAGACTCAAATTGGATAGTGGAAACAGCCAACTTGTGGCTTGGTATATTTTGAACAAATGGTTAAGTGCGTTTTGCTATAAGAAACTGATTTTGGGGCTATGCATTACGAATCAAATAATTGGCATTATTTGCAATATAGTATGTACATTATTTGATTGAGGCTGTGCATCAGCCCCATGATTTTGTCATCCGACGGTTAAATTAATGCCATGTGTCATTTAATAATGCAGATTTTCAGTTGAATAATGCACACCGACTAATAATGCACCATTATAGTGTAATAATGTTGATTTTCATTCTAATAATGTACACCGACCAATAATGCAGATTTTTCGTCAAATAATGCAGATTTTTCGTCAAATAATGCAGATTTTTCAGTTGTGATTTGTTTGAAGCTTACACTAAAAAGCTGTGAAGGACCCTAACACACTCCTATATAGGGATGTATTCACATCCTTCATGTAAATATTGTCCAAACATTCAACTGAATCTCCCACCCAAAATTTCTTTCTACACCTTAAATGTAAGTGTGGGCCCTATATTAGCCTTGGAACAGTCAAGAATGAATTTCTGATGTACATCATCCAACTTTCGATTAATTAACATAAATTGCTGATGCTCTGACTCAACCATGTGATGGTTATGAGCCTCGTTGAACTTCTGGATAATATAACCTGGTAATCCTGCTTCAGAGAAAAACTTGAACGATATACTCGCTTTACAACCACAACGCTTGGATAACCGTCTGCGCTTGATAGAGAAACCAGACCGTGCATTCAATTGGTCATCTTCGTCAGACTTCTTCTTGCCTTCCCTATTGCATACAACGTAATACCAGGTTTTGACATCGTCCACCTTCCTCATCACTTGTTTGCGCGTATCAAAACCAACAGCGCGGGCATATACATCGTAAAAAGTGAAAGCGAAATCTAGGGATTGGAATTTCTGGCCGACGACGGGCTTCAACTCAGGAGAACAATCAGGTACAACCACCACTGTACATAAACGAAAATAAGAAGGGCTTAGCAGACATGTACATTACAGGTCATGTTTCGACCATTACTTAACATAAAACAACCATTATTTTGTATAATATGTACATTACATAAATCAGTCAAAACTAGTCCGGGGCCGGGATTATATCAAAAGCATCGTGTACTAACTGCAACTCGTGGTCTTTGGTAATGACTTTATTAATGCGTACATATTACACCCTAGCCCTTAGGTTTGCCTAAATCCTTAGGCAAAACAAGCAACATGCGCCGACCATGCAAACACGGCACAACTTAACTTAAATTGGTCAGGATAAATGTACATTACGGATCACAACTGATGCATTATATAACCTAAACTAACCATTATACTATATAATATGTACATTACATAAATCAGTCAAACCTAGTCTAGGGATGTGATTATATCAAAAGCATTGTGTACTAACTGCAACTCGTGGTTTTTGGTAATGATTTTATAAATGCGTACATATTACACCCTAGCCCTTAGGTTTGCCTAAACCCTTAGGCAAAACAAGCAACATGCACCGATCATACAAACACGACACAACTTAACTTAAACTGGTCAGGATAAATGTATATTACGGATCACAACTGATGCATTATATAACCTAAACTACCCATTATGCTATATAATATGTACATTACGTGTACTAGTTACAAAATACTGCCTAGCCGCTACGATTGTGCAACCCTAGATGAATGACTGCAGCTCACGTACTTCGACAACGTTTTTAAGACTTAGAACAGACTACACCCTAGCCTCAGAGGTTGCTAAACCCTTTGGTAAAACAATAACCGTGCGACGACCATTCAAACACGACCACACATACGATAGCCTAATCGACCAAATCTGAATTTCTAAGAAACAGTATGCGTACAAATCGTTGCACAATATTTACCTTCTTCCATTGTTCAGCAAAACAACAGCAATGACGAAGCGCTCTAAGAAATCGGCGACGTCTGCCACAAATACACAAACGGTATTCCTCACTAAACAAAACCAGCGGTGAACTTCAGACGTAACACTATCAATGGAGTATAGATTTTTAGAAGAGAAGAGATGTTGAAATCGTGATCTGCAATGATAATAACCGCAGAGATTTAGGGGGAGGAAATCATGGGAGTTACCATAACAAACAACTTTGCATATACCGAATATAGCCTTTTTCGATTTTTAATGGTTATAATTTAAGTTCAGTTGGCAATATTTGGGGCCGCTAGATATCCAGATTGAATGGACGAGATTGAAAAGAATAATAGAACAAAAGATACAAAAAGGAAATGAATACATCCCTACTTATAATGTATATACTTCTTAATTTCTTTTAATTTTAGTTTTATAATTTAAATTTTCAATCTTATTATTCATATTCAATTTTTTTTAATATTTAAAAGTTTGGGATGTTATAGAAAAATTACCATCCCATTATAAGTGAAGCGTATTCCTTTTTAGGGCGTCCATTATAAGTGAGACATTTCCTTTTATGGCAAAAGCAACACTATGTCTTTCTCTTTTACTTTATTCTCTCTCCTACTTTTTCTCTCTACTTTTCTTTCACTCCTAAAACCTTGTATCCAAAAGAAATGTGTCACATGAAATGGGACGGAGGGAGTACTACTTCAATCCTACCATAATCGACTCATATTCCTTTTTAGTACGTCCCACCTAAGGTATGTCATTTTTTTTGTCAAGACACGATTGTTCTCTCTTACTTTATTATCTATTACCACGTTTATATTTATCTCACCTCACGTTATTCTTTCTCCACATAATTTTCTAAACATCTTTTTCTTAAATTCTGTATCCAAAAGAAACGTCTCGCTTGTAACAGGAGGAAGAAAGTGGGGAAAGTTGTTTTAAGATACATTGATGAATTATTTAAATTAAAATATATGTTTATAAAAAAATAATTATTTTATATATTTACTATCTTGTTCGACCCTACGATATTTAGTTCCTGGATCCGTCATTGCTCATTGCAGTAAGATCTGTCCCTCCATGCTAGTATCATAGTATGAGATATTGTTCCTACGAAAAAACCATCTAATTAGAATCTCAATTTGATAGTTTTGCGGATCTCTGTCTTTGAAATAGAATGAGACAGTCCAAATACATTCAACACACTATTAGTTCTACAGTAGAACTTCTACTCTTAAATCCTAATTTTTGTGCAGTGAGGATTGATCTATTTGTAATTTCAATCTCTAATCATTTACACCAAACTTAAATCTATTTTAGGTTATATGGCTACACCTAGTGGTGGACATAGAAAAAAATCATAGTAGGGGTTGAACTATATACTTCCCTCATCCGTGAATAATTGTCTCTTATTTCCTTTTCTCCTACGTTCGCAAATAATGGTCTCATTTACTCTTTTATTTTGATACGTGAACTCCACATTTCACTAGCTCGTCTCAACCACAATTTGTAACTCTTAAAACTACTAGTATATAAAAGTATAAGTTTATAACTCATATTTCACTAACTTTTTTTATTCATTTTCTAATATAATTCTTAAAACTCGGACTAAGTCAATGTAAGAAAAATAATCGCAGACAAACAATATACTAGTACTACTTTTCAGGAATATATATGTAAAAATATTAAACAAAATATTTTTCCAATTAAATAACTCAAAATGTTTTCCTAAGTAGTTTTAAAATTGCAACTTCAAATTATTCAATATGAATACCTCAAACTCTAATTCTAGGATATAAACTCTAAACCAATATAATCAAATAAAAATAAATATTTGTAGAATCCAGTATATGAATTATACTACACGATCAATCCATGACATTTTTTTCATATTTTCATTCTTAAATAAAGTAAATATAAAAAGTAATAAAAAATTAATATTTGTATAATAGATAAAAGAAAAAGAAAAGAAAATAACACGAGTAAATATTGGTGTATTTATATTAAAAAAAATTACACTAACTTGAAATTAAAATACACTTTACATACTATAATAAAATAAAAACATAAATTGTAACATATTTAACTATCGCAACTAAAAAAACAAATCACAATAAGCATACAAAATAACAAAAAATCAAGACTCGGAATTTGTGTATGGTTCTCACAAACGATCAAGTAGCGCATTTCAAAGTTTTAGATGAACATTTTTATTTCTTATAGCATCATTTGAGACAAATATTCTTGAAATCAAGCGTCTTCATTTGTTACTGTAATTTGTTGATCGTGTTTTAATTGGCATTAATTAAATAATAATGGACTAATTTGCAATATCTCATATTTTTTTGCAGTAACACCATATTTGTAGTGGTTCCATAGAAATTAAAAACCTATATATAGATTGAGATTGGTGTATGGTTAGAGATAATTTCTACACCAAAAATGAATTTTTGTGTATGGTTAGAGATGGTCTAAGCACATCAAATAAATAAACCATTCAAATTTGTTAGAATATGCTACGATCATAATATACTAGCATCTACTGTAGACGAATCAACAAAATAACAAGAAATGATAACAGGAAATAACAACACCAAGATTTTATACGAAAACCTCTCTTCTACATGAAGAAATTAAAATACGAGACCCATCGGTCTACCAAATCCACTACTACCAAGAAGATAATACAACTACGGAATTTACAATAATATCTACTCCCTCCGTCCTTGAAATTTTGTCACATTTCATTTTCTGCACTCGTTTTGAAAAAATGATAATAAATAGTTAAAGTGAAGAGATGGTAAAGTAAGAAAGAGAATAATGTAGATAAGACTCTCATCTACTTTATTCTGTCTATTACTTTATAATCTCTCCACTTTAGCTATTTATTATCATTTTTCTAAAATGGGTGTATAAAATGAAATGTGATAAAATTTCAAGGACGGGTGGAGTATTTCTTAACAACACAATGAAAGCACTAGACAATCAACACAACTCCAAAATAGTTGAATTAACATTTCAAGAACACAACAACCATGTTAATAAATTAATAACTGAAGAACTAACCGTACAACAAATTTGATTTCATTTGGTGTATCTATACTAGTCTTCTACCTCCAGTTAAAATATTAAGATAATCGAATAACGTTAGGACCTCCGATCGTGACTAAAATAGAGACTGCGTTGTACAAGTAACTTGAAGAGCATACTTTTCTCTTCTTTCATTCTACACATTTTTCTTTGTCAACCTCAGTACGGATGGAGATGGGTATTTAATTTAGGAAGATCTTAAGTGCTTATCCAAGGTTACATAGAGGATTGATCTGCTGAGTGCCTCTACATTACCGTTTTTAAGCAATTGCTAATGTTGAAGCAACATAATCAATTTTCATACTTAATCCATCCATAAAAATAGAGACTATTTTCATTTTGATCTGTCTCATAAAAATAAGTCAAACAATTTATATTTTGGTAACAGTTGTCTCTTCTATGAGAGTCACATTCTGCACTAATATACTCCAATAACTATTTCTTTCTATCTCTCTCCACCTCTAATATACACCCAGTTCAATCGACGCATCACCAATTCAATTCTTGCACAACTTTCATGCCTAACTGAGATTTCATTCTTTTGTACGAAACAATTAAATTCAAAACACACACTGAGATTTTTTATTCCATATTTCCTTCCTAACATTCCTTCTCTTCTTTGCAAACTCTTTTTTTTTCTTGCGCAACTTTACTACAATATCTCTTTCATTTCTATTTGTTTAGAAAAAATGAATAACTATTATGATCATGAATATGATGCAAAATTATTTAGTTGTGGAAGGGAAACATTTTAATATAACTTCAAATGTGTAGTTCAAAAAATTATTTAGCTCACAAAATTTTAGGAAGGATTTAGAATTCATTAAACGGAAGGATTTAGAATTCATTAAACTATGATAAATCTATAGGAATAAAGACAAGAGTGGCGCAGCAGCCTATAAATTTAAAATCATTTATTTATCAAAATAAACCAAATTTAGTGGGGGAGATAAGATTATGGAGAGCCTTTTGACTCTTTATCTTTTGTAGCTTCCATCACCTTAACAATTTGGTTTTTAACCCCTTAATGTCATGACCTTTCACGTAGTTTCTCTTGGCCTATAAATAGATGGGTTCGAGAGATGAAAAAGACACCACACCAAAAATATATCTATCTTTGGAAACGTTACACCAATCTGTGTGTACTAAGCCGGAGCATATCCAACATTCGGAACTACTCAGCGCTCATGCGACTGCCAAGGGAAGGGATTCTACAGCCGTGGGAGGTTTCTTCTTGCGATGGCCTCATATCCAACCATCAGAACTATTGGATCCATTGACAACTCCAAGCGGGAAATTAGCGGCCTTCTTTGTACACGTCGCGCATGAGACAGGAAGTAAGCTTTTAACGCCTCACATAAATGTTATTTTTTTTCAAAATATTTCCATTACAAATTATTCTTTTATGTAAGCTTGTGCTTTATTGAAGAAAATGGAGAGCAATCGAAGCCCTATTGCGACCCAACATATTCAAAATGGTTGTGTGCGGCCAACAAGCACTACTACGGCCGGGGACCGTTAAAGCTGACGTGGAACTACAACTATGGTGTGGCCAGCCGCGCCATAGGGTTCAATTTACTAAAAAACCCCGAGCTCGTTGCCACAAATGCCCTTGTATCAATCAAGGCTTCCATATGGTTTTGGATGGAAAACTGCCACGGCCCTTTCATATCGGGCAAGGGCTTTGGTGCCACGATCCGTGCTATTAATAGCACTGAATGCGATGGGAAGAGGACCACCCAAGTGAGCTCTCGAGTCAAGTACTACGAAGATTATTGTAAGCAGTTGCGGTGTTGATGCGGGACCTTATCTTCGATGTTAAGATATCTACAGTCACTGTCTGTGAGAGACAAGTCGAGCCAAAATATGTTGAGAAATTAATCTAATGACTGTTGTAGGCTTGGATAAGAACAATGGTGTTATTTTCAAGTAAAATACACGAGTCAATCTTCAACTTGTCACTATTCTTGTCATTATTCAAAATTTGCCACCATCCTCTTCTTATCCCGGCCTTCTTTTCGAACCACTCTCCAGAACTCTCGACCAAACCCAAAATAATTAAACATCATCACGACATACGACATCGGTGGATGTTTATCGTGTGCAGAGAACAGCTATTTTCACCAGCAGCTTCACCACTGCCTCCATCTCATCATCACCACCTTCAATGTCAGCCATTGATTCCCATCTTCTCTCCTCATAATTCCTTTTTACCTGATATTAGATGTATGAGGGAAATAAGGAATTACAAACAGCAAAGAAGATTGACAGAATCAACTTAAAAGGCAAGTAGGTCTCACCCAATCAACGCACATCCTGTCATTCTCATAGGTTACGTGAATAAGATCAATAATTCTCCGTCCGGTGATGAGCTCAAGAAGAAACGCTCCATAACTAAAAACATCAGTTTTATCTGAACTGAAGGCAATGTACTCGGGGGCTATATGACCAATTGTTCCTGTCACGGTAGTGGTGAAATGAGTCTCATCGTGGTCCATGAATTTGGCTGATTTGAAATCACCAACAACTGCTTCAAAGTTTTCATCTAAAAATATATTTGCAGCTTTGACATCGCAATGAACAATTGCCTCTTCACATTTATCATGAAAATAAGCTAGACCCCTTGCAGCACCAAGTGCTATGTTTCTTCTCTGTTGCCAAGTGAGAGGATGCCGTGCAATTTGAAACTGTTGAGTTTATTAAACTCAATTACTTCACAATTAAGGAAGAATTATCTAGAATTGCCTAGCATCATCATTAACCGACTTAAGCTATATATTAGCATTATTATATTATTAGAATAGGCTAGAGTTTAGTTAACTAGAATTCTCTAGCATTGTAATGTCGGCAAACTAACCGACCTATACTACTTATAAATAGGCACTAGGCCTTTGTAGCTAAATATGTACACAATCAAGAAAGAAAAGAAGAGAATTGAGTGAGTTAGAGAGAAAGAGCCGTAGCTCGCATCTCATAGTTAGAAAGAGAGAAAAGATTTGTGTAGTGCTGAAGCACTTTTGTTTTTGCATTTTGTAATCCTTTTGTGAGAAGCCTATCAATACTATTCTCCGTATTTCATCTTTATTGAGTGCTCCTATATTTTGTGTGTCAAATATCCAACAAATCTGGTATCTAGAGCTGCTCGATCCTACCTATGGCGGCAACGTTGAATATGGTTCAACCCCAGATTCCCAAATTAGAGAAACGCAATTATGGGAATTGGAGTATTCAGATGCGAGTCTTGTTGCAATCACAAGAGTTGTGGGATATTGTTCAAGACGGCTACACCGAACCTGTCTCCCAAGAAGCCGAAGATGCCCTGACAAACAACCAGAAGAACGCCCTCAAAGATGCAAGGAAACGAGACAAGAAGGCATTGTTCAATATCTATCAAGGTATTGATGAAACCACGTTCGAGAAAGTAAGTGCAGCCACCACGTCAAAACAAGCCTGGGAGATTTTGAAGAATTCTTTCACTGGTATTGATAAGGCGATACGAGTTCGACTGCAGATCCTACGTGGCGAGTTCGAAAGTTTGACCATGTCTGAAACGGAGAGCATTTCAGACTATTTCGCAAGAACATTAGTTATTGTGAATCAAATGAAACGGCAAGGAGAGATAATTGAAGATGTTCGTGTCATTGAGAAAATTCTTCGTTCCTTGACGTCAAAATTTGAGCACGTCGTTGCAGCTATCGAAGAATCAAAAGATCTCAGCACTATGTCCATCGACCAGTTGCAGAGCAGCTTGGAAGTCCACAAGCAACGAATGAAGAAAAAGACCGCTCCGTCACTTGAGCATATGCTACAAGCGAAGATGTGAATACAAGAAGATAAAAAGTTTGAGCCTGGGACGTCACGTGGCGGATACAACCGAGGTCGAGGCCGAGGACGAGGCTATCGTGGCCGAGGAGGACGCGGCCAAAATTATCATTACGAAGGAGGACGTGGCCAGAATTACCAAAATCGAGGAGGACGAGGTCAGAATTATCAAAATGAGGGAGGACGCCAAAATTCCACCTATCGAGGCAGAGGTCGGAATTCTTATGGACAACGAGGACGAGGAAGAGGACAATACAGAGGCGGTTATTCTCAAACCTATAATCAACCAAGGTTTGATAAAGCAAATGTTGATAGCTATACTTGTCACGAATTCGGGCATTACAGCTATGAATGTCCAACAGCCGGAAATACCAGGTCCAACCAACAAGTCCATTATGCCGATGGAGGAGACAATAATGAGCAGGTAATTTCAACCTCTCTTTTTTCTCATAAAGGACTTGAGGGTGATCAGTGCAGCACGTGGTACTTGGATACTAGAGCTAGTAACCACATGTGTGGGAACAAGGAACTCTTCGTGGAGCTGAAGGAGACATCTTATGGGGATGTTACTTTTGGAGATTCCTCCAAAGTAGCGGTGCAAGGAAAAGGTAATATCTTGATTAAGTTGAAGAATGGAAATCATGGCTTTATATATGACGTCTATTATGTGCCTGCCATGAAGAGCAATATTTTGAGTCTTGGTCAATTGCTGGAGAAAGGATTTGATGTTAATATCAAGAATTCTTGCCTTACTATCAATGATGCTCGTGGTAGTTTGGTTGCCTGTGTGAAGATGTCCAAAAATAGATTATTTGCATTGAACATGAAACATGATATGTTGAAGTGCATGAATGCTATTGTTAAAGATGAATCGTGGTTATGGCATTTGCGTCTTGGACATCTGAATTTTGGTGGTTTGAAGCTTCTGTCTTCAAAGAATATGGTGAAAGGCTTGCCTCATATTGATCATCCTGAAGAAGTTTGTGAAGGATGCATACTGGGAAAACATCACAGGCCAAGTTTCTCAAAAGAAATGAGATGGAGAGCATCACGCCCGTTGGAGATCGTTCATACAGATGTTTGTGGTCCTCTGAAGCCTATTTCTACTGGAGGTAATCAATACTTTCTAACTTGCATTGATGATTACTCCAGAAAGACTTGGGTGTATTTTTTGAAAAGGAAATCTGAGGTGTTTGATATTTTCAAAGAGTTCAAAATTCTTGTGGAAAGGCAGAGTGGACACTATATTAAAGTTCTCAGATCCGACCAAGGAGGCGAGTTCACATCCGATCTGTTCGAAAAGTTTTGCAAGGATCATGGAATCGTTCACCAACTTACACCTGCATATACTCCTCAACTGAATGGTGTTGCTGAAAGGAAGAATCGAACAATTCTTGATATGGCGAGGAGTATGATCAAAGGGAAGGACTTACCTCGAGAATTCTGGGCTGAAGCTGTCGCAACAGCAGTATATCTCCTGAACCGGTGTCCCACCAAAAGTGTTTGCAACATGACGCCCGAAGAAGCATGGAGCTCGTTCAAGCCCAGTGTTGCGCACCTGAGAGTTTTTGGCTGCATTGCCTATGCCAAAATCCCCGAAGCTCGAAGAATCAAGCTTGATGATAAAGGCGAAAAGTGTATCTTCGTGGGATATGGAGATCGAGTAATGGGTTACAAATTGTATAACCCACTCACAAAGAAGGTGATCATAAGCCACGATGTGGTGTTTGAAGAAGCTCAAACATGGAGCTGGGAGGATAAAAAAGTTGCAAGCTCGTCAGAAATTGTACCTGATCAGCAAGAAGATGCACGTGAAGTTGAAGAACCTGATTCACCAACATCATCTCAAGGTCCAGTCGGAAGGCCAAGAAGGATGCGCAATCTGAACGATATATATGAAGCTACCGAAGAAGTTGATGAAGCTGTGGAGGAAAATGTGAATCTTATTTGTTTTTATATGGATGCTGATCCTATTGCTTATACAGATGCTGCACAAGAAATGAAATGGAAGATTGCAATGGATGAAGAAATCAATACGATTGAGAAAATTGATACTTGGTCGTTGACAACACTGCCAGAAGGCCGAAAAGCAATTGGTGTGAAATGGGTGTTCAAAACAAAGAAAAATGCCAATGGTGAAGTGCAAAGGTACAAAGCAAGGTTAGTGGCGAAAGGATACAAGCAGAAGGCCGGAATTGATTATAGTGAAGTCTTCGCTCCTGTTGCTCGTCTTGAGACGATCAGATTATTTATCTCGCTGGCAGCCCAACACAATTGGAAGATTTATCAGCTCGACGTGAAGTCGGCTTTTCTAAATGGTTTTCTTGAAGAAGAAATTTATGTGGAGCAACCTGAAGGTTATGTGAAACGAGGGGCTGAGAATAAAGTTTACAGATTGAAGAAAGCTTTGTACGGGCTCAAGCAAGCACCTCGTGCATGGAATTCCAGAATTAATGAGTATTTTCTGAAGAATGGTTTCGTGAAGTGTCCCTATGAACATGCTCTATACTTGAAGAAAGATGCTAAAGGTAACATGTTATTCGTTTGCCTATATGTCGATGATCTTATTTTTACTGGAAATTGTGAAACAATGTTTCATACCTTCAAGAAGAGCATGATCAAGGAGTTCAAGATGACAGACATCGCCTTGATAGCACATTTTTTGGGAATTGAGGTAGTGCAAAATGAAGAAGGGATATTTATCTCTCAAAGCTCATTTGCAAAACAAATCTTGGAGAAATTTAAAATGGAGTCCTGCAATCCTGTTAACACTCCCGTGGAGATTAGTCAAGAATTGAGGAAGCATGATGGTGAAGCAGAGGTGGATCCAACTTACTTCAAAAGCCTCGTTGGAAGTCTACGATATCTAACATGCACTAGGCCTGATATTCTCTACGGAGTTGGATTAATCAGCAGATACATGGAAAAGCCGTCGCAGTCTCATTTGAATGCGGCCAAGAGGATTTTGCGCTATATTAAAGGTACGCTGAATGAAGGTATACTTTATCCCTCTAATCAAGAAGTTAAGCTCGTTGGTTATTCGGATAGCGATTGGGGAAGAGACTTGGATGAAAGAAAGAACACTACTGGCTACTGTTTTTATATTGGTGGTGCTGTCTTTACTTGGTCGTCAAAGAAGCAAGCTATAGTGACACTCTCAACATGTGAAGCCGAGTATGTTGCAGCAAGTTCAACAGTGTGCCATTGCATATGGTTGAGAAATTTACTAAGTTTTCTGGGATTCGCGCAACAAGGCCCGACAGAAATATGTGTTGATAATAAGTCTGCAATAGCACTTGCGAAGAACCCGGTGTTCCACGAAAGAAGTAAGCATATTGATACTCGTTATCATTTTATTCGAGAACACGTGAACCAAAATGATGTGGAGTTGGTTTATTGCAAGTCACAAGACCAAGTTGCAGATATATTTACGAAGCCACTAAAGCAGGATGTCTTTAGAAGATTGAAATTTATGCTCGGCATGAAGACTTTAAAGAATTGAGTTTAAGGGAGGATGTTGAGTTTATTAAACTCAATTACTTCACAATTAAGGAAGAATTATCTAGAATTGCCTAGCATCATCACTAACAAAGTCGGTTAGTGATGATGCTAGGCAATTCTAGATAATTCTTCCTTAATTGTGAAGTAATTGAGTTTAATAAACTCAACAGAAACAACAATTAAACACTCATCTGCGCTCTGCAAAATTCTCGTAATGTTATGTTAATAGGTCTAATGTTATGATACGAGGAAACATTAATGAGTTGTGCTGTGTGAGAGAATACTAGGAGTATATGTTAAGCAATCAGAACCTAATAAAATAAGGGTTAACTGCTCAAATATTCACCAGCTTTTACCTGACTTTAGGTTTACATATGACTCATAAAACGTTCCAATAATGACCTTATCGTTGAAACGTGAAGTGTTTTGTTACAGATCAAAAGGTGATGTCGCTATTGAAACATTTTAACGTAGTGTTGTTAAAAACCAAAATTAAGTCAAAGCTAATGATTCTTTGTCAATTTTCCCATTTTTCCCAGTATAGAGCAAAATATCAAATAGAAGCAATATATAGAAGAGGAACTGAATAAATGTCAGTCAAGCTTACCCGTTAACCATGAATCGACACTTCCATTGACCATCAACGGGAAAACAAGCAGTTGCACTTCTGGCATCCCGCAAAATCCAATCACACGAATCAGATTTGGAATTGTTTGCAAACAAATTCGTCCAATCTTTAGTTCTTTTTCAAAGTAATATTCTACACTTTGAGAATTGTGTCTTTTAACTGCAACAGGGTGGCCATCTAACCAGCCTTTGTAGATCACATTAAAACTATCTTCACTAATAACTTTGTTGCTAAAGCCCTCTGTTGCCGCATGCAGTTTATCCAGAGAAAAATTCTCGACGCCTCGACCTTCCAAAATGTCTTCTTTGAAATCTTCCATGGATGACTCTGCCTCCCCCTTTGCCAAGTGATACGCAACTTCCAACATCGTCGGACGTCCTTCTGGATCATCCTGTGTGCAGATCAGAGCTATTTGCAACAACTCCTCAACCTCTTCATCTATGAACTCACCTTGAAGTTCTGCATCAACTATCACTTTCCATTCTCTCTTCTTGTAAATATGGTTAACCTGATGTCAGATTATATATCCCTGAGTAACCACCTAACAATAATTGTACCAAATAACAGGGTACTTGAAAAATGCCTAGTGGCAGTTTTTATTTGTGAAATTTCTACTTCAAATGAAAATATTGCCTAGACTAATCAATATATGATTACTGTACGATCATCAAAATATCACTTATCACAACAGTATTTATGTTTCAAACTGTTTAAATGATTTGTAATTCCTTATGTCTGCATTCATATGAGAGTAAAGGTACAACTAGAGGAAGACTCACCCAATCTAGTAACAACATGTCATTAACCGAGCAAGATTGAAAGCTCTCTGCGCGGTGATGAGCTCGAGAAGAAAGACTCCATAACCAAAAACATCAATTTTCACCGAACACTTACCAGCAGCAAGAAACTCAGGAGCTATATGACCAATTGTTCCTTTAACCGGAATGACAATATCATCACCATAGCAATCCACAAATTCACCCAAGGATAAGTCAGCAAGAACTGCTTCAAAGTTCTCACCCAACAATATATTTGAAGCTTTAACATTACAATGAATGATTTCCCGGGGGCATTCATGATGCCGGTAAGCTAGACCCTTTGCAGCTCCAAGTGCTATCTTCATCCTTGTGAGCCAGGCAAGAGGAGGTAGTGAATCTTTTCGTTCTGGAGTCAGTAGGTTTATTATAAACATAACAAAATTCCCAATCAGTTACAAAATATAATAAACACAAACACTTTACAATATAACAAACAAAACTAAATTTACAAAATTATTGTTTAGACTAATTTTCCTTGATTACTATTTATGGTTACTTTCCCTCTATATGGCATACAAAGGTGTATAAAAGAACCTATAAATCTATTCCAACAGCCTGACAAGACGGGGAACCCGAGTTCTTAAGGAAACATAACATTGTTATCCAACAAAAGTAGACCAGCGAATGAACATGAATGGTTGATTGAGATTACCTCTTAACCAGAACGCTTCCATTAACCATGCACGGATAAAGAAGCAGCTTTTCTTTTTGAGTAATACAAAATCCACGAGCACGAATTGCATTGCAATGTGTTGCAATGCTTATCACTTCCATATATGTCTCAGTTGCTTGTTGTCGCACCTCTATAACTTCTACTAGAGAGCCATCTACTAGTTGACCTTTATAAACTTTCCCACGTCCACCATGTACAAGGATAATTTTGTCGCTAAAACTGTCTATTACAACAAGTAGCTCACGCAGTGCAAACCTTTATAATCTTCGTCAACAGTTAAAGACAAAAAAGTTACTCTGTTTATGTATACAAAGTTTATTTCAAGCCATATTGCAACACTGATAAGCAAACCTTGGGGCAGATCATAGTCCTTGGGTTTCCTCCTCCAAAGCCAAGCAGGAAATAGCTTCCTTGGACTACTTCCAGTTCCAGAAGCATTTCTCCTAGGATATCGTATATTTGTTTTTGGCTATATATCCTAAACAAAATATCTTTAAGGACATGTTCTATAATGTGGATGGATTAGGTGGGGTGAATTCATTTCTGGATCGTGGATGAGTATTTGTCAGACTTCTTTACATTCTTTTCTACCATTTTGTGACTTAGGATATTGCGGCCCGGCCCAATACATTTGTTTTGTAATACACAAGTTTACAGATCGGTTTGATTAATAAATGAGAATTATGCCCTTAGGGCATTCGCAATAGAGGACGTAAGAATCGTCGACGGTTTTATCGTCTTCTATTGCGGATATACCGCCGATCGACCCGCACGCCCCATCTATACGCATCACCGATTTCGATCTGTGATTTGATCGGCGCTTACTGCAGGCCCGACTGCCGATCGGGTCCAAATTTAACACCCCCCGCGCAACGACGAATAGCTCCACAAGCATTGGGTACGAATGAAGACTCGGATTACCAAAACACCCTGGGGATGTGAGGCATCAGCAAGAATAAGGAAGACATTTGCGACATGGCCAAGAAGACGTATTCGAAAAACGGTATACATCCCGCATTCAAGTACTATGAAGTCTGACTTATTTTGAAGAATATATATACCCAAATTCCAAGTGTGGCTTGAGCCGAGCGATCCGAAGAGAACGAAGCTCAACCTCAGTGAGAACTTCACCAGAAGCGGCAGAGGTGATCGAGTCGACTTGAACTCTCCTATGGAGGACATTTTTTGTACGCAATAGCTAACACGGAGTCGTCCATTGGCATTAAAGCGGCCTAAGTAGAAAAGAAATAAAATAGAATAATGAATTGTATAAGTGTTGTAATTACGTATGAAGTGGGATTGATGTCTTACTTTGTGTGAAATTTAAACCACTTGGTCTATATTTGCTTATCCTCCAAAGAGCCTACGTTGTCATCTAATATAAAGACCTTACCGATCTTAAGTTCACAACCATATGTTGGTAGAGGAGATACGTGATTTGAGTATGCTTATGGTAAACACTTGAATGTTGCTTTGATTCGAGTGCATACACATTATATTCATACATTTGAAAGTGAGAAAAACAAAAAGAAAATTCACATTACATACTTGTGAGAGCATGACAACAAAGTGATATACGAGATAGTAACTCGAAGTGATGTTTAATCGTCTATGCGTTTTGTTGTATCATTAAAACATCGATCTTGTTTATTTCATGGAGCAATTATGACAATCCAATCTTTGTGCACGACTTTATTTTCTTTATTTTCTTCTTCTTATTTGAGGACAAACAAGAGTTGATCACTAAAAAAAGAATAACTTTGAGGATACAATAACTTGATACACTTGTGGGTTACGCCTTGTTTTAAAATAAGGCTTTGTCAGCTACAACAAACGAGGTCCGATCCAACTATCATGGAACTTCAGTTATCCTCGACCAACTACACCACCGAGTTTGATGGCATCAACAACCCCAATACCTTGACGAAAGACTGAGTCGTCTCCTTTCGGACAGCCCTATAGTATTTGATAACAACTGTAATAACATAGTTGATTCGGGACAAATTTTTGGGCAACTATTCTAGCCATTAACAGTAAACTTGAATTCAACTATCGGAACACTGCCACTGTCACGCCAGTATATGGTATTATAATGATTATTGCAACCAACTTCACTAAAAATAAGAGGGTCCAAGAACACTTTTTAGTCCATTAAAGATGCTAATTTGTGTTTCTAAATACACCACATACGCTTTATAAACGTCTTCAATTATGGTGTCTCAACTAAAATTAAAGGAGTGAAAACTTCCTAAAAAATGGTAGATTAATGTGTAGTGAACAATTATATCACCAACTAAAGGGTGATTTTCTTTGTACCGTCAATTTTGACTATTTTTCAAAATTTATCACGAGTAATTGTGTGTCTAATTTTGTATTACTAAAAGATAAGTTGTATTCGTAGTGAATCCCGTGCAAATCTTAAATGTTAATAGGAAAATATTTTTAACACTTTCAAGACTAAAGGAAAATCTTTATAAAGCAACAAATAAATTTTGTTTGACAAGAATTCAAAACAAATTCACCTGCTCGGCGGCGTCGTGCGAAATTGATGGACCTAGTTTAATTAATTAAGAATTGAGAGCATCCGCAGCGGTGCTCGCTGGGACGGACGCCGTCCGTGCCGCTGGCGCGAAAACGCGCTGTCCGCCGCTGCACTCTCGCCGATGGCACGGACGAGCTCGACGCCGCTGCACTCTCGCCGATGGCACGACGCTGCTCGATGCATCGAGCTCGTCCGTGCCGCTGGGCAGGCGATGTGGCGCGTTTCTATTCGCCAACGGATTTTTTTTTCAGATTCCCAAAAATATAGTCGTTTTATTACCGTTTTTTTGAAATATTTTTTATTTTTTAATAATTTTTTTAAATCCAAAAATCATCTATAAATACACACATTCATCATCCATTTTTCACATCAAATAATCTCTCATTCATATTTTTTCATACAACTCATCTACATCTTCCTCTCTCACTCAAACCCTCTCTAAAAAATTCAAAAATGGATTTCACCGATATCATTGCGGAAGCGGAGCGCGAAGAACAAGAATACTATGAACAATATCGTGCCGCCTATGAAGCCTATGTCGCCGCCACTACCCCCACCCCTCCTCCTCGACCAACTAGATCAATTCGCCGCTACATCCCTCGTGACCGGGAGGGAGCCAACGAAAGGCTCGTTGCCGACTATTTTTCCAACTAGCCGTGGTTTCCGGAAGATTACTTTCGGCGCCGTTTCGCATGTCAAAACCGTTGTTTATGCGTATTGTCAACACATTATCCACCCATTTTGAATACTTTCAATCACGTAGAGACGCAACCGGTCGGCAAAGTCTCTCGGCGTTGCAGAAGTGTACGTGTGCCATCTGACAACTTGCTATTGGGCCAACAACTGACCTCTTTGACGAGTATTTACATGTGGGTGAGTCAACTGAAATCTTATGCCTCAAAAATTTTTGCGACGGCGTTCGTTCTGCTTTCGGTGAGGAATTCCTTCGGGCACCCACCACCGAAGATTGTCAACAGTTGCTTCATCTTCAAGAAAAAGTCCACGGTTTTCCCGGTATACTTGGCAGCATTGACTGCATGCATTGGAAGTGGAAGAATTGCCCGATTGCTTGAAGGGGGCAATACTTAAGCGGCCACAAAGGCGGCGGCCCAACGCTTATCCTTGAAGCGGTCGCCGACTACCGCCTATGGATTTGGCATGCATATTTCGGTGTTGCCGAATCCAATAACTACTTGAACGTGCTTTATTCTTCACCACTCTTTAATGATGTTTTGAATGGTGTAGCACCGGCGATCGACTTCACCGTCAACGGAATTGCATACCACATGGGTTACTATCTCGCCGATGGTATCTACCCAAGGTGGTTTACTTTCATGAAGACGTTCAACAATCTGCAAGACCCGAGACGGGTTCTTTTTTCGCAGTGTCAAGAGTCTGCTTGGAAAGACGTCGAATGAGCTTTTGGGGTCCTTCAAAGCCGATTCAACATTTTGAAGGCCCTGTCACTGCTGTGGTACGTTAAGAATATCGCTGACATCATGTACACGTGTACTATCTTGCACAACATGATTATAGCTGACAAAGGACCGAGGGCGGCTAACTTTTACGACGAGGATGAAGCCGGAAGCTCAACCGCGAGGTCTCCCTCACGCCGAGGTGTGTATACGACGGTGGGCGAGAGGATCGAAACAAGACACACAATGCGCGATACCAGAACACACATTGAGCTACAAGAAGACCTAATCAAACACATTTGGGCGAAATTCGGCCACGAGTTGTGAGTTTTTTTAATTTTATGAATTTAATTATGTAATTTTAAATTTTTAGGATTTGAATTATGTAATTTTAATTTTTTTACAATTTGTAATAGTATTCCGGGTATTTTTAATGCATTTTAATATTGTGGAAATGTTTTTATTTAAATTGAATAATAAAATGGTGGGACCCTTGAGCATGTCCTTGCGGAAGAGCATGGATGTGAGTGTTGTGCTTTTGGGGAAGAGGAGAGAGTAAAAAATTAATAAAAGTGGGTCCGGGCCCACATCTATGCTCTTTGGCAAGAGCATGGACATGGATGCTCTGAGGTCGTTAGGTTTGATAGGGTAAATAATGCTTAGTACTTCTATTTAATAATGCTAGTATTACTTTTGAGGTGGTAGAAACTAATTAATAATATTATTAATTGATTATAAAAGTGACAGTATTATGTGATGGCGTAGAAGCTTACTATTTGCAAGAACACCGACGACAAGCAACATATATGGAGAAACGTTACCTTAAATTTTTTATTTATTAAACAAGTCGATTGGATATGAATTTAATTTTGTAGTCTCTAGTGCTGATCATCTATCCAGAATCTGATGATAATTATATAAGCTTTGAATCCTCTGTATCGATCATTTCAAATATTATAAAAATTCTACATTTCAGTACATAAAGAAAAAAAGAGTAACTTTCTTACTCTCTTGGAAAATAAAATTACAAACATTTTTGCACATAATCTAAGGAGTTTTTCTTTTTCTCGTTTCTTTCTCTATTCTATTATTTCTATATAGAGAGATTCACAAATCAGGAATTTCCTTTATCTAAAATCGAAAAGATGGACTCGACCGCGCCAACACTCGAACCAAAAGAAAAAAAAGCAATATCTCTTTGCGTTGATTTTGTTCGAGAGGTCCTTAATCTCACGACCCGGCATAGTCAGTACCTAGTCTGGCTCTTTTTTTTTCAAAAATTATAGAGAACAATAATGATTTCTCTTTTTGAAAAAAAAGACTTTTTTATTATAATTATATTCAATTGAATACAAAATATTTAAGCAACGACAAAAAGGAAAAAAAATACTATTTAAATTATTTTCTTGTTATATTTTACCCCAACTAAAAAAAAACTATTGATTATTCTACAATACATTTTTTTATGTTATGATTTTAACGTTAATACCAGAGAATATACTGTTTCTATTTCATTTAAATTAATCCACCGTAAGCCACATGTGTATTAAAACAAACATTATTTTACATACATATGACAATTTAATAACAAATCAATGTTTGTGCATGAGACGGTCAAATTTTGATTATTTCTACTAATTGGCATTATCACGCGCTTGCAAAAATCAGAAGTTACTTTAATAATTTATATAAAATTAACCGACTTACCTAATCCTATAAAGTATAGTAACTCTTTCGAAATCTCTCCCTATAAATACTAATCAAAAAAGTTGTACATTACTCAATCAATAAACAAAAAAAAAACTTGCAATATGGTGAAACTAACTACAACTATATTGTTGATCGTTTTTTGCTTATTCATTTCCACACCAAATTATGCAAACTCAAGAAATCTAGGCATCGAAAAGGTCGCTAGGCTGCACGTGTTCGTGCATGATTTCCGGGCCGGTGGGCCCAACGCGACGGTATTCACCGTCGCGAACGCGTCCATCACAGCCACGTCGCCCACGGGGTTCGGGAGCGTGCGTGTGGTGGACGACCTCGTGACGGTGGGTGCAGACATCAGCTCGGCCGCGGTGGGGAGAGTGCAGGGGCTCACCGTGTCGGCCGACTTGGTGGCGAACGCGGTCGCGGTGGGCCTCAACTTCGTCTTTGCTTCGGGGAGGTACAACGGGAGCACCGTCAGCGTCGCCGGGAGGAACGAGGTGCTCCTGCCGGCGCGTGAGCTGCCAGTGATTGGCGGGACCGGCGTTTTCCGGCTGGCGCGTGGGTACGCGACCACGAGCACGTATTCGTTCGATGTGGCGAAGAATTACGCGGTGCTTGAGTACAAGATTTATGTGGTTTATTCTGATGTTCGGTTTTAGGGTTTTTAGTGTGGTGTAATATGTGTTTGTTTTTTATGTGTTTTTGTGGGAATTAAGAAGCTACTACTATATGATTGGTTTGATGTGAATTAGGCACCATAGGAATATAGCATCGTTTGTAAGTTTGAATTGGTTATTTGATTTATTTATGTCTATTTGGGTGAGGTGGATATGGTTGATTGGATTTGATCAATAAAAGGTTATACTCCCTTTGTCCCACGAAAATATGCATTTTTGTTAGATACGGGGCTTTAATGTATAATTAGTAAAATAAAAGATCGAGATAGAAAGAAAAAGTGCATACTTTAGTGGGATGGGTTAAAAGAAAAGAGTGCATATTTTTTGGGACGGTGGAGTACTATTGATAGGATTTTGAATTCGTATTTCTATTAGTAAATTACTGGTGCCCACGAGCTAGTTAATCATTAATCTTTGTCATGGTAAATTTGCATACATGGATTAAGGAATTAATAGCATGCACCTATATCAGTCAATCGGTCTAAAACCTTATATTTTAGAGGCTTATAGTGTTCTTTTTTTAACATATACATGAAAATTATTTATATATTTCATGTCACGTGCACATATATTTCTAGTTAAATCAAATTTTGTTGTGAACTAATTGAGAATGGTGACATCCCAACAAATAAAAATCAGCGATAGTACAAAGAAGGTGATTTTTAGGTGGAGAGAGAGAATCTTGATAAAAATCAGCGATAGTACAAATAGGACGCTCGAGAAATCTAATTAATCTTAAGACAAATATACTTGCGTCTACTCCGTGCATGACAAGGGGGTAGAAAGAGATATACAATGGCAACGACGAGATGCGGTGGAGTGGAGCAGGGTGCGGTTGCCGTTGCCTGAGAGTATTAAATCAATTGATGATAGGAGGAATAGCTCATTGCAGGTGGAGGTTTGGGATAATAGAAATTCATAGTGATTATATGTGTTAGTTATTTGTTCGTTATTATATGTGTTAGTTATTAAGTGCTTCAATGAGGTGACCTAGTTTTTAATAGACATTTTTATAGTAGGTACACTACTTATAACATTTACATTACAGTTGGTGCTGGCTGGTAGTTTTTGTTAAGAAACTAAATCTTTTATTTGTTTTTGGGTTGTTAGGATTGTTAATAAACTAATTATAAAGTACTTTTGTTTGGTTTTTGGGTTGTTGGATTGCCAATAAACTAATTATAAAGTACTCCAGTTTTGTTTGATTTTTGTGGCTTTTATGATTGTTTAATATTACTCTCTTCGTCCTTTAAGAATATGCACTTTGAATTGAGCATGGATTTTAATGTACAATTGATAAAATAAGAGAGATGGAAAGAAAAATTAATTAAAGTATTGTTAGTGGAAAATAAATCTCATCATATTAAAAAGAAATGAGTTTACAAAATTAAAAAATGCATATTCTTATGAGACGGACGTAGCAATAAACTAGCAACCTTCTCTTTTGGTTGAGTAAAAGTGCGAGGAAACCTAACTAATAAATCTTTTAATGAAACTAAATAGAAAAATTAATAGTAGGACTCCAAAACTGGTATCGATTTCTCAATCTATATATATTGATTTAAGACAAAAGTCCCAAAATGGTCCTTAAAATATTGCGTTTTTTTTTTGTCCAAAACATTATCTTTGAATTATTTGGTCCCTCACATTTGAAATCGGATCACATTTGGTCCATTTTGGACGGTCCCGTCAAATTTTTGACGATTTTAATTATCGGGTCACAAATCCGTCACTAATCCGTCACTAATTGGGAGAAACCGATCCATCACTAATCCGTCACAAAATCCATCACTAATCCGTCACTAATTATATTGTTCTCTCATTTCTCTTACCCACTGCACAAATCCATTTTCACACGACGAAAAATTTAAAAAAATTCAGTAAATCTACATTCGTGACCGCCCCCGTGGAGCCACAAGACTACGCCAACAGTCTGGCCCACTACGCCATGGCCACCCGAGACCGCGCCGCCCTCACCAAAATCGTCTCCACCCTTCCCAAGCTCTCCGACGCCCACACCATCAACACCGAGGCCGAATCCATAGCCGATGAGCACCTCGCAGAGAAAATCTCGGTCGTCCTCGATCGCCGCGACAACCCCCTCAAGGAGTCGCCCCTCCACATCGCCGTCCACCTCAACGAAGTCGAATCCACCCGCATCATGGCCGCCGCGGGGGGCAACATCTACCTCCAAAACTCCGTCGGGTGGCATGCCCTCCAGGAGGCCCTCCTCCACCGCTGCAAGGAGATCGTGCCCATCCTCGTCTACCACGACCACCTTAACAACTGGTCCAAGTGGCGCCGCCGCCTGCCGCACCTTGTCGCCGCCCTACGCCGCATGCGGGACTTCTACATGGAGATATCCTTTCACTTCGAGAGCTCCATCATACCCTTCATCGACAGGTAGAGTTACCTCCGTCCCTTAAAAATACTAATTAAGGATTTGTGCAGTGGGTAGAGAAATGAGAGAATAATATAATTAGCGACGGATTTGTGACGGATCAGTTTCTCCCAGTTAGTGACGGATTTGTGACGGATTTGTGACCCGCTAATTAAAACCGTCAAAAATTTGACGGAACCGTCCAAAATGGACCAAATGTGATCCGATTTCAAATGTGGGGGACCGAATAATTCAAAAGATAATGTTTTGGACCAAAATCAAAAAAACGCAATGACCATTTTGGGACTTTAGTCTTGATTTAAATATATGTTGGACTCAAAAAACAGTCCAACTTCTCTCTTATTTTTCTACAATGTCCTTCGAATATTTGATGAGAATTTAAAAAAAATTGTTTTTATTACCAAAATAAATTACAAAAAGAGAAAGTTCACGACCTTTGGATAAAATGACCTTGAAATGTGAAACATAAACAGATAATCCTACTTATAATGACACTGGTTAGTTTTATGTATTTATAAATAAATATGCTTCAGTTTAAACAACGGGATCTGTGGCGCAATGGTAGCGCGTCTGACTCCAGATCAGAAGGTTGCGTGTTCGATTCACGTCGGGTTCAAATCTCGCCATCCAAACTATCCAATTCTTTTCCTATATTTTGTTTTCTTTTTTTAGGTACTGCCCATTTCTTTTTCAATAATTGCGTTCACTTTCTTTACCTTTGTGGTGTTGGACTATTAAAACCAACAAAATTATAAGAGTCGTATTTGCAGCTTCGAATTCGATCTTCTTTTCTCTATTCTCCACTTGATTCGATGTGCTATTTTCTTCTTCGTCAGAAAAACCATTGAGCATTGATAAGCAACCCAAGAGCAATTACATGACTTGTAGATGTCACTATATAGAAAGAGTAGTTATAATAGAATATAAATGTAATGATTCTGTTCAATAGTATAGTTATTTATTTAAAATAGAAAAAAAAATTTAAATTGCGGAAATCCTAAAATAATAAAATGAAATATTTTATTGAAGATGTTCCAATAGCCTAGCACACGAACATCCCAAAAACACTGCATGCCACGTCATCAAGGACATCCCACTACACTGCCACATCACTAGGACATCTCACTACACAATAGCGAACTAGCACTAGGACTAGCCGACGTCCTAGCCAATAAAACAAATTGAAAAATAAGATTAATCCATTTTAATTGTTGGTGTTTATCAAATATAAAAAAATTAAGTGCAATGAGTTGTAAATATTGAGTATAAAAACAGTAAAAAAAATGGGAGGTCCTACCTCTTGTCCGCGCAATAGCGGACAAGAGCACGGACGTCAAGTAGGACGTCCGGTTTCGTGGACGGACAAGAGCTCGTCCTACTTTAGGACGTCTGACCTGACGTCCATTATTGAAGCAAACACCCCCACGGTGGGGGGCTGCAGGGCATTGTTGGGGTTCCCATAGGATAGGTTGGGTGCACCTTGTTCCCATAATTGTTGTAGTTACCACCCCCTTGGTTGGGACGGTAATTGTTGAAGTTCCTATTGTTGCCACCTTGATGCACATAATTCACATCTTCAATCCCATGATGGCTTTCGAGCCCAGATGGCTCTGTTCCCATAAAACCAAGCTTGCTAGTCAAGAAATCCAGCTGCTTAGACATCATGTCCATCCTATCAATGTCCGATGCAGATGCCACTCTTTAGGTTTTGCTTCTCTCGTTCCCTCCATCCCTCATCATTTGAAGTTACCCTTTCAATAACCTCAAGTGCATCATCTTCTCCAAACTTAGGGAGTGACCCTCCCTGCGCTCATGTTCAACTCGCGCATTGCTTTCGGAGTGCTTCCCCTGTAAAAAGCTAGGATCTGTTGCCCCGGGCTTAAACCATGGTTGGGGCATCGTCTCATCAAGTATTCGAACCTTTTCCATGCCTCTTAAACATTCTCTTGAGGCTGCTTCGCATACTGAATAACTTCTGCTTACCATTTAAGTGCCTCGCTTGGCGAATAATACTTCTCCAAGAATAACTACACCATTGCATCCCATGTTGTCACAGAGTTAGGTCCCATACTATCATACCACTCTTTGGCATCATTCTTCAAGGAGAAGGGAAATAGTCTGAGGCGAACTTGATCGTCGGTAACCCCATTAGCCTTCACTGTGTTGCTAATTTGTATAAACTTGGTGAGGTGCTTGTTGGCATCTTCTGAGCCTGTTCCACCAAATGCATGTGCTTCTTCCCTGTTTATCAACCCCGGCTTAAATTCAAACAGATTCTGCACATGCTGTGGTGCTGCTCTCGCATTCTGCTCATCCAGCCGCCTCTGCATGGCGGCCATCTGCTGAAGGAGTTGATGGACAACAGGATCTGGATGTTCCACATTTTTGTTCTCGTTATTCACCTCATTCTCGTTATTCTCCTAATTGTTATTCTCATTGTGGTTATTCTCCATTTTGTTCTCCATCAGAATTGGAGAAGACGGCTCGTACTGGATAGGTGATGGAAGTGGAGATGGACTGGGTGATGGAGTTCTCTGAATAGGAGAAGGTGGACGCCTATGACCGGGTGAAGATACCCGAATCCTTTGGTTTAACCTCTCCTGCGCGTTCCTCTTTCTGTTGGATGCTTCGATCTCGGGATCGATAGGCTCTAAAGGTGGACCTTTAGAGCACGTGTGCATACAACCTGAGCAAGGAAACACAAATATTAGAGAACTCAAAAATAAAATAAAAATAAAGCAAATAAAATCTAGATTAGTAATCTCTATTATTATCACGATATTAAGCTATAATGACACAAAATTGTCCCCGGCAACGGCGCCAAAAACTTGACTCAACTTATTTTAACACAAGAAATACCCGCAAGTGTACGGGGCTAGTGTAGCAATTAGCAAGCAAGAGTATCGTATCCCATAGAGACAAACTTATATCAACTCAAGTAACACGAACAAACGTCAACTACTATCTAGACAATCGGAAAGAATTTGATTTTGTTCTAACACTACTAAAAGCATATAAAAAGTAAAAGTAAACAAAAGTAACAAAAGAGAATTAAACACAAGGAAAAGTATCACAAGGAGAAGAGTAGAGCTTTGGATCCAACTACAATGGAAATGTCGTGCAATTACTTCAACAACTTCGATTACCCATTTTATGTCTCTAGGATTACTAGGAAAGTCGCTAGTCTAGGTTGAGCCCCCTCTCTAGTGTACTCACCCCGTTGATTAACCCTTAATATTGAAGTCTCCTTCTAATATGTTTGGATTAACTCCAAGGAACAAAAGACCCAAGCCCTCACAAAGGATCCCCTCTCTCGAGTGTAGATTATCAATGTGATGTTCACTCTTTTATCATCCCTAGTTAGGTATCTCTCGATTACTACTATCTAGGTATACAAACACAATTGGTAGCTAAGCAATTGAATTGAAAAAGTACAAGAGTGAACAAAGAAACCACAAGAGCTAAACAATCTAAAGAAGTCCTTGAATTAATCACAAACATCCATTGTAGTCTTCACCAAAACTCCACAATAAATTTAGCTACTCATGTTCTTCATGAAAATCAAAACAAATGATTCAATCAAATACATAATAAAGCAAATAGATACTCCTGTGGAATGATTATATGGAATGGAAACTTCAATCTCTCGATTTGTTGTCTTCAATCTTCAAATCTCTGTACAAAGTGTTCTTGGGAGTGTGTGAGAGAGTGGTAGGCGGTAGGGTTTAGAATGAATCTCATAGCTTCCAACCCTAGCCTTTTCTTCTGCTCTTTTCTCGTCAAAAATCATGTTTTCTGCTAAAAGACACGTCAGAAACAAAGACCCGGCCGGGTACAATATTTGTACAAAAAATCCACCCGACCGGGTGGTCATTTTCGACCCCTTCCTGGACTCTGAATGTTGAATCGCCGTACCCTGCCGTGTGTATTATTGAACTAAATACTCACCCGGCCGGGTGATGTTATTTGGGGCTATTCTTACTCCTTTTCCATCTGTTTTTCCTAAAACACTCAACAAACACATAAAACTCCAAAAGATAGAATAATTGGCTGGACTAAGACAATTTCGAGTGATAAACTCGACATTTAGCAATTCAACAGACCAATTAAACCGATGGAAATATGAGTTTGTCAGTCTTACACTATTTTTACTCTATTTATTAATCAAGAGACAACAACTACAACCCTTCATCTCTTAAACATCCCTTCTCTTAACTATTCATGTAATCTCATTTCATTTCATTTTCTATTTTGATTTATTTATTATAAAATTTAATTAATTTATTTTTTAATTTAATTAAAAAATGATGTTCATTAAAAATAAAAATTCATATACAAATTAATTGGAATTAAAATTTCAAATGAATATTGAAATTAAAATCACAATATAACAAAAGTATAAATATACTATTAGAAAAGAAAAAGGAGTACAATAAAATGACAAAAAATAATAAAAATTGAAATTAAAAAAAAAAATCTAGGGTACAAGGATTGAACCCACAACCTCTCGGATTTTTGAAAGCATATTTAGCAGTATACTAAGCATTGATTTAGTGTTGCAATCACACAAATTTATAAATAAAATAATAAAAACACTCAAATTAATTGTCTTACACCGAAATCATAAGCTAGGAAGGTTGGAATTGAAACCTATTTATAAAAGAATTAATTTGTCCCAATTCGAAATCACAAAGAAATCAAAGCACAAACTGTGGGCTTGCTTGATCGATATTCTGCTCACCACTTGGCGAGGGTCAGCGAGACAAGAGACTCGCAATGTCGTCTCTTTCGTGGCTCTTGCTTATGATAAATTTTTTAACGTGTTTGAATCTTTCAACCACTTGACTCGACCTATTTTGTGGAAATCCATATAATTAATACTGTACCTTGAAGATATTTTGACGAAACAGTCAACGAGGTAGACTAATTTTGACGATTCGTGTGAATTAATTATTGTCAGAAGACGAAAATGTTGAGTGCCAGAAGATACGATATTCTCTTCGCAGTTGGAAGAACTCGCACTCGCTGCCTCAATTTAGAAAGATCAAAGCAAAATGTCAAGAGTTTATGATTTATGGGAGAAGTTAGTCGGTGCCGTTCTCGACAGGGAGGAGCTCAGGCGACTTGCGCTTCGCAACAGCTTCAGCTCCGATTACAGCTCGCGCTTCAGTTCTGACTCCGCCATTGGTATACTTTTTTTATAAATAGATTCCTACATTCTTTGATTACAAATTGGATTTAATTTTGTTGTTCAAATTCTTGTTAATTTTCTGTCCATCTTCCAAATAGTGCACTTTCATATTATTACAACTCAAAACAATTTACTACAAATTGAAATACTGATACATTATTACAACAATTTACCTTTGCATCAGCTGAATTAAGTTTACATACTTACATTGTGCACCGTTTTTATGTGAAATCCATATACCTACTTATGGTACCGCAGCATACCCCGTTGCACGGCCTATAGAGCTGAAAGAGATTATAAAAGCGACGGAAAACTTTCAATCAGATACGGTCATAGGGGCAGGAGTCATGTGTCAAGCTTTTAGAGCATGGATGGATGAGCATGCTCTCTTCGCCTCGAAGCCTGGCTCTGGAATGGCTGTTACAGTTAAAAAATGGTCGAATTTCATGGAAAGACATCAGGATTGGTTGGTGTGTTTCTGTTCCCACGATGATTTTTTTGGAAGTAAATTAATTTTGAGCTTATGTTTTAGTACTGATTATGAACTACTTATGCAGAAGAAAATTGATAATCTAGTGCAACTTTGCCATCCAAGCTTGGTCAGCCTCGTTGGGTACTGTACGGAGGAATACAACATGATGTTGGTGTTTGAATTCATGCCCCATGGACGCTTGTCGGATCACTTATTCACAAGTAATTTTTCGTTTTGGATGAACATTCGTACCATGTTCTTTCGTTGCAATTCACCTATGATCTTATTCTGTGGTAACCTTCATAGCTCGATACCAATCATTACCTTGGGTGAGGAGAATCAAGATCGCTATACATATTGCTAGAGGTCTTAGCTACTTGCACGAACGAGATATACCTATCATACACCGAGATTTCAAGACGGCTAACGTTCTTCTAGATTGGGTAGATATGCTTGACTTCTCTTGCTTTGGTTGTAAATTGTAAATAACTGATGCAGTTTTAGACAGAAACATAGAAACATATATTCTTGTCTTGCCCCTTTTTCTCTGGTCATGCAGTTCAGCAGTTGTACAAATGGACATTTGATATTTCATATATTTGGTGTGCAGGAACTGAATGCCAAGCTGTCTAACTACTGTTATGGTACAGATGATTCGACCGGAGAAATGACTTCCATACCAACTCGTCAAATATTCGTTTCACCTGGCTATACTCCACCTGAATATATATCGAAAGGTTCTTGAATCACTCCTCCACCTTTTTTATGCTCGTAGCTGTGTTGTACTCGTTGTTCTAAACTCCTTTTCTGATGCACAGGTCGCCTGACTACTAAATCGAATGCATACACCTTTGGAGTTGTTTTACTAGAATTGCTATCTGGCACTGTTGTATCAAACTTGAACTTGGAACAATCCTACTTTAGTAAAAAGTCGAAATTACTGCAGATTATGGACATCCGATTAGAGGGTCAGTACTCTCGTGATACAGCATATAAAGTCGTGAAGCTTGCATTGAAGTGCCAAAACCTGGACCCAAAATCTAGACCAAGAATGAGTGATGTTGTGGTTGCACTAGAGCAGTTGCAACTTGCAAGGCCATGAACCTGTGTAATGACCAGGAGAATAGACGGTTTATGGCTTAGTACACTGTTGCAGAGCTAGCATGCCATTGCATGAGTACTAGGCCAAAATGAACAACCCTTGATGGAGGTGCATAAACTATGTTGCCAAGATCTTTGATAGTTCCACAAACAGAGGGCTTGAAGATTGAGAGTAGAATAATTATGACAATTATTTGAAGGCTAGATGACTGTCTCTTTGTTGAGGCTTTGAAATTGTGTTGTTGATTATAGTGTTTAGACATGGTTTCCATATAATTACACTTAAATAACAATCACACTTAAAATAACAATCTACCACTAACGAGGCAGACTTGCTTGATTATACTGACTACTGTGTAATGTGTATCAAGGAGAATGGATATAAGGAGAAATATGTTAAGATGAATGCATGACAAGGTATAGAAACATACGCTTCGACTTGCTTCTCGCTAGATTCCTCGGAGATTCTGCAAGCGACTTCTTGTTACCTAGATATCAGAGCAAATAAGGCAATCATTCAACACCACAGTGATTTGGAGCAATGGATGAATCGTTCACAATCCTATATCGCTAACTAAGCATATCTTCCTATTTCAAACCAAATCAACAGTAGCAGTATGTCTACGGAGTATATATTTACTGGCACAAGCTTTTTGTGGTGTTCAACTTAAATAGCCATTATTGATAATTTGAGCATAAATAAACGCATCAGTGTGTATCTCAACATTTATTTCATTAACTAGTCGATTCTTAATTAACTATTAGTAACAGTCTAAGTCATCATGAATTGCAGAAACTCGTGAAATCAAAGAAGATAAGATCATGATTTTTTTACCAGAATCGGGCGTTTCCGTCCAAGTTCAGAGTGGATGCTAATACCATCATGTCCATGAACTTCTCCCCAGCACGCATACGATAAATCTTGGTGCTGATATCAAGGTGCATCAGCATGTCAAACTGCTCACTCCTAGCGGAAATACGACACCAACATAGAGTCATAACATGTGCACGGCCAAGAATTAAAACAGGGACGCCATGAGATTGTACTCAACCAGTACGTTAACCGTTAACATAGAATGGACATCCCAAGTAACATCCAATCAATAAACCAACTCTACTTTTCAAATCAATAAACCAAATTCAGTTTTTTTCTCGTTCCATCTCAGAATATCCATTCACCCGAAACTCATCAGTTTAAGCATTAACAACGCATATACAAAAAGAGAAATAGATGAGTTTAAAAAAAACTCATACCCCGATCAAACTTTTTTCCATCTGGATCAATCGCATCTGTTGAAAGATATGAGTATTATTCATTCAACTTGTTCAGAGAATTACAATAGGTACGCCTCCTTTAAATAGGCCAAGGGTTACATAAAATTGGCAAGATTTGCCATAATACTCATTCCCTAATTAATTTTTTTTCCTTGCTTACCTATTTTCCTTATTTACATATTTTCCTTTCTAACACTCCCCTTCAAGTTAAGTAATGGGATTACCAATACTTAACTTGCCCAATACCTCATGGAAGCTTCTTGCATCGACAGCTTTCGTGAGTATATCCGCCAACTGATCTTCAGATCTCACAAAAGGAAGTTCTACCGTCTTGGCCTCTATATTGTCCTTGATGAAATGTCGATCCACCTCGACATGTTTTGTCCGATCATGCTGAATTGGATTTTCAGATATACTGATTGCCGCCTTATTATCACAGAACAACTTACATGACTTTTGTGAGTTTAAGTTCAACTCAGTCATCAATTTCCTCAGCCACAGAATCTCAGTCAACCCACTCTTAATCCCTCGAAATTCAGCTTCTGCACTTGACAAGGCTACCACTTTCTGTTTTTTGCTTCTCCACGTGACAAGATTTCCTCCCACAAAGGTAAAATATCCAGCAGTTGATTTTCTGTCATTTGGGTTCCCTGCCCAATCAGCATCCGTGAATGCATGAATCTCTAAATGTCCATGATTCTCGAATAGAATCCCATGGTTCGCTGTCCTTTTCAGATATCGAACAATCCTCAGTGTTGCTTCCCAGTGAGCTACTTGAGGTGCATGCATAAACTGACTAACTACTCCAACTGCATAAGCTATGTCGGGTCTAGTGTGGGATAGGTATATCAATTTCCCAACTAAACGTTGATATCTCGTGCGGTGAGTGGCTTCAGCTCCTTCAACTATCCGCAGACCATGATTCTGAACCATAGGAGTATCTGCTGGCTTACAGTCCAGTAGTCCTGTCTCGGTTAACAAGTCAAGTACATATTTCCTCTGACTGATGAAGATCCCCTTCTTTGACCTTAGCACTTCTATACCCAGAAAGTACTTTAGTAATCCCAAGTCCTTCATTTCAAACTCTGCAAACAAATTCTTCCTTAGCTTGCTTATTTCCTCTTCATCATCTCCCGTGAGAATCATGTCATCTACATAGATGATGAGGCATGTAACATTTCCTTCTCTTTTCTTCAAGAATAATGTATGATCAGAGTTGCTTTGCTCATACCCATACTTCTTCATTGCCTCAGAGAATCTCCCAAACCAAGCTCTAGGTGACTGCTTTAGCCCATATAGTGTTCGTTTTAGTTTGCAAATCTTTCCTCCTTCGAAATCTCCAACAAATCCAGGTGGTGGCTCCATGTAAATGGGCTACTTCAGTTCCCCATGTAAGAATGCGTTTGTCACGTCGAACTGATGTAGTGGCCATTCCCTGACTGCCGCTATTGAGAAGAGCACTCGAATAGTACTCATTTTTGCTACCGGTAAGAATGTTTCAGCATAATCAACTCCATAAGTCTGAGTGTATCCTTTGGCCACAAGTCTCGCCTTATACCTTTCAATCGACCCATCTGGCCTCCGTTTGATAGTGAAGACCCATCTGCATCCCACAGTTCGAACTCCATCAGGTTTAAGACATACTTCCCATGTATTGTTCTTCATCAGAGCCCGCATTTCTACTAGCATTGCTTCTCGCCAGTGAGCAATTTTCATAGCCTCCTCGGCCGCATATGGGATTTCTTCTTCTTCGTAAAGTGCTGCTTCAAACGCCTTAGCCATCTCTGTTAGATTTGCTTTAGCCAGATTCGCCATAGAATATCGGCTTCTACTAATCCTCTCAGGACTGTATCTCTTAGCCGGGACCCCACGAGTAGTTCTGTTGGGGAGTATATAGCGGCCGGTATCACCATCAATTGCTGCATTCTCATTCTCGTCTACACCAAAAGTGTCAGGAGTAATAACTGTATTATCTGAGCTAGTTTCAGGAATTACCTCGGATATCACTGGAGGACGACTCGATTCAGGCGTAGACGGTTGAGGAGGCTCTACAGCAGATGTGACTGACTCGGCAGTGACACTAGCTTGTTCTGTTGGTTCCACGTTCGAGATACTTGGATGTGGCATCGGAAAACTGAGGGGTCCAATTTTATCACACTCCCCCTGAACAGCACTTTCCCCTGACCCCGAGGTTGGGTATGATAGAAGTATTCACTTTCTAGAAAATTACAATTCATGGTTGTTATATACTTCCTAGACCCCGGGTGATAGCATCGATAGCCCTTCTGATTTACCCCATACCCCAAAAAAACACATTTTATTGCACATGCAGAAAATTTTCCTCTTTCGTGTTTCGGTACATGCACATAAACGGAACAACCAAAGATTTTGAGCGGAAGTATGAGAGGTGGGGGAATATCAATAAGGGATTCGAGAGTCTGCAAAGGAGTTTTCATACCCAAAATTTTTGTAGGCAAACAATTAATCAGGTAGACAGCAGTGGCAACAGCTTCGGGCCATAAAAATTTAGGAACATTTGAGTCAAAAAACTGGGCTCTCGTGACCTCTAGGATTATCCTATTCTTTCGTTCAGCTACACCATTTTGTTCAGGAGTGTAAGGACAAGTAGTTTGATGAACTAACCCCTTTTCTTTAAAAAAAATCAGTCATGTCTTTGTTAACAAATTCCCTACCATTATCGGATCTAAGAATTTTGATCGTGGTTTGGAATTGTGTCTGGATCATTGTAAAGAAACGGGTAAATTTTTCAAAAACGTCAGATTTATGCTTCAAAAAATATACCCAAGTCAATCTAGTGCAGTCATCCACAAAAATGAGAAAATATTTAAAACCATGATCACCAACAATAGGAGCTGGACCCCAAACATTGGCATGCACTAGAGAAAAAATAGTCTTAACACGAGTATCACTTGATCTAAAGGATTGTCTGTGGTTTTTTGCCAAAACACAAGATTCGTAAGTAATATCCTTAAAATGGGAAAACTTTGGAAAAAGCAATTTTAAATACCCCGAGGATGGAAGCCCCAATCTGCGGTGCCACAACCAAGCTTCCCGATTTGCAGATCCGTGAGCAAGCATCGCGGTGCCACCTTGTTGAGTAATCTCATCCACATAATAAAGACCTTGACGCTCAGTGCCACGCCCAATTATCCTCCTCGTCCTGATATCCTGTAATACACAGAAATTTGGATGCATTAGTAACGTACAATTTAATTCTTTCGTCACGTGGCTGATAGACATAAGTTTATGAGATAATTTGGGCACATAGAGGCAATTTGTAAGCTTCAGGGTTGGGGATATTTCAATGGTTCCACTCCCACCCACAGCGGTCAACTCTCCATCGGCAGTTTGAATTTGGCTTTTAGTTGCCCCATTAAATTCACAAAAATCTTTCAGATCGTAGGTCATAGTATCAGTTGCCCCACAATCAAAAATCCACTCACTCTCCTTAGGGTCAATTTTACTTTGGGCAATCCATGCAATAGGTATATTTTCCAAGGGTGCAAAACGATTTGGGCTTAAGACGGAACTTTCACACAGTTTTGGGGTCAAACGTGGAATATAGTTTTTCTGGGGTCCTAACTGTAATTTTCCCGAGTCATATTGCATATATTCTGAACTATAAGGACCAGAAATTAAATTACTCATGCTTTGGGGTTTATTCTGAAAATCAAATTGGGGATCGGGGTTTCTCAACCCCAATCTGTTACCTCCATATGACCCGCCTCCTTTCTTCTCCACGAAGGCTTCCTCGCCGGGCCTGCCGCCTCCACCCGGTTGAGAACCGGTATCTCCTGCTCTCCCACGGGTGTTAGTCATCTCCCTATTCCCTGCTCCTTGCAGAAATAATCCGCCTCCATCTTCGACTCCGATGGCTAATCGAGTTTTAGCCTTTTGATTTTCATCCCACCATTCCGGAAATCCAACGAGGAGGAAACATGTATCTCGAGTATGTCTTTGTTTTCCGCAATGAGAGCACCAAAATTTTGATTTGTCGGGTTTGAAACCGCCTTGGCGATTGGGCTGTTGCGCGGCGGTTCGTGGTGGTGGCTGTTTTGGTCGCGGTGGTGGCTGGTTTCTGATGGCGAACCCGTGTCCGACTTGGCCCGATGATGATCCATCGTTGATAGCGCCGGTCTGGAGATCGATGTCTGCTGCCGGCATGATTTTCAACCGCGTAGCTTCTCGTTTTACCAGACCGTATGCGGTCTCGGCTGAGGGCAACGAGGTTTCCTTGAGAATATCCCTTCGGATCCCGTCATATCTTGCATTCAAGCCTGTTAGGAATTTGAACAGCCGTCTTGTTGCTACATACGTTCGAAGTTGGCTAATCCCCTTGTCGCAGCAATCCACAGGTTGATGTTGCCATTGGTCAATTTCAACCCAGATTCCGTGGAGATGTCGCCAATATGTTTCTAGCCCATGTTCCTCTTGCACGATTCGGCCTGCCTTTTCCTCTAGATCGTACAACAGATATGGATCTGCAGTACTTTCGAATGTAGTTTGTAGGCTCTCCCACAAAGCTTGCGCGGTTTGGTGATGTGCAAAGTCGACAACAATTTCTGTTTCGACGTTGTCAATTATCCATGAGAATACTGTCATATCGGCTTCCTCCCATTCTGTGTACCCCTTCATTCCAGGTTCCGGCGTGTACCCCTTCATTCCAGGTTCCGGCGGCTGCGGTGTACCGGTGATATACCTGTTTGCTCGTCTTCCCACGATGGCTACTCTCATCAGCCGTTTCCATAGGGGATAATTCATCTCGTTGAGTTTAACGGCTAGAGTAACATTCTTACTCATCTTTAATCGTGTCTCCTTCATATTTGGTTTCTCTTCATCGTCTGACATGTTGCAGGTTGAAAATAACCGCCTTCTTGGTCGGGAAAGGTATTAGGCTATGATGATTTTGTTATGAGCCTTTGCTCTGGTACCATGTTGAAAGATATGAGTATTATTCATTCAACTTGTTCAGAGAATTACAATAGGTACACCTCCTTTAAATAGGCCAAGTGTTACATAAAATTGGCAAGATTTGTCATAATACTCATTCCCTAATTAATTTTTTTTCCTTACTTACCTATTTTCCTTACTTACATATTTTCCTTTCTCAATTCGAAATATATCTTCAAAAAGTGTCTCCACCATCCTTACAAGAAAAACTAATGCCGGCCTTGAGAAATAGAATTGTAATCAATAGCTCAACACCATCGATTCTTGAATGAATCAATTCAACCAACAAAACTAAATCACACAATAGATTGAAGACAAGTGAAACTAGAAGAACAATTCTTGGAGATAATCAATCACACACTTTTATTCTATACTCAAAGAATTCAAGCTACAGAAAACCCCTTCTCTACAAGCTTGGTTTTACAAGTGTGTATCTCTGTGAATCTATTCTCGCTATTCAAGCAATTTTGGGAAAAAGAAGATAAGATAGAAGATATACAAATTAGTCCCTCTATTTTATAAGTTGTTCAGAAATGCCCCATTTATATAACAAGAATCTACAGCAAATACAAAACAATCCAAATACTCAAATAAGAAAATGAAAAATGTGAAAAAAAAATTCATATTTTTAGCAATTTTATCCCTAAAATGAGTAGCCCCAAAGAAGCAAGTTCCTTTACATCTCCAAAATTTCTGAAACTTAACCAATGGAAAAAAGAACACACACACTACACACACCTGAAATGGTCGAAAATGTACAAGAATAATTCAAACAACTACAAGAGCAAGTAAGGAAAAATCAATTGGATAATCCAAACTAGCTTCCAACTTTACTCAGTTTCACAAGAATTCATGCGGATTTAGCAGCATCACATTGATTCCAAAGCTGTTACTATCCTCCAATTGATCAAACGATCACAAAATTAAGAAAATTTGAGAAAGGAAATAGAAAATTTAAATGAAAAAAAATAAACATTGAAAGAAATATAGAATCCTCAATCAAAACCCTAGATTAACCCCATGTAGAAAAGCTATCTAAATTCCCCAATACACCTCGACTCCCGAAGCTTTTGCCCTAGAAATTGCAGAGAAAGACAACCGGTGCTAATTCAAGAGTGAGAGTACAACAACACAAACTACCGTGACAATTTTCGTTGAAACATGTATTACGAAGTAATATATAAATGAAATACTCCTTGTTCCATAAAAATACGTCATATTTCTTTTTTCATCCGTTCATAGTCCATAGACACGAAGAAAGTATTGCAAAATAAATATGTTTAATTGGTAAAAAAATGGTAAATGTGCGTAACATAAAATGATTACTAAAGTATCCCCTGCATTTGCCCAAACAAACTTTTTGGTCTAATACATTAATATACTAATGTAGGGTTGCGTTAGTGTACTAACTAATTTACATTAATAACTAATAACTTTCAATTCTATATATTAAAATTATCAACACACAGACATAATTATATCAATATAATATGTAAATTTAAATATCAATACAAATACATAATTTATCAACACAAGAAAGATTGATAAATTTATGTCTTTGTTAAAATTTGTAAAAATATTTATTTAAAATAAAATTTGATTAAATTAAAAGAAAATTTACTCAATTTTTACACTCCATTAATAAAAAAGTAACACATTTTTCCAATCTTACTTTTTCCTATCTCTTACTCCACTTTATTCACTTTATTATCTCCAATTTTCCCTTCTACTTTATTACTTTCTCCGTTTCACTATAAGTGAAGCGGATTCTTTTTTGGACAGTCTCACTATAAGTGAGACATTTTCTTATATGGCATAAGGAAATACTCTATCTATTTCTTACTTTTTCTCTCTACTTTGTTCTCACTATTACTTTATACTCTCTTCATTTAACCACTTATCATCACTATCTAAAAACGTGTGCCCAAAAGAAATGTGTCATATATAATGGGACGGAGGGATATATTTATTTAAGTACTACATTACACACATTTTTCTTAATTTCCGTAACAAAAAAATGTTTTCATTATTATACGATGGAAGAAGTATTAAATAATGAAATTGACAAATACATATCCTTTCTAGTTCTTAAATTTGGCAAACTGCATTAAATCACTTTATTTCTGAATTTGGCATAGGGCATTAAATTTTTATTTCATTAATATATATAAAAATGATACACTAATACTCCCTCCGTCCATAAAAATATGGGCATTGGATATGACACGAGAATTAAGACAAAATTGGTAAAGTAAGAGAGGGGAGGGGAAAGGTATGCTAAAGTAAGAGGGAGGAGTAGAATGATAGTTAAAGTAATGTTAGTGGGTAGTGGGGCCTACATTATTTAATTGATATAACTTTCCAAAAATTGAATACACATATTTTTGTGGGACGGACAAAAATGGAAAGTGCACATATTTTTATGGGACGAAGGGAGTATATCGTATTTAAACAATATACTATATAATTGCTTTTGTTTAATGGGACATTTATCATTATTTAGTTAAAAAAAGCAATTAATATTTTTAATTTTATAATTTTTCATAAAATTCAAAACCTAACTTACTTTTTATTCTTTTATTTAAAATTATAGAGGAAAATCAGATAATTTTAAATCACCGAGAATCTAACAGATGGGATTGTAATGGATAGTATCATACTATTAAATGACTATAGTTGGAAGATTCTTTAGGCGGGGAAAATAATGATTTAGTGGTATACAAACATTTTATTTATATCAAGAGTTTTTCAAGAGCTCTGCAATAAAAGCACTAGCTTCACTCTCACTTTTATATAAGCAGAAAACTAGAAGAAAAATCTCAAGGCAAGCTGCAAATATCTTTTTTCTTCGAGGTACGTATTTTTATAGTATTTGTTATTTTCAGCAAATTCTAAATTAAAAAACAATTCAGTATGAATTATTTAATAAAAGCAACATGTTACATCAACTACAACCAGTTTTATTTCATGGATGATGGTTCAATTTGGTTTTCTTGATTTAGAAAAACAAACATCAAATTTCCAAGCAAGAAAATGTTGGTGAATGTCCTTACTCGGAAGCTAGTTAAACCTAGCAAGCCGACTCCACCACAGCTCCGGACCTACAAGATCTCGGTGATGGACGAAGTCAATCCATCAATGTTTGTGGTTCGAATCCTCTACTATTGTAGATCGGCTTCAAATCCCTCTTTGGAAGACTCGTTAGCGCAAACATTGTCGCTTTACTACCCACTTGCTGGTAGATACGATAAGAATAGTCGTACGGTTAATTGCAACGACGAGGGCGCTCTTTTCTCGATAGCCAAAGTTGAGTACCAACTCGATCAAGTCATAAATGGGAGGCTCAATGTGGATCACCTCAACCTTCTCCTCCCTTTGGAAATAGGTGCCGCTGACGAGCCCACGGACCCAATGCTCGCACTCCAAATCAACAGGTTTTTCTTCAATTTATACGCATTTTTATCTATTTAGGTGTCATTCTGTTGTTTTGTTTAATTGTCACCATTTCTAATCTTATATCTTGTTCTGTTGCCTTTTTTCCCAAAAACTCAGCTCGTATCAAGTGATGATTATCTATAACTAATTTAATCCTAGATAAACCTTATTCTGATGTAATTTTTATTTATTTAGGTGTTGTTCGGTTGTTTTGTTTACTTGTGACCATATCTAATCTTATATCTTGTTCAGTTGCCTTTTTTCTCAAAAACTCAGCTCGCTGATGATTATCTATGACTAATTTAATCCTAGATAAATCTCATTGATACGTACTATTATTTTGTCTAACAACTAGATTTGCGTGTGGTGGCACGGCCGTGGCCGTCTGCGCCTCGCACAGAATCTTCGACGCGGGGTCAATGAGCATATTCCTGACCGCGTGGTCCAGCATGGCCACCCGCGGCACGACTATCGCCCCCGTCTTCGACTCTGCCTCCTTCTTCCCCTCAGAGAACCTACCCCCCTTGCAGACCCACGATTCCAGGACCCGGAACAAGAACATAGCCTTCCGAAGATTCGTTTTCCCCAAAACCGCCATATCCGAACTGCGTCGCCGCACGGTCGGCGCAGGAGGGCAGAGGCTGCCGTCCAAGGTGGCGGTGGTCTCCGCCGCCCTGATCCAGGCGCTCCTACGTGCCGACAGGGCCCGGCGCGGGGAGTCCAGGCCCTGCGTGGTGGCCCAGGCGATCAACGTCCGGGGGCGGACGGTCCCGGCCGTGTCGGCCCAGTCGTGCGGCAACTGGGCCACATTCTCCACCCTGGAGCTGGACGCCAGCCAGGCCAGGGAAATGGAGGGGAATTTCCCGGGGCTGGTGTCTGGGATGCGGGGGGCGGCCGCGGCCGGGGTGGCCGACTGCAGGCGCCTGCTGTCCGACAGGGAGTTCGGGCGGTGGGCGCTGGTGGGGAGCTACGTGGAGGCAGACGAGAGGGGCGGGGCCGGGGAGTGTAAGGTGGTGTGGGTGAGTGATTGGTCGAAATTTGGGGATTATGAGGTGGATTTGGGGATGGGGAGGGCGGAGTGGGTGAGCATGGCGGGAGGGAGGTTGGAGGATATATTGGTGCTGATGGGGACAAAGGATAAGGAAGGGATCGAGGCTTGGGTGTCTCTGCACGAATCAGATATGAGAATTGTGGAAGCGGATGCCGAGATTCTGAAGCTTACTGCCTCGCCGGAGTCTCAGTTTGGCAACAAGGGATTATCCAAAATGTGATTTGAGTTGATTGGTGTCGAATTTTTTTTATGCTTTGTTTCTTGTATGGATTTTTATCTGGATTTTTCGAGTTTCATTTCGTATTTAAAAAGTAGAAATTTCGAAAAAATACGGATTTTAATGTATACTTCATTCGTCCTATTTAAGATGTCCACATTTTCTTATGATACGGGATTTTAGGTGGAATAGTTGTGTGATAAAATACAGTGAAAAAGATGATTAAATATTTTAATGATGAGATATGAGAGACAAATTTGTTTCCAAATATAGAAATTGAACATTTTGAGTAAGACAACTAAAAATGAAAGGTGGACATCTTGAATGGGACCGGGGAATTAATTGATAAAGTAATATAGAATAACTAGTGTTGGCACGGTACGGTATACTGTACCGAAATGAGCATACCGCATACCGCGCCGAAAAGTACGGTATGAGAAAACATGATACCGTACCGTGCCGACTTTTCGGTATACCGAAATTTTATCGGTATACCGCATTTCGGTATACCGAAAAGTCGGCATATCAAAATATAAAAACATTTACCTTACCGACATTTCGGTATACCGTACCGTGTTGTGGTATACCGCAAGTTTAGGGTATATACCGTAATTTTGCGGTATATAAAATATGAAAATATAAAGTATTATAAATAATAAATATATTAAATATATATAACTATTAACGGTATATATCGCAAAATTCAGTATATACCGTAATTACGGTATGATGCGGTATACCGCGGTATATGCAAAATTCATACCTTTGTCGTACCTTAATCTATCGGTAAGGTATCATACCGTACTGAATAGTGCGGCATACCGAAAATTCGGTATTTTCGGTATTTTTCGATACGGTAAGTGCAGTATTTCGGTATATTTTGTCAGCCCTGTGAATAACTATAAATTAAGAAAGATTGAGAGAAAAACGAGGAAAGTAAGAGAGAGGAAGAAAAAATTTAGTGAAAGTAATGTTAATGGATTATGGAGTCCGCTTCCTAAAATAGAAAGCTTAGAAATTTTCTATTTTTAAGGTATAAGACAAAATGAAAACAAAACAGTTTCTATTTTTAAAGAATGAGAGTAGTAAATATTACTCATGTCAGTTCTTTGTAATCTGAGATATGTCTTTAAAGCATTATATTTAAGAAAAATGTGTTTAGTGGATTAGATAGAAATAAATAAAATAAGAGAATGAAAAGACAGTAAAATAAAAAAATACAATAAATAAGATTAGATCTTTTATTTTTTTTATTTTTTGTCATAAAGAGAAATGAGTCCTAGTATAACTTAGGACATTATGAAAAGAAATACGACTCAAATAACATAAAATGTGTGGAGTACATCAATTGTTTCATATTTTTTTCACTTTATCTAATGTACACTCCCTCCGTCCAACTGAAGATGACCAATTTTCGTTTTTGGTTTGTCCTAATCAAGATGACACATTACTAAAAATAGAAATATTTTTTCTCTCTACTTTATTCTTTCTCTCTTACTTTGTTCTTTCCTCTTAACACGCAAAATAAAATTGCTTAAAATTCTGTGTTGTCCAAGGAAGAGATCATTCCTTGGGACGGAGGGAGTACAATTTAATATTTTCAACTATATAACTTTTTGTATACTCCCTGTGTCCACTAATACAAGAAAAGTTTTGATCTGAAGTTCATACTTTTCAGGACGGAAGGAGTATTTTTTTTGTATTTTTAAGTCTATTATTTGTGCTTTATATCTCCGTTTACAAAAATGCTCTTTTGCATTGGACATATTGGGTCTCATCTATAATTAATTAAAAGGTCTTTAAACATTTCTATTGACTTATTGGGCCTCATCTATAATTGAAGGGCTATCCAATATCCTATATTTGATAGGGTTATGTTACAGATTCAGATTTTTTAGCTTAATTGAGATGCATTTGCAGTCACTCATCCACAATATTTTAGAAATATCAACTACAAGTAAATTATGTTAACTCGGGTGTATTATCGTCAATAGTCTGCATATCAAATGTCAATAGCCTGCACATCAAATGTCAACAACTTATAGATGACATTATATGTATATAGTTGGCATGAATTGTATATGTAGTTAACATTATATGTGTGTAGTTGACATGAATTGTATATGTAGTTGACAAAAAAAATTAAATAAAAATTGAATAAAAAAAGTTATTTATTGAATAAAATGTACCATGAAATTACCATTCTGCCATTTCATAATTAATTAATCTAAAAATATTTTTCATGTGGCAAATTCTGGACCACTCATTTAATAAAAATGAGTGGTTGATAATATATTAAATGAGTGGTTGATAATGTATCGCTAAAAAAATCTTAATTAATCACAATCCTATTTTGATATTTCAATTTATTTTTTTAACAGGAAATAGTAGAGGTGTGGTGGCTGGTGTCTAGTTGGACAAATTAGTCCGTCAGCTCTTCCGTCACTTTTGCGTAAGAAGCTCAAGTCTAAATATTTGATTTTTCAGAAAAAAGAGATAATGTTTTAATTATATTGCATCTTATTTTATTTCATATTTTAGTACTCTAAGGTCATCCACAACGCTGTTGCTATACCGTTCCTTAACCGTTCCTTAAACTACTATTTGCAGACCACACTGTACTTTTTTACTTCATTCCTTAACTAAAGAACGGAACCTGCAACCCTCCGTTCCTTATCCGTTTCTTAACCGTTCCTAAAATTACTATCATTCAATTTCATTTTTATTTTTATTTCCAACCCTATTCAATTAAAACAAACACACTTCATTAAAAAACACACAACATAAAAAAAATTACAACTTAAAATTTTAAAAAATAAAAAACACACAATTAAAATCCTACAAAATTAAACGTTGCATAATTTAAAAAACAAATTTAAAGAAAATAAAAAAACTACTCCGCTAGCGAATCATCCTCCGAAGGCGGTCGAGGTGCAGGGGGAGGCGGAAGGCCAAGTTGTCTGCCATTGTGGCGGTCATGTACACCGCCATAAGGTGTTCGAGCCTCCCCTCGAGCCCGATCCCGAGCCCGCCTGGCTTGATTGGCCTCGGCCCTTACTCGCTCTAGCCGTCTTCGCCGCCTTGGTCCCTTGCGGCCGACGGCGCCCACGGCTGGATACCGGGGCATCGCAGGTCGTGCCCGCAAACTCCTGCGGTGCACCCTCTTGTCCCCCGCTGCCCTCACCGGTGTCACTGGACGAGTATTGGCCACTCGCCGTGTGCTTCGTGCGCTTTGAGGTTGAGCCCGAGCTGGAGCGGACACCGCCGGCCCACCTTTCCTCGTCCTTGACGACCTGCCAAATATCAACATATTTGAATTGTTTACCAGTGTCCTGGTTGTAGACGCGCAAAGCCTCCCTCTGAATGTCGGCTCTCGAAGCTCCGCTTTGGTAGTGCGCCGCTTCGGTCGAGTAGATGCCGCAGATTCTTTTGACCTGTTTGTTGACTCGGCCAAAGTAAGAGCGGAGCATCTTATATATGCGCTTCCGGGACCCTTTCGGCTTAATCTGGTGGTAGATCTCGGTGACCTTTTTCCCAGAAGCACTTATTGGGTTGTTGATTCCCGACAACGGGATCGTACGAGACGGTGATCCAGGCGTTTAACACCGCCATCGTTTCGTTGTTGCTGTACGGATGCCGGCCTAGATCCTCCTCTTCCTCCTCCTCCTCGCCTGCCTCCGACTCCGCCCTGGAGATTCGGCACAGAGATTAAGAAAAATGTGTGTAATGTAGTATTAAATAAAAAGATAATAAAGTAGTAGAGAAGAAAAAGTAGAGATAATAAAGTAAGAGAAGAAAAAGTAAGTAAGAAGAAAAGTGTTGACTTTTACTAAAAATATAAATGACTTCACTACTGCGGAACGTATTAAAATAGTAAAATGACTCTACTATTATGGAACGGAGAGAGTAGTATTAATTTTTCTAATAAGGCCATCCACAACGCTGTCTCTATACCGTCTCTTAAACCGTCTCTTAACTACTATTTGAGCACTATTTGAGGGCCCCACTGTCCTTTTTTCCTCCATCTCTTAACTAAGAGACGGAACCTGCAACGCTCCGTCTCTTAACCGTCTCTATACCGTCTCTTAATTACTATTCATTCAATTTAATTTATAAATTTTTTTTAAAACCCAATTCAATTTAAACAAACACACTTTATTAAAATTAAAACAACATTACAACTTAACATTAAAAAAACGAAGACATAATTAAAATTCAAAAAAAATAAAAATGACATAATTTAATCTTCTCCGCCAAAATTTTCCCAAATGTGCTCAATTAGATCCTCTTGGAGTTGGGTGTGGGCGCTAGAGTCGCGTGTCCTTGCCCGAATAGCCAACCGTTCTTGTATAGATGGATGCGCTCCACTTCGCGGCGGACTACTTGCGGTTGAGCTTCCGGGGGATTCGGGGTCGAACCAATTTCCGGCATCGGGTCCTTCGTCTCGGAGTATGAAATAGAATTATTTATAGAGTAAAAAAATTAAAAAATTTAAAAAATGAAAATAAAATTTTAACGGTAATATTACCGTTTGAAAAAAAAATTTAATTAAAAATCGATTTTTTTTTTAAAAAAACGAATTATTGCGTCATCAGTGACGACGCCCACTCGCGGGCCAGCGAGTGGGCGTCACGCACGCATGGGGACGTGCCACGTGTCCCTGGCGCGTGACGAGCCATCTCGTCTCGTGTCTCGCCGAGACGAGCTACGCGACGAGACGGACGCGAGATAGAGACGAGATGGGCGCTGCAATGCGTCTCGCGGGGGTCTCGTCTCTCCGAGACGAGACGCGAGCCCGGCGCGAGACGCGTTGTGGATGGTCTAATACTCGATGCACGCGATCTAACATAGTACATGTGTAGTTTGTTAGTAGTGACAAATATGTTCCCTCACCCAAATTCAACACGTCAACTTATATAAAAGCATTATGATGCAGTATTGTCTAACAATTTCATGCTCTTTTCGACATAAGAGCATCCACAAATGTGAGCAAAACAGGGTCCATCCGTCCATGGCGCTGACAAGGACACCCTTGTCTACCGCTGCGCTCTTGCCGCTGGCACGGACGTGCTCTTAGCAACGAGTACGTCCGTACCAGCGGCAAGAGCGCAACGGCAGACAGGGGTGTCCTTGCCAGCGCCACGGACGGATGGACCCTGCTCTGCTCACCGCTGTGGATGCTCTTATGTCAAAAAGATCATGAAATTATTAGACAACGGAGCAGGGCGACGTGGCACATTTCTATTGGTCGTTGGCATTTTTTTAAAATCGAAAATAATACCAAAAATTAAAAAAATATATATTTTCGGGTTCCAAAAAATATACAGATTTTAGTACCATTTTTTTAAAATTTTCTTAAAAAAATTTAATCCCAAAATCATCTATAAATACGCACAATCATCATCCATTTGGGAGAAATTCGGCCACGAGTAGTGATTTTTTTAATTTTATGAATTTAATTATGTAATTTTTAGGATTTAAATTATGTAATTTTTAATTTTTAAGACTTTAATTATGAAATTTTTAATTTTTAGGATTTTAATTATGTAATTTTTAATTTTTTTGGTAATTAGTAATAGTATTTTGGGTATTTTAATGCATTTTAATATTGTGGAAATATTTTTATTTAAATTGAATAATAGAATGGTGGGACCCTTGAGCATGTCCTTGCAGAAAAGCATGGATGTGGGTTGTGCTCTTGCCTAAGAGCAGGGAGTAAAAGTGGGTCCGGGCCCACATCCATACTCGTTGGCAAGAGCACAGATGTGGATGCTCTAAATCCTTGTCATCACGTGCATTAAGAAACAAAACTGCGACATATACTAACGTCACGACCAATATTACCACGCATCAATAATTCAAACCTAAACTAGTTATTTATCTACAATTCTATAAAATTTCAGTAATTTTTTTATCCATATGTAAATTCAAATACATAACCTTTTGGATTTTAAAAATCATTATATAGCTATTTTGATCAGAATTAAGATCACTAAATTTGTGTATTTGGTCTAAAAAATAAAGTTTGAAAAAAAAGATTATTTCAATATTTGTTGAGTACAAACCAATCTCACATCGGGAGTCTAAGAGAAGTTGGAAAGTGTATATAATTCCTGTCCAACCCCAGTCAGTTTGATGCCTTTTGGGAGTGACCCAAAAACAAATACGTGCAGGCTTGACCCAAAGTAGATAGTATTAAACATCTGTTGCAGTCGACAATCCGACCAATATTGTATCGACATGCAACCAACCCTACAATTAAAAAGCATCTCTTTATAAACATGTCAATAAGCATACATAGATAATTAAATACTAAAAAAATTGACCAGAAATAAAACAATGGCAGGAACGATGAAGCCAGTCTCTACAATCCTCATCACCGCGGTGTTGATGGCAGCGGTGGCCGAGGCGGCGATCACATGTGGCGCGGTGTTTAGCCACATCTCGGTGTGCATTCCCTACGTCACATCGGGGCGTGCTGCAACGGAGTCAAGTCTCTAAATGAGGCAGCCAAGACCACGCCAGACCGTCAGGCCTTCTGCGGCTGCCTCAAAAATTTGGCCACCTCGTATCCCGGCATCGACTACGGGAAGACCGCCGGACTACCTAAGGAATGTGGCGTCGACGTTCCATACGTCATTAGCCCGGACATTGATTGCTCAAAGTATGTATTTACGTACCCTGGAAATTTGTCGTTTATTTCTATTTTAGTCTGTCCCTAAAAATTTGTTACTTTCACTTTTACTATTTTTTAGGAGTGGGCCCCACATTCCACATGCCACTAATAATTACTTTTTCTTAAAACCGTGTCGGGTCAAATAGTGACAAATTATTAGGGACGGAAGAAGTATCCGTTTTTGGTATTTATGTAATTATTAATTTTAGTTTTGTAGGAATTATATTGATAAAATGTGGATTCAATTTTAGTGTAAAGGGTGAAGTGATGATGTTATCTATGCAGAGAAGGTGAATATGGATTTGTGGCAGCGTTGGAGTTATGTGTGTTGTAATTATAAGTAAATAAAAACGATTCGTTGAGAATCCATTTTCAAAGAGATGTTTAAATGAGAGTGTAACCCTCCATGAATTAATGAATAATATATAATTATTTTCTGGTTTTAAAAGTTATTTATTTTTTGGTTTTAAGAGGACCAAATTGATGAAAACGACACTTGCTCTAGGACTAAATATCTTATTATCAATTATCATTGTCTCTTTGAATATCTAAAATTAAGTTGGACGCCGTTTTGTGCATGAACCGAATCAATCTACGCAGGATATACATAATGAAATAATTGTGATATCAAGGTCGATTTTGGTTTATTCGGAATAAAATGATATTTCAAGGTTTTGAACTAAATTGAGACTTCAAGATCATTTTAATTCTGCACCTTCACTCGTGGATTAGGAGTTGGTGCCCAAGGTTTGCACTTTCACTCAATTCATCAACATAAGATTTGAGAAATATTAGAGATTGGAATGAAGGTTAAAAAGTAGTAGGTATGTTGCTTGGTGAAGTTCGTGGACAGATTTTTCTCTCTCTTCTTTCTTTGGTTGCGTCCTGTTGCTTAGTCACTGTGGTGTTTGTTTTTTGATGGTTTTGTAGGTATTTTTGTCAATTGTTAATTTGTTGTTTTTTGTAGCATCCTGAATCTCTACTATGCGTTGGACCTTTTCTCGTCATTTCTAGTTTTGAGCCTTCCTAAATGCATCAATAAAAAATGAAACAATTGTGATTTTAAAAGATACTGGCATAATGGTATTAATTAAAGTAGGGATTCGACAGTGCGCACCCGAACTCTATATTAGTATGAAATTGTTTGTTTTGGGCAAAGTCCTCAATAGTCTTGAGAGTACTCTTCAAAAGTCTTCATACTCAGGGCATCCACAATGGGACGCCCGATGGCACGCCCGATGCGTGCCATCGTCCGCGGGCGACATCATCCGCCCCATTGTGGGTGTCCGCCATCGTCCGCGCCCTACGCTCACGCCCGATGCATCGTCCGCGCTTAAAGCGCGGACGATGACATATTGTCCGCGCCATCGTCCGCGCCATTGTGGGCTCGGCGGACGATGGGCGCCGACGATGGGCTATCGTACGCGCCATCGGGTGCCCCATTGCGGGATCGGCAGACGATGGTCGCGGACGATGCCACACGTTTTTTATTTTTGTATAATACCTCTACCCCACCTTCATTTGTAACGTTTCATTTTCACGATTTCACTCTCGAAACTCACATTTTTATTATTTCGAGGAAATGGATACAACTCCCAACAGTCCGATGTTTGGGGAGGCGCGTTGACCGGGTACAGAACCCGACGAATATCAGTCGTTCGACACCAACGCATAGTACGATCCCGAATTCAGCACGGAATCGTACGGTTTGTCTGACATGGAGCCGTCACCAAACCGACCCGTCGCCCGCCCCCTCCCGACGCGCCGCCGCCGCCGACGCCACCCATCCGCCGCCGCCGACGCCGACGCCACCCCATCCGCTTCCGCCCCCGCGAGAGGAACCGGCAGCGCGCGCAGAAGTTGCCACCTCCGAGAGTACGTGAAGAGTACGCCCCCGGCCGTACAAACTACCAGCCGGATGAAACCCTCGTATTGGCTAGGTGTTGGGTGGATATATCGTAGGACCCGATATTCGCGAACAACCAGAGGCAGCAGGCGTACTGGGAGCGCATCGCCAAGCGCATACAAGCGCCAACGGGAGCAGCTCCGCAAGCACTGGGACCAGGTGAAGAGACAAATCAACCTGTTCTCGTTGGAGTACGAGAAGTGCGCGAGGGAGCAGGGGAGCGGCGAGAGCTTGGGCGATGTGTGCGCTAAAGCGTTGTTGTCGTACCAGTCCATGTACGGCGACTTCAAGCACGATGCCATTTGGGCGCTCTTGAGGGACAAGCAGAAGTTCCAAGGCGGGATTCTGCACACCGGGGCGACAAAGAGAACGAAGACCACCGAAGCTGGTGGTTACACTAGCAGCGAAAGCGGAACTCGTCCGGTGGACCTCAACCGGACGTACATGGAGGACGATAGTACCGGCACACTGATGTCCTCCATGCGTCCCATAGGCGTCAAGGCTGCGAAGGCCAAGGGGAAGGCGGCGGCGACATCATTCTCGACCGCCGCCGCGCCATCGCCGATCCCGGTCCCGAGCGCGACGGCTGCCGCGTATGAGTCGTTGGCAGCAGCGTCGATGGCGAAGACGTTGTTGCAGACGCACAAGGCCCTCAAGAAGTGTACGGACCCCGCCGAAGCTGAAATTCTCCGGGGGTTGATCGATGAGTTGCGCCGGAAGTTGGGAATTGCGTAGATTAGCCAACTTGAATCGTGTAACTTTTGTGTATTTATTAATGTAATATTCGCCGGTTTTTGTTTACTCGTTGTGTTTTTAAATTAGTTTGCATTATATATTTGAAAACATTTAAATTAATTAACAAAACAATATTAAAACATATAGGGCGCGCCTTAGGGCGCCCCATTGCAGGTGGGAGGATAGGATGATAAAACTGCTGACGTGGCGCGCCATAGGACGCTCCTAGGGCGCCCCATTGTGGATGCCCTATATATATATATATATGCTTGTAGCTTTTGCTCATTTTCTAATGTGAGATATTGTTTGCACTCTAACAATTAATTTGTGCAGGAGTATATAAGTACGTACTAATACGATTTGTGAACTGGCCATACGTACTGATTTAAAAAAAATTGCTAGTGTGAGCAAGTGTTCATGATATAAATTGATACGTGTTCACCCTCCATGATATACTATGATTTGGGTGTAATTCATGGGTTTATCAGCTGTTCAGTTTCCCAGAGTCAAAACGTGAAGGCCCAAGATAAAATGTCAGGCCCGCACTGTTCATTAATATTTACCCTGAATTATATCCTACGCTGAGGGTGGTTTATAAATCTGGTCGTAAATGTTGACCATGATTTGGAGAGGTGTTTTACACAATTATCCCCCACAAATTCACGCCCCCCACAAAATATGGAAAAGACGGAGGGTGACTTGGTCCATTCAATTCAAAATGGACATATCACGTTGACTAAAACCAGCCCACTTATCAGGGAAACTAAACGCCTACATTTAATTCTTCTCAGTGGGCCCATAGAATTATTTCCTTCCAGAATATTTCATGGAGGGTGAACATGGAGATATGGAGATATACTACTAATACTTTCAGTTTTCAAATTTTAGTGAATATGGAGATATGAACATGAAAACTCAACTAGATATTCTGCTTTGGCCGTTAAAGTAAGAATGTGACAGTTCTCCATTTTGTACGACCCCTAACAGATTAATGTTATCGGAGGACAGATTATGGAATTGATTTCTGCTGAACTTTGTTTTAATTTCTTGATAATTGCATCACCTGGATTAAGATATTCCATAAAAAAACGAAAACAGACAATCAATTCACGCTTATAATAAAAACTGAATACAATATAATTGCATCACATTTGTAAACAAGTTGCATAGTGGTACTAAATGTTTTGTATTAATTGTTTTATCAAAATGAAAATAACATCCACTTCGTTCACATACATTACAAAATCACCATTTTCGCTATTATTTATAAATCTTGCATCATAGTATTAATTTAAATCTTGCAGCATAAATGAAAAAAGTTTGCATTGACGATAATCTTCCATAATCATAAGACAAAAAATTTGGTAACATAAAATTGATTTTTCCAAAATATTTTTCTGGCATGATTTTAATGATAGTGTTGAAAATTATTTATAGGGATATCAGTGTAGCCCACAACTCATTGGTTGTCTCGAATAGCCCACAAAGTTTAGATGATTGTGATTGGAAATTTTCAACATGATAAATCACAACTCGATTAGCTCACGCTTGATTAAACCACAACCCAAGAAGGTTTGGCCCGTAATCCGCTGGCTAACTTGATTGACACACTACTCAAGTACTGATTTCCTGAATTAAAAAACCACCCTTTTTGCAATTTTTAAATCTAATTTGGATGGAATTTTGAGTTCAGATGGCAAATCCTAGAGTCGACCAACCAAAAAATTTAACAATCACATGATTGGGTACCGTTGGAAATCGGTGGTGCATACCCAAATTCCATATTAGTATGATATTGTCCGCTTTGGACAAAGCCCTCACGGTTTTGCTCTTGGGTTACTCTCCAAAATGCCTCATACTAATGGAGTAGGGGTAGCCCTTATATATGATTGCAACTCTTGTTCATTCTCCAATGTGGGAATTGTTTGCCCTCACAGGTATTTTCCTTCCCATAAGAGCGTCTCCAAGGGAAGAGGTAAATGGAGAGGTAAACTAATATAACTACAATATTTACCTTTTTTTCATGAAAAATCATTCTCCAAGGGGAGAGGTATTTGAGAAGGTATTATACATTTTCCCATTTTGAAGAGGTATCTTTACCTCCCCATCAATGGAGAGGTAAAATCTTATAACTACCATATTTATCTTGTTTTCATGAAAAATCATTCTTCAAGGGGAAATGTATTTGAGAAGATATTACACTTTATGTTTTTTAATAAATTTTGTACCATTATTTTATTTTTTTAAAATGATTTACCTTTCTATATACTCCATCCGTCCCCCAAAATTCGTCACCATTTGACCCGGCACGGGTTTAATAAATGTAATAGAAAGTGGGTTGAAAAAGTTGGTGGCATATGGGTCCTACTTTTATATATTAGTTTATAATAAAATGTGAGTGTGAAGGAGTTAGTGGAATGTAGGGTCCACTACCAAAAATGTTAAAAGTGAAAGGTGACAAATTTTTAGGGACGGACGAAAAAGGAAATAGGTGACAAATTTTCAGGGACGGAGGGAGTACTTTTTTTCCTTTGAAATGTGTTACTTTTTTAAGGGGTATATTTCACTTTTTAAGAAGGTAAATACATAATATACATTTTCTATATACCTTCTCCCCTTGGAGATGCTCTAATATATATCACATTTAAATAATAATATGAGATCTTAGGAGATGTTATTTTGTATGTTAAGTGGTGAGAGAAAATATTATTTTATAGAGTAATGCGAGAGGAAAAAATTCTACAAAAGAAAATGTAACACCCTTTGTAGAATAAAGTAAAAAGAAAAATGCGACATTTATTATGGAACATATGAGTATTATTTTAGATTACGTTATTTTGAAGCAATCCCTTATACTCTCTCGGTTCCATGTTAACAGAGACATATCTTTTCGACACGGAGATTAAGAAATAGATACTCCCTCCGTCCCGGACTACTCGCACATTTCCTTTTCGGCACGGAGATTAAGGAATGAGTGTATAGCAAAGTCAACAATTGCGGCTGCAGGTGATAATTTTTACTAAAAATGGAAAGAGTGCAAATAACTTGGGACGCCCAGAAAGGAAATAAGTGCAAGTAGTCCGGGACGGAGGGAGTATTTAATATGTGAACTGTGAAGTGTGTATTGCTTTTTACCAAATATAGAAATAACTCTATTATTATGTTGGAATGTCCTAGAGAGGAATACGACTGTATTAACATGGAACTGATGAAGTATGAAATACTAGTAAATAATTATTTAAGTGCATTTCTTTTGCAGGATGGAATATGATTCTTTGCAATAAAATTCTTTTTACATAAAATTACTAGTCCAATATAATTGCGAAATTATTTATGACTATATATCCACTACAACTTTTGAATCCAACATCATTGTATTTACGCGGCACAGATTTAATCTCATGACACCTACTTCCTACTCAAATTTTTATTATTGTACAGCATAGATTTATTCTCTGACCAGAAATCTGCAACATTTACTGATCATATGAAACAGCATAATTATTTCCAAACATGAGGGCCTAATTAAATTAAGTTATATTCAGCTAATATTATTCCCTGTGCAAACACAGACACAATCAACAATCTCAGAACTACAAATTCATCATTAATTTAAGCTCTTTACTGTACAGGTGAGGGCTAGTGCAAAAATATTTTTTATATATTGTCCAAATTAAATAAATTTATTTAGATAATGAGGAATATTAACACTACAAATGAAATATAGTAGAAATATCTATACTCTGATAACGAGTTCCAACAATGAAAAATAAGTTAAAATGAGTGTAAAAATCGAAGAAACCAACTTCAGTTATATCATGATACCTAATTAATTAAAAGTCTCTACTAACTTGGAGATATAAGTGGAAGAAGGCACATCCTTATTTCACATGGCCACGAGAGTAAACTTCGTGTATTAAATGATATCATCGATTGCCTTACCGCGCGATTATACTTGAGGTTTTCCGATTGACAGAGAGCAAGAGAGAGAACACTTCTAAGAGCCACGTTGTTGCTACTTCTTCTCCCCTTTCTTCTTCTTCTTCTTCTTCATTGTTATTTCAAATAGTGTAGAGAAATGAATTATGTGTAGAGAAATTAATGGGACTAAATATGAACATAGTTATATGTAGTGAAGAATGTGTTGCCAAATTTTGATGGGGTTGGCTAGGAGAGTTACGTTTGGTAGTTGGCTTCCTTGGATTTTTGGGTGTAAACCCTAATTTTCATATACTAAATGACTACATTGTAGGCTTACATGCATCTAATTAATATCTGTATTACCAATCAAATAGGAGAGGCTTATTAATGTTTGTGTGCTAGTATTTAATTAACTGTTTACTATGGAATTTATTGGAGTGCTATATATTCTTATAGTAGTATATTTTTTTCTGGTATATATAATCATCAATATGACGTGCACGGGACTAATTTTAAACAAAATTGATTGATTAATGTCGATCTGATAAATATAAGTACATGTATATTTATGATTTTTTTCATTATGAGAAACTATTAGTTATGTACTTGATTTTAGTCTAATGCAAGATAGCTAGTTGAATTTATAGATTGAGTCCTATTTTCTTTATTTAGCATAGTACTCCGTCCGTCCCGCATTAGGAGTTACATTTACTTTTTTGCACCCGTTTTAAAAAAATTAATAATAAATAGTTAAAGTTGATAACTAGTATAGTAAGAGAGAGAATAATATACAGAAGACTCTTACATGCTCTTCCATGCATTATTCTCTCTATTATTTATACTTTAGTATCATTTTTATAAATGAGTGAAGAAAAGTAAATGTGACTCCGAATGTGGGATGAAGATAGTAATTTATTTTTGTTAATTAGCTAGGCACACTCTACTGTGCATGTCAGATGCACGATGCGGCCATCTCAGTTAAATTTAAATAAGATTAGTAACTGCTAATTTTGTGCTATTAATTTATATTTAGGAATTAATTAGTTACGCAACATATACAGTCTATAGAGTGACCACAAAAGCTTTCAGTTGATTTTTCAGAATTATGTTTAATTTACCTCACCTAACCCCAGCTTTCTATGAACTAAGAATAAGTCATTCTTGAGTGAAATTCATACTAATTTAGATTCTATATTTTTTAAATTCTATACGCTCGAAATAAACTACCAATATAAAAAAAAATACTCCAGTATAAATTTCACTAGTGTGAAAAATCAAATTTGAACATAACAGGGCATCCGATTTTGTTGCGGAAACAATCTTAGAAATTCTGCGTAAAAGAATATTTAAAAAAAAAGGAGTATTGGATTAAAGGCTAAATTTAACCCCCCTCGTTGACCACTAGCTAGCAATTAAATTAAAATTCAGATTCGATTTTAAATTTCTGTTTATTTATTAACTATGTCACTTGTACGCACACGTCTTTGAAAGAAATATCACTAATGATCTATCTCAATGGACTATTAAATATGTCATTTGTACGAACACGTCTTTGAAAGAAATATCACCATTCACCAATAATCTTTTAACTTATGGTATAATCACACATGAGGTTTTTATCCTTTTTCTAAATATTTTATGATAAAAAAGTCCTGAACCTCTTCAGGCTATTTTAGACTTATCAAATAATTCGAGTACTTATATTTCGATTTGGTACATGTTATAATATTAGTATGTTTTTATTGACATATTTGAATTTACATATTTTTGTTATTTCTTTTTCTCAAAGTACATCAAACAATACAAACATAATTCTTCTCTACTTGTATGATTAATAGTACTCCTTTCGTCGTCCTTCTGTAGCTGAGTCATATTCTTTTTTAGGTTTTGTCCCACTGTAGTTGAGTCAGTAAAAAAACATCACATCTTTCTTATTTTATTGTCTTTCATACTTTATTTTCTATTCATCTCTCTATTTTACTATTTATTCTACTTTATTTTCTCTACACCTAACCTATTTTACATAATTTTTCTTAATTCTCGTACCCAAAAGAAATGTCTTTATTACAGAGGGACAAATGTAGACTATATAGAAAAAATATTATCAAATAAATTTCTATAAAATATGGTCAAATTATGATTTGTCCAGCACATTTTAAAATCTAAAAAATAAATCTTTGATTTTGATATTTTCGCATTTATCATATAATGAAACAATGTTAGTCATATGGTGCTGATGTGATACAGAAAATCTTTTCCGAGATGGGTGTGATAGCGCAATTGGCATCTTAAAACCCGAAACCATTTACAATGTTGAAAGACGATTTTATGTATGAGGCGTTTCTACTTTGTATTTCCCTTTCACCTTTCAACTTTGTGATTTATTTTTTGAAATGTTGAAAACTCTTTTTGAAAGAAGATTTTATGTATGTAGTGTTTCTACTTTCTATTTCCCTTTCACCTTCCAACTTTGTTATTTTTTTTTGAAATGTTGAAAACTATGAGACTGACCATGATATGATCATCTTTTCCTTCAAACTTTGTAATTTATTTTTTGAAATTTTGAAAACTGTAAGACATGTCATTTGATCATCTTTCATGATTTATTTAACAATTTATCTTCATATATAAACAATATAATTAGTTCAGTTTTTAATTTAGAGTATAATTTACTTCATAGTATTATTGAATTATAATTTTAATTGTAAGGGTGTATGTACTAGAAAATAAACTTATTAAGGTCAAAGCTTTAAGCTTTCACTTTCTTGAAATTGTTTGTTGATATCAATAACTTGGTTATTAGAAAGAATATATAATTAATACATATTTGTGCTTCGTATGTTGCGTGAGTTGTCGTGGAATATTACTACTCCATTCGTTCCATATTTCATTTTTTTTTGTCTCAATCAAAAATATACGAGGGGTTACTTTTTGATATTTAGATGAAAATTGCACAAATAGTAAGGACTAAAGGCATTAGGACTTAACCAATTGAGCCAATTCTTCCTTCATTTCACGAACCCGCCTCATTAGAAAAGACACCCCCTAGAAAGCCACGTTGAGCCATATACACTTCTACCCGTCTTTTGAAACCTAAAAACCAAATATTTACATTTTGTAACACATGAGAAAAAGGGGTCGAGAGACGAATTATTTCAAAAGAAAAAGGGACAACGTTAGAAAAGCTGAAATAAAAGGGTAGCCGGGTTAAGCAAGTTAGTCAGTCAGGTTGATCGGTTAGATTGATCAGTTCAAAAAAAAGAGAGAAAGAGAGTGAGAAAAAAAAGTTGTTGAAAAAAAGTTGAGAAAAGCTGAAGAAAAAAGAGGGCAGGAAAAATATTGTAACCTGACCCAGTAGTCGAGAGTTAGAAAATAAGCCGAAAGATAAGGCTAAGGGTCGCAGCTTGACCAAGTGAAACATCAAGGGCCAAAATAACAACCCAGCCTGATCCATAAGAGTGGTTCAGATCTTGGTCCCTTGACTCATGTGCTTTTCTTTTTGCAGTTTATATTTTTGAAATTTTAACTTATAACCCCTAGGACCCTACCCTAACACATTACTCCCCTTAAGCCCCATTACAACCGAAACAAAGACCTTAAGGAACTATCTTGTGCAGTCTGATTCGAGGTATGAAATGTGTGGCAATTACTGAGTGAACAGTCCTAACATCTCTGGTGAGAAATGAGTGATTGAGTGAATCCAGCACTTGGTTTAAATTGAGCAATCTTGACAAACTGACACCTTGATCAAGTAAACGCGAAAGGGAAGAAACATAAACCGCTAGCAAATGGATTGACCTCAACTTCGGGTATGATTGTTGGAAGTTTATTCGGTTATATGCATCTATGTGAATATGTGTCTTTGTTTTGAATCTTGTTTTTCTTTTCATTTTCTTTTACTTTCTGGAAACGAGTAAACCATGCCTGAAATTTACCTTATCTTTTTCTTTTCTTTTTCTTTATACTTGAGGACAAGTATGTTTTAAGTGCGAGCAGTTTGATAAGGCCTATTTCATGCATCGGTTTAGGGGTAAAATATAGACTACTTGATCAGTTAATCGCGCAAAGCGAGTGTTAACTGTGCAGGAATGCCGCTTGACCAAGGGCAACAAGGCCAAACTGATCAGGCTGTCGCAGTAAGTGAAAAGGCCAAAAATCGGGTGGGTTGATCAAGGCAGTAATCAAGCAGTTAGAAGGGGGAACACTGCATTCTAGAAGGGGGCACGTGTTGATGCGTAAGACGCAAGGACGAAGTCGAATCCCCATTCCGTTATTGAAGAACCGCTGCATTCTAGAAGAAGGGCACGTATCAACCGATGAGGCGCTCAATCCCAGCAAGAATGAATATTCGCTGCCAAAGTTGTTATCCTAGCTGGAGATTGCTGCGAGGAGCTTATAAATAGAGGATGCAGCGCCATTAAAAAGATCTCTTTTCCCCCCGCTTCTAGTTGAGCTTTTATTTTTAGTTTAGTTTCCAGTTCCAAGTTTTCCCCAGTTCCAAAGATAGCTTAGTTAGATAATAACAATAGTTAGTTAGAAGAGAGCGACCGAAGGGAGCGCGACAGAGAAATCAATATCTGTTCGGCGTTGTCTCGAGTTCCGACCGAGAGCTTCTCGGCTTTATTCGCTTTCCTACTTTCCAGTTTTGGTTGTTTAAGTTTAATTCCGTGTTGTTCCGTAGTTAAAGAATCGATCTTTTTTGTATTCCGCATGTTCACAGTACTGTTCAGTTCTAAGTATAAAAACCGTAGTTATTTTGTTTTCGGCACCTTGTCTACTGTTCCAGTTTAGCTTCAACTTTAAAATTTTCGATCATGTGTTTAACTATGTTGAATGACAAAGTGATTTGTAGTTCCGAAGCATGTTTAGGTAGTTAGGTCTTTATTTGAGATTATCGCTTACTTGATCCGTCAGTTGTTTTCCAGTACGATGAGTTACTTGATCCAGAAGTTAGTTTACATTCCGCCTAGCTTAATCCAATAGTTAAAACTCCCAATTTAAAGCGTGGCAGCAGTCGACCCCTATTCACTATTCACACACTCAACGCACTGGCTTCTCTGTGGGATAGACCTCGTACTTGCCACTTTATTGTTAAAGTAGTGCACGTCTGGGAGTTATAATTATATTTCGGTGAAGCGAGAGGGAACGCCTTGATCAAGTGGCAACGACATTTGCTAACTGATCCACCCGGACGGTTATCTTCCATATAACTTGATCCAATCTGCGCGTATCGCTCTCTCGATCTCCACCCCAAAAACAGTAAGATGTCATAATTTGATCATCTTTCATGATTTATTGAACAATTTATCTTCATATATAAACAATATAATTAGTTCAGTTTTTAATTTAGTGTATAATTTACTTCATAGTATTATTGAATTATAATTATAATTGTAAGGGTGTATGTACTAGAAAATAAACTTATTAAGGTCAAAGCTTTAAGCTTTCACTTTCTTGAAATTGTTTGTTGATATGAATAACTTGGTTATTAGAAAGAATATATAATTAATACATAATTTGTGTTTCGTATGTTGCGTGAGTTGTCGTGGAAAATTACTACTCCATTCGTTCCATATTTCATTTTTGTTTGTCTCAATCAAAATATTTTTGTTTCATATCTGAAATAAAATTTCTTTATTCTCTCTTCTCTCATCTCTCGAAAATAGTCAACTATATTTTTCTCTTATATATTACATTCAAGCATCAAAAATCTCGTGTCATTCAAAAAAATTGGTCGGGATGAAGGCAATATTACAAAATTTTACGTAACTACTAGAACATGGTCACAAACTCTTGCAGTTCGAAGAAGGGTACGTAAAAATACAAATTGTGTTCGATTGAAAACTTAAAAGATGCTTGATTTCGAGGAGAAATCTGCAACAACATTTGCCTCGCGACAAATATACTCCACTGCATATGCATATGTATCCATAATTCCTTACATGATTAAACTATTCATATGAATTTTGTTAACCTATTCATATGAATTTTTGAACTATTGCCTTTTCAAGTTTTTATTTACGTACCTAATCTTTCATCCGTGATTTTATTAACCCATTCTTAATAATTTCAGTTGAATATCAAGTTTTCGTTTTTCTTTGGTTTGTAAAACCGTGCTGCAACATATGCCTAGATTAAATAAAGGGTTGGACTCTAATAGTAACAAATAAAATAAAAAAAGGCCCAAATGATTAAGCCGTAGGATATAAGTAGAAATTGGGCCCAGTGGAGTAATAGGGAAGAAGCAGACTCTACAACTTTTGGGTTGGGCCTGATGGGGTTAAGTGCAGACAACAGAGAGCGGCTAGCTCTTTAGTAGTACTAATGGTCCAGCACCAGCCAAGCCTCTACTCGGAGCACCAGCTTGGCTCGTGAATAGTTATCCGTTATTAATTTAAGATACAAATATTTTTGTGTTGACATCCATAACGTAGGTTATTGACATAGTTGTTAGTTATCAATTAAGAAAAAAGAAATCGTATTTACTTTTGTGGGAATAAATTTGTTTTCAACTTTTCAAAAAGGATAAATGGTTCTTCATCTAGCATGTGGTGACTCGAACCTCTGACTTATTGGTTAGAGGGGAAGCGTCTTATCAACTAAGATGCACTACAGTGTCTGGTTTTGTATAAATACTGTCACATGAATGAGTGTTTGGTATGTTAGATAAATAAAACAAATATTTTAACTTTATTAAATTTATATTATATTGTACAAAAATACCCCTAGTATTTCTCAATTAAAATGAAAGGGGTGAAAGATTTGAGGGTAATAAGGTAATTAACTTTAATTAGGTATCACGATTGTATAACTGTATTTTAATGTATTTATTTATCCAACTATTTGCCGAGTTTATTTGATACATAAAAATATTTACATATAAAAAGATTGAACTAAAATAAATAGTACTCCCATTATTCTTGAAAAACATAGCTATCACATTCATTAAAGATTACAATCAGTAAAAGCCATAAAGCCTTTGTTTTATTCATACTAATTCTATATGTAGATTTTGTCGGAATAAAATGCAAATCTGCATCATGTGATCAACGCTCACTGCACCCTGCACCACAACATGAAACATATTAAACTACCATCTTTTTCATATTTCACATATAATTTTGTCAATTATTCAACTATGCATGGACATAGATGCAACTTAATAATTTGAAAGAAAATTTTAGAAGAATATCGCTTTTAAGAAATTTCGGATACTCACTGAGGCATCAATTATGGACAAGAATATCATAATTATATTTTGAATTCATTCTCACTTATTAAATAAATTCGATTATTAGAACTGATCAAATCAAAAATAGAAAATATAATCCTGTAATTGCCATTTTTCAAAATAAATATTACTGCTTATGATGATTATAGAAGAATTAATTTTATTTTCATAGTAATAAATACCATCATTAAAAATTAATTCCGCAATGGGTTTGCTTACTCAGAGCAATCGGTAGAAGGGCTAATTGTGTACGGAATATTGACACCACATTGGCCGGGGAGGCCGGCAGCCTTGTCGAGGTCCGCGTCAGGGTATGAGCTGGCAAGGGATTTCAAACAGTTGCAAACACTCTGCTTGTCTGGCGTCGTCTTGGCAGAGCCATAGAGACCATTTATGCCGCCGCAACATTCCCCTAGGGGACCCTTCCCGGTCAGGTAGGGGAGGCATGGTTTGAGGTACGAAACCACTGCACCACATCCGATCGCGGCCTCACTTGGCGAAGCAATGGCAGCGATAAATGCGGCCGCGACGAGAACCGAGCACATCAACTTCATCATACCTAGATAGAACTTGTTGAATTATATGTTGTTCTTATGGAATTGTAGATTGAGATTGAGATTGAGATTGAGATTTAGATTGTAATTACAATGTGTTTGTAGTTGTGCATGAAGGTGGTCGGTTTATATAGAGTGTAATGTGGTTAATCTATTTGATTTGTAATGTTTAGGTCGTTGTGCTGGACTATTGATGTCACAATTAATTAATGTATTGCAAATATAGGTGGAAGATACGAGTTAGCATAATTCAATCACAAATTAATTTTCGGAAGTAAGGTAAATTAGTCAAATATAGGATGAATAAAATTTTGACACGCACATTTGACCTTTTCTTGGCCCTTGTGAAATAATAATAGAACTTATTAATTAAGATGAGACAAATCGAACTAGGTCGGCCCTATGCTACATCTCTAATCTAAATGAATTTTGTAAAATTCAATAATTTAATTTTCAATTGATGAACAACTTTAGTTCATTTTAAAGTGCTATTACGATATTTGAAATAATACAACTTGTAGTATAAAAATGTGACCATTTATTTATTGCAAACGTAACACTTGTAGCTGTTTAAATATTTGTGAAGTTGAGATATAGAATTGAAATGAAAATGCTCAGGCCATGGTTGGGGAGGCCTGTTATTCATATTAGAATAAAAAAAGTTATAAAAATAATGACTTGTATTATTGGAAATTAATTAAACTTGTAAATTGTAACATTCCTAAGTCAAAAAAACAATAAATTGTCCCCACCTTCTATCACTCCACCAATATGCAAAAGCTACGTGCGTTTCAACTAACGGTGGACTAATTTACGATGGGGCCTACTAAATTTTGTAGTCTAAATTCTTCTGACTTCATTCTCACTTGGATTATATTCCGTCACCAGTCGAGTTCGACACGAATTTTATAAAATATAAAAGAATGTGTAAAAAAAAGATAATAGAATGTGAAACTCATTTCTAAATCGATGACACATTTTGATAATAACACGAGATTCTAGGAGATGTTATTTTGTGTATTAAGTGGAGATCAAAGAAAATAATATATTTATATTAATGGATAGAGAACTTTTTCCAAAAAAATGAATCCAGTGCCATTTTCATGAATTTCTCCACAACTGTCATGTTATATATGTATAGATGTAGATTAACAGTCTCATTATATGCAAATTCATCCCTTAGTGTAGAACTAGAGATCAAATTAGAGCTCTTAGATATAGATATTGATGGATGAGATGATGTAGCGAAAATTTGCGTCCTTCATCAGTTTGCCAAATTACCTCATCTAAGGGTCATTTTTATCAAATTACATTCATAGTTTATTACTTCATTCTAGTAGGTTTATTACTTCATTCCAGTAGTTGATTACTTCATTATAGTGTTTATTACTCACTACGTTCATTTGTAGTTGAGGCATTTCTTTTCGGCACGGGATTTAAGAAAATTTGTTTTAAATGAGTTAAGTAAAAGAAGAATAAAGTTAAAAGGAAAAAGGTTGAGAGATGAAGAGAGAGTGAAGTACTTTTTGCCAAAAAAAGGAAATGACTTAGCTACAATGGGACAACCCAAAAAGGAATACGGCTCAGTTACAAAGGGACGGATGGAGTAATTCATTCCACTTTGAATTTGAATTCATTTAAACTTTTTGCAAATTTTAAAGCGAATTGACTTATAAAGTGTTTTAAAAATGAAGTATTTTTTTATTTATTATGATTTATTCATATGTCAATGTTGATGAGGTTTCTAAAAAGAAACGTGTCGTCTTATTTGGGACAGACTAAAAAGAAAAACGTGTCATCTTAGTTGCGAGCCTGCGATAGATGGAATAGTTATAAAATAAAATACTTCAACAAATTGTTGAAACGTAAAAGGAGTGGAATAATTTTCTGATATATTCATTCCCGGTGATTTGTACATCTTATATAGGCTAAGGAATATCTATACAAGGAAAATTAGAATAAGGTAAAAGATTTCAAAAACTATCTTCCTAACATCTCGTGAATAATTTTGAGTGATTTTCCATGGTTTCTTCCAATCTCTTTGATTCTGCAGGATCTCCTTCCAACACTCCCCCTCAAGTTAAGTGACGGGATTCCCGAAGCTTAACTTGCCCAAAACTTCTTGAAAGTTTTTCACCGATACTGCCTTAGTCAAAATGTCGGCCAATTGGTCTTCATATTTCACATATGGAATTTCCACTATCTTCCCTTTAAGATTATCCTTTATGAAGTGACGATCAATTTCGACGTGTTTAGTCTGATCATGTTGAAACGGGTTCTCTAAGATATTGATGGATGCCTTATTATCACACAACAATTTGCATATCTTTTGCGACTCTAAGTTCAATTCCTTCATCAACCTTCTAAGTCAAAGTATCTCGGTTAGTCCACTCTTAATCTCCCGAAATTCAGCATCAGCACTTGAGAGAGCAACTAATTTCTACTTTTTATTTCTCCACATGACTAGATTGCCACCAACAAAGGTGAAGTACCCTCCCGTAGAACGACGATCTAGTGGGTTTCCTTCCCAATCTGCGTCAGTGTACCCATGAATATCTATACGCCCATTCTTCCGGAACAACACTTCATGGCCAACACTTCCCTTCAAATAAACAGCTCTCAACGCAGCTTCCCAGTGATCTTCTTGGGGACTGTGCATGAATTGGCTAAGTATCCCCATACCATAGGCAATATCCGGTCTAGTGTGAGAAAGATATATGAGTATCCCAACCAGTCTCTGGTATCTTCCTCGATCAGTGCTCGCCATCCCTTTACAACTTGAAGACCGTGATTCTGAACAATTGGAGTGTCTGACAGTTTGCAATCTAACATGCCTATCTCTGTCAGAAGATCAAGAATGTACTTTCTTTGGCAAATGAAGATTCCCTTGCTAGACCTTAGCATTTCGATTCCCAAAAAATATTTTAGATCTCCAAGATTTTTCATCTCAAATTCAGTAGCCAGATGCTCCTTGAGTTTTTCTATTTCTTCTTTGTCATCTCTTGTAATTATCATATCATCCACATAAATAATTAAACACATGATCTTCTCGCCAACTCTCTTGGTGAAGAGAGTATGATCTGAGTTACTCTGCCGATATCCATATTTCTTCATCACTTCAGTGAATCTTCAAAACCACGCCCTAGGGGACTGTTTGAGCCCATAGAGAGTCTTTCTCAGTTTGCACACCTTCCATTCTCCAAATTCCTTAGAGAATCCCGGTGGTGCTGCCATATAGATAGGATCCTCCAGCTCTCCATGCAGGAATGCGTTGGTGACATCATACTGGTGGAGTGACCAATCTTTATTTGCGGCAATAGAGAGTAGCACGCGGACAGTGTTCATTTTGGCGAATGGAGAAAAGGTTTCGGAATAATCAATTACTTGAGTCTGTGTGTAGGCTTCTATACGAGTCGCGCCTTGTACCTCTCAATACCCCCATCTTGTCTTTGTTTAATTGTGAAAATCCAACGACATCCTATTGTGTGCTTCCCCTCAGGAAGTGGACTAACTTCCCACGTGTCGTTCCGCTTCAAGGCTTTCATCTCGACTAACATCGCATCCCTCCAATGTTTCAATTTTACTGCTTCTTCAAAGGTTCGGGGAATCTCATCCTCGTACAGAGCTAGCTGTCTGAAATGCCTTCGCCATCTTTGAGATATTAGATTTGGCGAAGTTCGCCACAGAGTATCTGTTCTGTCTTCCGATCCTTTCAGGTGAATATCTCTTGGGAGGAATGCCTCTCGTGCTTCTTAGAGGTAGTACATATTGACCAGTATCTTGATCAATAGTATTGTCTTCTTCTTCTTCTTCTTCTACACCAGAGGGGTCAGGAGTAACAGCTGTATCTTCAAAATGTGGATTAGGGATTACCTCAGATACTTCGAATTCCGACCCGGTTGAATCAGTTGAACGCAACAGAAGCGTGTGAATCCCATTTGTGGACGGGATCAGCCCATGGATAGTGCCAACTTGCTCTGTTGGTCCCACATTAGAGGTACTTGGCACAAAACAACAAAGGGAGTCATACTCTCTACTCTCCCCCTAACTCCCAAGGTGTTTGTGATAGTAAAATTCAGACTCGAGAAAATTACAGTTCATGGTTGTAATTACTTGTTTGGTTTTAGGATCATAACATCTATAGCCCTTTTGTTTATCTCATACCGAGAACAAACACAAATTTAGTTGCAAAAGGTTCAAGTTTAGATCTTTCGTATTTAGGAATATGGACATAAACCGAACAATCAAAAATCCTGGGTGGCTGAGATAGAGAAGATGGTACTTGGGTTAAAGTAGACAAATGGTCTAAAGGGGTTTTATGATTCAAGGTTTTTGTAGGAAGACGGTTTAGGAGGTATACTGATGTGGCTACACCTTCAGGCCAGAAAAAGGATGGGGTTTTGGAGTCTTTAAGGAGTGCTCGAGTCATCTCAAGAATTATCCTATTTTTCTTTCGGCTACCCCATTCTGTTCAGGTGTATGAGTGCATGAGGTTTGATGAACCAAGCCATTTTCTTTAAAAAATTGAGACATAGAACTATTCACAAATTCCCCACCATTATCAGATCCTAAGATTTTAATTGAGGTTTGGAATTGGGTCTGGACCACTTTATAGAAGATGACAAATTTATCAAAAACTTCGGACTTATGTTTCAAAAAATAGACTCAAGTAGTTCTAGTACAATCATCCAAAAATAAAACAAAATATTTAAAACCCAGATTGGTATTGAAGGGTGCAGGACCCCACACATCAGAATGCACAAGTGAAAAAACAGTGTCAACACGAGTATCATTAGGCTTAAACGAGTTTCTATGGCTCTTGGCCAAAACACAAGTCTCACAAGAAAACAGTCTAGGAAATTTAAGGTTTGGAAAAAGAGATTTCAAATAACCTGGAGAAGGATGACCCATTCTTCGGTGCCAGAGCCAAGTATCATTATTTGTGGATCCGTGAGCAAGCATCGCCGCACCATCTAGTCCAGCAATCTCATCTAAAAAATAGAGTCCCCGACGCTCAGTGCCACGTTCAATAATCTTCCCCGTCCGGATAGCCTGTAATAAGCAGAAGTTGGGGCGCATCAGCAAAGTACAATCCAATTCCTTCGTCACATGACTAATGGACATCAATTTCTGAGATAGATTTGGAACACATAGACAGTTCGAGATACGCAAATCAGGTGAAATTTCTATAGTTCCCGCCCCTTTAACTGGGGTTAATCCCCCATTTGCAGTCTGAATATGAGTTTTGGGGGTTTTATGAAGGCTCACAAAATCATTTTTATCATATGTCATGGTATCAGTTGCCCCGCAATAAAAAATCCACCCCGTATCATCAATTTTCTCACTACCCAAGGCCTCAAACGCATAAGATAAATTATCTAGGGGTGCGAATGAGTTTTTACAAATAATGGAGTGTTCAGTGACATTATTTGTAGTGTGGGGTAAAAAATGTAATTTATCAGAACTTGAGGATTTAATAGGAAATGTATTATTGGGGTTAGGGTTTTCAACCCCCAACCCGTTACCTTCTTCTCTGCCGCTACATTCAACCCACTGGGACGAAGCAGTCATTGCTCCGAAAACCTTCCCTGCTTCGCCGTCGCCTCGCTTGCCACCGCCGGCTTGGAAACCTCCAGTCTCCGGCCCTTTCTCTTGGGACTGAGGTGTCTCCTGACCAGCCCCTGTTCTCGTCGAACTCTTTCCTCCACCTTCAATTTCGATGGCGATTTTGCCTTTCGCGACCTTCTTCTCCTCCCACCAGTCGGGATATCCGACCAATTGAAAGCAGGTCTCCCTCGTGAGCTTGTTCATTCCACAATGGGAGCAACATAGTTTCGTTTTGTCGGGTGGTTTGTTTTCCCGAAGATTAGAGGCGGTGAAGCGCGACGACGGCTGCTGCTGGTTCGTGTTCGACGGTTGCGGCGGACGGTATTCACGGGCTCTAAAGCCAAACCCTACTCCCGATGATGAGTCACTCCCGTAGGCGGTGGAGGGTGATTCGGACGCCGGTGACATGATTTTCAATCGAGCTGCCTCCCATTTCACCCATCCATACGCCTCATCGACTGAGGGATATGGATCCTCCTTGAGGATCTCGCGTCGGACCCAATCATACTTTTCGTTTAATCCGGTGAGAAATTTGAACAATCTCAGTTCCAATTTGATACTTTGATACTGTGAAACACCTTTATCACGCAATCGACGGTCTTGTGTGGGCACCGATAGACATCCATCCATAACCAATGGAGCCTACTCCAATAGGCCTCCAAACTCGTTTCCCCCTGAATGATTCTGCTTGCTTTCTCTCGCAGGTCATAGAAGAGATATGAATCTACCGAACTAGCAAAGGTTACGGCAAGTGTATCCCATAGAGATTTTGCTATTTGGTGATGTGTGAAATCGGCTCTAATGTGTGTCTCCATGTTGTCAATGATCCATGAGAAGACTATCAAGTCTATCTCCTCCCAATCGGTGTATCCCTTATCTCCCAGTCACGGTGGAGTCGGGATTCCCGTGATGTGGCAGTAGACTCCTCTGCCGCCGATGGCCACCTTCATTAGGTGTGCCCATAGTGAGTAGTTTGAGCCATTCAACCTGAAGGCTACGGTAACACTTTTGCTCGATCTGATCTTCTCTGCAATCGGTTCAATTTCTTCCTTATTTTCGGTCATCTTGAATGTGTTGGTTTCTCGCCGTCTCGGTCTAGAATTGTATATTGAGGGCTATGGGGATATGATGACATTTTTTAGAGCCTAACCTGCTCGGATGCCATGTTGAAACGTAAAAGGAGTGGAATAATTTTCTAATATATTCATTCACGGTGATTTATACATCTTATATAGGCTAAGGAATATCTATACAAGGAAAATTAGAATAAGGTAAAAGATTTCAAAAAATATCTTCCTAATGCCTCGTGAATGATTTTGAGTGATTTTCCTTGATTTCTTCCAATCTCTTTAATTCTGCAGGATCTCCTTCCAACACATATTTTGTCTCACATTGAAAGTGAAACATAAAACGTTTAAGGATGTCTCTATAAAAGAGAAACAACCAAGAATGGTTTCTTAGAATTTATAGGCCCAACAAATAAATATGTGCTATTATGAATTTCTTGTATTTATTTATTTATTTGTAAATATTGATTTTTAAATATTCAAATTAAATTTTATAAATAATAAATATTTTTTAAAATTTTATTTCAATTGTCGGTTTAACTGTTGAACCGGCGGTTCCGGTTTCGCATTTCATTGAATCTGAACCGAACCGTGTGAATTGTCGAACCGTCCGGCGGTTTGGAACCGCCGTGCCGTTTCTGTTTCTGGTTCTGGTTACGAACCGGCAGTTAACCACCGGTTTGGTTCGATTTGAGCAGATCTATCCACAAAGACTAATGTGTCAACTCAAAAGTACTACGAAGCCATCTCAATTATTATTTAGACGATCAATAAAAGGTTTTGATTTTTAGATTAAATCTAACAAGATTAAATCAACAAAACAAGATTAAAAACAAAATAAACTGATATGAGGCTTATGGATATGAAATGTAGGTTTCTTGATTCCATGCAATGACTTTATGTTGTTATAACCTATTTGATATCTATGTCATTTTATGTCTCTACATTGATAAGAGGATCACTTGATTACATTAAGCCTCATCTCTAAGTACCAAATCCATTGATTAAACATCTAGCATTAATGTACGCCTCTAATATGTAGTATCTAACTCCCTAAAACTTAGGATCAAAGCCCTCACACAACTCTCTCAAATTCTATTGATTAAGGTCTCAAATTCTATTGATTAAGGTGTTATCAGTTCTTATTACTAACTTAGCTATTTGATTGTTCGATTAATCTAGCTAAGTCTACAATGATTCAAGAGGTAACTAATAAATTGAATTGTTAAAGTCCAAGAACATACAAATAGCAAGAGAAAGACATTGACAACCAAAAAAACTAAGTTAAACTAAAAAAAATGGCATCGTCACCAACAATCCCACCATAATGGTTTTGCTACTCATAGTGTTCAAAGATTTAAATAAAGACATGGTTGAAAACAATGAAAATATTGAAATAACTATACTAGATAATCCCTAGAGTGATTTGACTAGAATGGAAGTTCATCTTCGAGCTCGGATCGATCTCTTGCCTTCTTTTTCTATTCATCAAGTTCTAGGTTAAAAATGAGAGTGAATGGGGGGCTTAAAGTCTGCCAAAATTCGTGCCCTAGATTTCATTTATACCCCAACTAAAAAAGGAAAGAAATTTGTAGTCTAATCTGTTGTTTTAAACTGACAACTTTCATTTGACAATTTCCTCCCTTTAACCTAAAATTTGTGTCAAATGTAAATCTAATTCTTTTCAACCTATCAACTCTATCCATAGGTTTTACATTTCCATTTTGGCTCATCAAGAAATAAGGCCTCAAAGCTCAAACGGGCTAATTAGGAATATTTCATAGAAACATGTTTGAAAATGGGTATTGGCTAACAAAGACAGTCTAACTCGATCTTCTTAATTCAGCCCCATTATGTAAATTCAGTTTGATGTATTGAAGCCTGACAAATATTCTCAAGTTTGTTTAATACTTAATTTATTCCACGTCGTACATTCCCATATCAGGCTAATTTTTCTTAATTTCAAATCTATTGGATAATTTAGAAAATCAAATAGTCAAAATTATGATTTAATCCGCCATTTTTTTTATTTATAATATAAAATGCAACATTCGATCGTTGACACTTCAGGCGCGACTCTAATAAACTAGATGAAGGTGAAGAGAAACGCATTTTCATCAAGATCGAATGTTTAACTGCATTTCCCCCCGTTTTAGCTGAATCCGGCGATAATTTAGTTCGAGTGTGAAGAGAGATGCTGGCGAAGGCGGTGATTAAGAGAGAGGAAATATGGCAGCTCTGTCACCAAAACTCTATCTCCACCATTGCATCCGATACTCCGAGATCCTCTTATTCCACTGAAGACATTCTCAGGTATTTCCTGCTCATCAGTTTTGAGTGTAAATTACGCCATCAGCGACGTTTCTACTCAAATTTGAGAATATTTCAGAATTCCGAGTGATTTGTTGAAGCGTATACTTGTATAACGGCCGCCTCAACCTCCGCTTACTAGCCTTGAAGATTCGTCTCGATTGTTAATTATGTTTGGTTTTGTGATGATGGCTATTAATATTATGTTGCCGTGGTATAATTTGGGGAAAATCAAATTACAATTTCCTAAATCAAATTACAATATTATGTTGTCGTGGTAAAAACTTGCTCCTTATGTTTCGATTGAAGTTAATTAGATTGTATGGAATTGCAGCTATGGGAAATGCATCTGGAAGTAGTACAAGGAAGCTATTTCCTGCTTGGCTTTGGAAGAGGAAGCCCAATCAAGGTTTGCTTAGCACTTAGCAGTCCTTATTAGTTGAAATAAACTTTGTATACATATTGCATGTATTTATATAGGCAGAGTAACTTATTTCTCTTCAACTGTTGATGAAGAGGATCATTTTGGACTCCAGAGCTTTTCACTGCGCGAGCTACGTGTTGCAACAGACAGTTTTAGCGACAAAAATATCCTTGTACGTGGTGGACGTGGTAAAGTTTAATAAAGGTCGACTAGCAGATGGCTCTCTAGTAGAAGTTGAACGATTGCAACCACAAGCAACTGAGATAAGATATGGAAATGATAAGCATTCCTATACATTGCAATGTAATTCGTGCTCGTGGATTTTGTATTACTCAAAAAGAAAAGCTGCTCGTTTATCCGTACATGGCTAATGGAAGTGTGGCGTTCTGGTTAAGAGGTCAGCTCAATCAACCATTCATATTCATTTGCTGGTCTAATTGCGTTCTGGTTATGGAAAGTAACCATAAATAGTAATCAAGGCAAGTTTTGTATAAACAATAACTGTGTAGATTTCGTTTTGTTTGTTATATTATAAAGTGTTTGTATTTATTATATTTTGTAGTAACTGATTGAGAATTTTGTTATACATACATTATATTTGTAATAAACCAACCGACTCCAGAAAGAAAAGATTCACAGCCTCGTCTGGACTGGCTAACAAGGATGAAGATAGCACTTGGAGCTGCAAAGGGTCTAGCTTACCTTCATCATGAATGCCCCAGGAAAATCATTCATCGTGATGTTAAAGCTTCAAACATATTGCTGGATGAGAACTTTGAGGCAGTTCTTGCTGACTTATCCGTGGGTGAATTTGTGGATTGCTGCGGTAATGATCTTGTCACTCCAGTTAAAGGAACGATTGGTCATATAGCTCCTGAGTATCTTGCTATTGGTAAGTGTTCGGTGAAAAATGATGTTTTTGGTTATGGAGTCTTTCTTCTCGAGCTCATCACAGCGCAGAAAGCTTTAGATCTTGCTCGGCTCGCCATTGATGGTGACACGATGCTAATAAAGTTAGTGAGTTTGAAACCTAAATATTGTTGTGATAAGTGATATTTTGATGATTGTACATTAATCCTATGGTGATGAATCTAGGCAATATTTTCATTTGAAGTAGAAATTTCACAAATTGAAACTGTGACGGTGCATTTTTCTAGTACCTTGTTAGTTAGCTCAATTATTGTTATATGGTTACTCAGGAATTTATAATCTGACATCAGGTTAGCCATATTTACATCGAGAAAGAATGTGAAGTGATAGTTGATGCAGAACTTCAACGTGAGTTCATAGATGAAGAGGTTGAGGAGTTGTTGCAAATAGCTCTGATCTGCACACGAGAGGAGCCAGAAGGACGTCCGACGATGTTTGAAGTTGTGAGGAGGTTAGAAGTTGCGTATCACTTGACAAAGGAAGAGTGGTCGTCCATGGAAGATTTCAAAGAAGACATTTTGGAAGGTCGAGATGTCGAGAATTTTTCTATGGATAAACTACATGCTGCAACAAAGGGTTTTAGCAACAAAATTATCAGTGAAGATAGTTTTAATGTGATCTACAAAGGCTGTTTAGATGACTATCCTGTTGCAGTTAAAAGATAAAATTCTCAAAGTCTAGAATATTATTTTGAAAGAGAACTAGAGATTGGACAAATGTGTTCGCAAACAATTCCGAATCTGATGGTACAATTGGTCATATAGCTCCCGAGTACATTGCCAGTGGTAAGTGTTCAGATGGTTTCAGTTATGGAGAATTATTACAGGACGGAGAATTATTGATCTTATTCACGTTGCTGATGAGAAGGACATGACATGATGTGTGTTGATTGGGTGAGAGACCTACTTGCCTTTAAAGCTTATTCTATAAGAATTTGCAGTTTGTAATTCCTTATTTCTCTCATACATCTAATATCAGGTAAAACAGAATTATGAGGAGAGAAGATGGGAATCAATGGCTGACATTGAAGGTGGTGATGATGAGATGGAGGCAGTGACGAAGCAGCTGGTGAAAATAGCTGCTCTCTGCACACGATACGACCCAAACAGACGTCCAAGGATGTCGGATGTTGTGATGATGTTATGATTTGTGCTTGGTGAATGTAAAAATAAAATGGAATGAAATTGTGTAGTGTGTAAATTATGTGTGTGGTGTGTGGTGTGTGCAATGTGTGTGCAGTGTCTAATGTGAATTTTTTTTAATATTTAATAATTATAAAATTTTAAGATAATAAAATTGAGTGATATTGAATTTGATATAATATAATATGATGGGTGTAATCCGTTGCTAACTTTTCTTACGTTGCTAACTCATCAACGTAGTGTATTAAAATGTCAACACATGTTTGTGTTATATTTTAATAAACTATGTTGACATTTAATTATTAATGTCAACACAATGTATTAAAATATCAACTTAAGTCTATGTTGACATTTCATTATCATCGTGCACATTAACGAGTTAGTAACTTAACAAAGTTAGCAACGGATTACATCTCACAATTCTGCCTCCTCCAAAAAATATTTTTGGATCCGCCACTGCCCAAGCCTATAATAATCATTAGTCTAATTTCACAACATATGTTATCTCTCCTAAATAGCACCTGTAGATATCATAAATTAATAAAAATCAAATAGAAAGATTAAATCGGACATTTGGAGCCACGAGTACCGCCAGTCAGCCGGCGAAACAGCCAAGGTTTGGGGCGTTCTACTAGCGGCCCCAAACAGGGCTGCATAGTGATGCCACTAAGGCGGGGGCCAGAAAGATCACGAGTAGCAAATGGAATTGGCTAGATGGAGAAAATCGGGTTTCTAGGCCAATTGGCCTTTAAAGTTACGCAAATGTACCCACTCTGTTATCTATTCCAGTTATAGGAAACACGCCAACCTCATTGGCGTTTTGTTTTAGTGAAAACGCCAACTAAGATGGCGTTTTATAATGTCTCGTATTTTGCCCGTATTGTCTCCCATTACAGTTACGTTAAAACACGCCAATTGTGTTGGCGTTTACTACCTAAAAACGCCAATTGCGAAGGCGTGTTTATGAAATAAAAAACACCGACGGAAATTGCGTATTTTCTAAAAGACGCCTTCGAAGTTGGCGTCTTTAAGTACAGAAACGCCAACTACATTGGCGGGTTTACATAAAAAACGCCAACCCCAATGGCGGGTTTTTACAGACTGTTATAGCAGCCCCTCATCTTCCAAATCGCGAAAAACACACACCACACACCATTCGCGATTTTCCATAGTAGCAGCGCCTCTCGTCGGGAATTCCTCCTACTCTCCGTGATTTCGCCCTCCATTTATCAATCGGTACTAGTTTTCCCCAAAATCTTCCAATTTATTTGGTTAGTATACTTATCTTTTACATTATTAGAGTAATTGTTGGATACTTAGCTAGGGTTTGTAATGGGTTGCAATTTGAGTTGAAATATTGTGCATATGGATTATTTGTATGACGTTAGTGTTGATTATTATGTTGGGTTGTTTGGATTTAAGTGAATTTGTGTATAAATTTGATTATAAACCAAAATCGTAGGGTTTTAAAACTTGAAAATTGGGCAAATTGATTTGGTTTATGTGGGTGTTGGTTAGTGTCTTTGTTTGTAGTTTGAATTGTTAATATTGTGTATATTGTTAGGTTGAAATTGAAATTGAAATTGTTAGGTTGGTCAAACTAAAATTGGGTAAGTTGAATTTGTGGAGAATTGATGTATATTGTGCATTTGAACGGTTACTTTTGTGTAGGTGAATTGTGTTATGATGTTGAAGTTGTGTATTGTGAATTATTTGATATAGGTGTTCCATTTTGTGATATTGTATAAAATTGTTTGTAATTATTGAATTTGTTTAGGTTTGTTTATTGTTTAATTTGGAATATGAATGTGTGTAGGTAATTTATGACATCTTCTTCAACTTCTCGTCGTCGGCTCTTATGTGGTCCTGAGGACCCCTCCGTATTATATCTGCAGAGACAACACGTCTCTAATAACATATGGGCAGGAGTGCCATCGGAAGACGTACGGTGTAGAAGATACGAAGGAATCATATGGGATGTTCCCATAAATCCTCGTGTTTTGGCGGTTATAGATGAGATGGGGTTCGGCGGGATGTTGAGGTGTGGTCAACCGAAAGACATTGACCACCATCTTATCACCGCTTTGATCGAACGTTGGAGGCCTGAGACTCATACGTTTCATTTTCCAGTCGGTGAAGCGCCTGTGAGCTTAGAAGACGTGGAGGTCTTATGGGGCCTCAAAACTGACGGTGAGCCTCTGACGGGTTACATCCCCACTAAGGATGTCGGATATTGGAAGGATGTTTGTTTGGATTTTCTTGGCTTTATTCCAGATGCAGTTGATCTAAAAGAAATGAACTGGAAGCAGACAAGCTTATCAAACCAACTGCGGATTGAGCTGAGTGATGACCACGAGCAATACATGTACAATCAACGTGCTCGTGTGTATTGTCTGCTGTTACTGGGTGGTCTACTGATCCCGAACGCCACCGGTAATAAAATTCCCTTCTTCTACCTTCAGTTTTTCATGGATATAGAACAATGTGGTAGCTATAGCTGGGGAGGTGCGACTCTTGCCTGCTTGTACCACAATCTATGTGAAGCTGCACTTGGTAAGAGGACCGATGTCGGGGGAGCTCTTACATTGTTACAGCTGTGGGCTTGGGAGAGAATCCCAATTATTAGACCGCAGATGCTGAACCCCACGCCCGTAGACTACTTACCATGTGCAGTCGCGTAAGTTGTCCACTAATTACTTTTTTAAGCATAATTGTTATTGATTTTTGTGTTGTTCGCTCATAATTTAATTTTTGTAGGTGGACTGGTCGGGCCTCTTATGTAAAAGCACCCGGACATTGCATTGAAACTTTCAGAGATCAGTTCTCAACAATGCATGCCAATCAGGTAATTTACATAACCTAAATTATTGCTAGATTGCTGTTTTTGATTGAACTTGTTTTGACTAAATAAGTTTCATATTTAGTTTATTTGGAGGCCGTACGTCAATCGAAATCTGGCGGATATTTGTGTTGCCGGTCGTCCTATATGGACGTCGATGACAACACTAATCTGCTGGAATATGGTTGAGCCACACATGCCACAGCGAGTGCTGCGACAGTTTGGGATTGTCCAACCGTATATCCCGCTTGTCGACCGGTTCCACGGAACTGATTTTACGAAACAGGATCGCCGTGGCAAAGCAGGTCGGAACTGGGTTGAGTGGCACGCCAAGCATATACAAGATTGGCATAATAGGCACGACACGGTGTATGTTGATTTGGAGTACTCATTCGAGCCTGTTGCTACTGATGAGTACATGGATTGGTTTCGCCGGATAACCGTGGTGTACCTAACAAAACCCGGCGTGCATGCTCCTGAGGGCTTCCATGAAACGGCGGCCTCTCATCACTACGCGGTAAATTTCAACAACTATTCTTTATTTATATTCATATGATGAAATGTAATTAACACTGAAAATTGTAGGTGGATACCCTTCACAAAATACGCCACTTTCTTAGGGAGCAAGACATGTCAGGACGGCCGGATTTATTCACCATTTCGAGGATGGTTGAACATGGCCTCCAGATATGTGGGGAAGCTGAGACGATGGACTACCGTCCTTCCCAGCGCTCTGAGATGGACATCGAGGTGCCCGTGCGGCAAAAAGCGAAGCGGCGTGGAAAGAAGAAAGTTGGTGGACAGTCGTCATCATCAAGGATGGATACTCAATTGGTTGATGATTCTGATGACGATTTTGAGGCTCCTCCTCCACCAAGATCTGCCGTGCGGGGTCATCACTCTGTCAGCCACACGGGTGGTACAGGAGAAGATATCGGTCTCAGCGATCAACAATCTCCACCTCGGTCTTCTGTGAGAGACGACTTTTTTGATGTTGATTTAGAGAATGCTGTCGTTGAAGATACTCCTCCGTCCAGAATCCCTAAGACCAGTATCGGGAAGGGAATCCGTAGTCTGTTTATGCGGAAAAGGCGAGACGAGTGATTTTTATTGGTGTTGGTTGTAATTTGATACATTCTATATAAATTGGTGTTTTTTTATTGATTTGACCGCTTCATATTAGTAATTTGATATATTCTATTGATATTGGTGGTTTTCATTGATTTCCCATATTTATATTGTAAGTTGATAAATGCGCGGTTTTTATATTAGATAATTGGGCTATTTGCAAACACGCCATTCAAGATGGCGTTTTTAAGTTGGTAAATAAATTGTGCAAATTTTGCACACGCCGTGGCTGAGCTACTGAACAAACACGCCAACCTGATAGGCGTTTTTTTTGATAACACGCCACTTATGATGGCGTTTTTAAATAACGCCACTCACAATGGCGTTTTTATAACTAAAACACGCCAACTCCATATGCGTTTTTTAATCACGCCACTCACAATGGCGTTTTTAAGATGGGCAAATTTTTGATGGCGTTTTTCCAACGCGGAGGTTGAGCTACTGAACAAACACGCCAATACCAGTTGGCGTTTTTAAAACACGCCACTTAGGTTGGCGTTTTATCACAAACACGCCAACCGCATAGGCGTTTTTTACTAAAACACGCCAATCGCATAGGCGTTTTTACCAAACCACGCCAACTTCAATGGCGTGTTTTAGTTAAAAAAACAGCCCAAGCCAAAATATAAGTATAACATTTCGTGTGTTTCGATTCAAGCCAAAATGTAAGTATAACATTACAATGTTCAATTCAATAAATATCTACGATTATAAACAGAACAATGTTCAATTCAACTAAATAGTTGTTACACGTTCAATTGTCTCGCCTTCTCCGAGTAAAGAAGCTACGGATACCCTTTCCGATTCTGGCGGTGGAGAGTCTAGACGGAGGAGTATCTTGCACAACGACATTCTCTAGATCAACCCCGAAAAAATCGTCTCGCACATAAGACCTAGGTGGAGAATGTGGGATATCACCGAGCCCGATGTCTTCGCCTGTATAACCAGTGTGGCTGACAGAATGACGACCTCGAACTGCAGATGTTGGTGGAGGTGGAGGCATAAAATCGTGAGAGGCATCATCAGTGTGGCTGATAGAATGACGACCTCGAACTGCAGATCTTGATGGAGGTGGAGGCATAAAATCGTGAGCGGCATCATCTACCAACTGAGTATCCATCCTCGAACGAGCATTCGGGCAGTTGCGTCTGTCGTGCCCTGGTTGACGGCAATGTTTACATCGGCGTTGGGTTCGTGGCTGGTCAGTTTCACGGACATCCATCTGATTACGAATCCTAGTAGTACGGTATCGACCGCGACTTTTAGGCATTAACTGAGCTCGTGAACATTGCAAAGTCCATTCAGGCACGGCCCAATAATCTTGGTGTCTGATTGGATTGAACACCGTAGAATATTGGTGTACCCAAACACTTGTGCGGTATACGTTATCAACAAGCGACAGCATGGGCTCGTTTCTAAACCGCGCAACTGCCGCTGCATGTGAACATGGAAGTCTCCACATCTGCCACTTTTGACATTTGCAGTTCGACTCCAAGTACTTTACCTTCCACTTATTACCACCCTTTCCACCAATTCGACTCTTTGTTCGAACCACATAAAGCCCTGCAATTGTGTTTGGGACTCTCACATTATGTAATTGACCTTTTACATCAGATTTACACACCTTTGCATGGGCCCACGGGGTAAGTGGTGTGGCACACTGTGTTGCTGCAAGTGACCGCTCATTAAACCATTCTATTGTCCTCCAAAATATCAGATCAATGCAAGCTTTAATTGGGAGTTGTCTTGCGCCTCTCAACACATTGTTGTAAGATTCCACCATATTAGTGGTCATCTCACCCCATCGTTTGTGTTTGTCATACGCCAAACTCCATTTTTCTAACTCCACGGCATCAAGGTACTGCACGGCCTCGTCGTTGATGGTTCGAAGTAAACGACGTTTGTTCTTAAACTTGCGTTTCTTGGTAGCAATACCAATTTTCCAAACAAGTCTTTTTACCATGATGCCTTTATGATTCTGCAAAACATTCTTTCTAACATGTACCAAGCAAAATCGGTGATGCCCCACATTGGGTTCTTCTTTCCATATGGGAGAATTCATTGCATCTATGATTCCCACATGCCTATCTGATATTACACATATTTCATGCTTTGCCACGTGAAGTCTAATACGTTCCATAAACCAATTCCAACTTTGTATGGTTTCCTCATCAACAATGGCATATGCAATAGGCAAACATTTCTTATTAGCATCAAATCCAACGGCAATAAGAATTTTACCTCGAAATCGTCCACGTAGATGAGTTCCATCAACGGTTAAAACTGGTTTGCATAGTTGAAAAGCCTCCACAGCTGGACCAAAAGCCCAAAATACGTACTTGAAAACCTTGTTCATACCGTTGCTTGATCTGTCATCATGCAACCATTCGACAATTGTGCCAGGATTTTGTCTTTGCACCTCATTCAAATAAGCTGGTAAAACTTTGAAATTCCACTCCCACGAACCATACACAAGCTCAATAGCTGTCCTCCGAGCATACCATGCTTTCTTGTAACTAACTTTCACATGAAATCTATTTTCAATATCCGCCACAATTGCTTTTACCTTGTAGCAAGGATCGTTTTCTATTTGATGGCGAACACTCAACGCTATCATACCCTACGTAAGATTAGCGTCCCCATTATAATTACGATCCCCCATGCAAGTATGAGCAGTGCTAAACACTCTAATTTGCCAGTGTTCATCATGCTTCCTCAGTGTTGCTCGGCACTCCCACAAACATTTAGGTAAGGACTTATCTTTCGGATTTCCTTGTGGCCACTTACAAACTGCATGCCATCTCTTTCCTTTACTTTCAACGACTGTATATTGGCGGATTTTTTTCAAATGCCAATGAGTGACAGCTGACTTCAATTCCAATTTGGTTTTAAATTTAGTATGCAACCCGACATTGCTCGGATCTTTTTCACTCCAATAATGCACATTGAGATCATCAGACTCAAAGTTTTTTGGATCAAAACTATCATACGGACCTGGTAAGGTGCGAAAATAGTTCATACCAGGCTGTGGGAACTGTGGAACTACTCTTTCTCGTACTGCTCTTCCTCCAGTTGATGTTTCTCCAACCACTGTTTCTCCAACCGGAATGGATGTGCTTGGAGCAACAAATTGGTCCTCATCCGACGAAGCACCATCTGAATCTGTACTATCCGGGTCGACATCTTCAGAATCATAAGGTGATTGTGGATCAAGAAAGTCGGCTTTATCAGGACCAATTATGGCCTCAATCACATCTCAGTTGTCACTGTCCCCTAAATGCACGCCTCCAACATCAAAATCTTGTGTTGTATCGAAGCATGGTTCTTGGCCTCTCGTAGACGTACCAACATCAAAATCTTGTGTTGCAGCGAAATATGGTTCTCGGCCTCTCGTAGACGTACCAACATCATTACTCATGAGAAGATGACTATGTTGTTGAGTAATTGACGAATACTCAACATACAATTCAATTTGACCTCCTGTAGTCATACTCTCACTAAACATTATTGGCATGTATACTTCTTCTAGTAAAATACCTATATACGTGATTGAAGATCCATGCCATATATGACGTTTCCATACTATTTGAAGTTTGTTTTCAAATATGTTTATCCCCATCCTTTCACAAATTGTTTCCACAAGCTTATCGTAGGAAATACTTTCATCCAACATAATCAATCCTTTTGCAAAAGGAGGATCATATGAAATAACTGTTCCGGGAATTATCTTTCCACCCCAATATAAATAGACACACCACGTCATACTATCTGCATTAATGTCAAACACAAATATTGGTCAAAAATATTTCTTTACAGTACACTACAATATATACTATCATAACAACCTATCAAATATGAGTAAAAAATTAGATATACTACAACATATTATACCATAACAATTGGTCAAAATATTTCTATTAATTACAATACAATTTATAATACTATAACAAACCAGCAAATAATTATATAAATTACACTACAATATATACTATCATAATAATCCAACACAAATATTAGTACACTAATGTTTGGAAGAATAATGAGTACAAAATTCGATATACTAACCGATTACGAGGACTAATATTTGGAAGAATGAGCCACAATAGAAATCTACACCCTTCAATCCGACCAAGGCAAGATTTTTCGCGTTTTTCAGTTTTGGGAGGTTTTTTCGCCGTTTTGGAGAGGGAATGTGACGATGGTTTTGCGATTTTGGGGCAGATCTGGGAGATAAGGTTCAACAGAAAAACGCCTACGCAATTGGCGTTTTTTTCTAAACACGCCAACGAAATTGACGTTTTTTAGTTAAACACGCCATCGAAATTGGCGTTTTATAACATAAAAACGCCATCATCATAGGAGTGTTCAATTAAACACGGTAACAAAGTTGGCGTGTTTAAATTTAAGTATATTGGTTGAAAATACACCCAAAATACGGTCAACATATAACACGCCAACACAGTTGGCGTTTTTGCGTAATGACGCGCCAATGTCACTGGCGTTTTTATTTATAAACACGCCAATGAGGTTGGCGTGTTTCCTATAACTGGAATAGATAACAAAGTGGGTACATTTGCGTAATTTTAAAGGCCAATTGGCCTAGAAACCCGATTTTCTCTGGCTAGATGGCCCACCAATTTCCATTGTCATTATTTCGCGAAGAATAAGAATTTTGAAGTGTTACAACAAAGAGAATATAAATCCAAGCATGAAAATGAAAATGAAAATGAAAAAATAAAAGAGAAGTCCATTATCCATAGGCATAGAGAAGAAAGCTTAAGCTGTATTTTCACGCTTTATCTCCATAAAAATCATTCAGCTCAACTTTCCCAAATTCGTCTAGGGTTATCCCCCTTTTTCCTCCGTTTTCTATTGTCACTGAGGAGCTGCTCATTCAGTTAATTTTCCTATATGGATTCGCGGGGCGTGGCTTTGGAGCCTTGAATCTGCTTCATTTATGACGACTGATCTCGTGAATTTCCGCCGATTCCGATTCTCCAGGTATTTTAGGGGAGCCACATGTTTTTTTCCTGTTGAGCACGCAGTTCTAGGTCCTGTGAATTTCGTGAATTTCTATTTGTGAGCTTGCGTTGATTTGGTAGTTAGTGCTGGATCTTGTGTGGTGTGTCTAAGCTGCATTTTAGCTCTTATTCTGTGCTCTGAATTTCTTCGTGAGGAATTGTTCCAGTGGTTTAGGGTTGTGGATTTCCTCATTTTGTTTGGGAAGTGATCATTTTTAGGCAATAGAGTGATGCGAGATAATAGATTGAAGTTTATGGTTTTCGTTTCCTCCCTGGATTTGGGTTTGATATAGTATTAATTTGTTTGCGATCTTGGCTTTCTTAATTTGGGGTTTCCAGTGACTCAGAATCTAAGATTTAAGAATTTATTTTTCTTTATTTGAAAGAGCGCTTATGCTTTTGTTTTCTTTGTTAGTATTTTTTTACTTATTATAGATGATTGTGAACTTTGGTTATATTTCAGTAAATGTGTTAAAATTAATGTAAGGCATAAAGTTGAGGGTTATCAGGTTATGGTACATCTAAGAGCAAGGATTATCAGCCGAGAAGAGTAGCAGCTAGAAAATGAATTCTCATGATAACATATTTTAGTTTATGTTGTCAGATTAGTTGTTTACAGTCTCTTATTTCCGTTTTTGTTAATGTGTTTCTATGTCGGTTTGTTTGATCGTAAGAACTTATCCGTGTGCTGGAAATTGTGTTGCAGGTATCAGTGTACTGATTTTGATACCCCTTATTTATAACTGCTAACAACCCTGGAGGTTATATCACAATCCATGTTGCCTGACGGTTAGGGGGTTTTATGGATGGTGTTAAGACGGCTACACGGCTCAAGGGTAAGAGATATCGTATTCTCTGCATAATTTTGGTCTTGACTATCTAATTTGCTGATTTGCATGACCTTTAAGACTTTTATAAGAATGTCATTCATGCTTCTATCCCAGCATATGCTACGCATCTCATAAATTTCTTATATTGTGAACAATCACATGACTTGAAGAATTTGTTGCATCTCGATAGTGGGACAGGTTTTGTAAATGATGTAATTCTTTGGCTGTTTCTAGGGCAGGTAATTCGGTCGGTTCGGTTCTAACCGAACCGAAAACGCGGTTAACCGAGCCCAAAACTAACCGAGATTAAAGCACCGGAACTGAAACGAATTGGCCTCGGTTCGGTTTGGTTCCTAACCGAATAGGGTCGGTTCGGTTCTGGTTAACCGAATCGGAACCGAATTTAAAATAAAAATTATGTAGTTCACAGGTATTGATCCTTGGACATTGCACACGAAAAATTCCCATCTTGGCCACCACTTGCGCTGCATTGCGTTTTTAGTGTTTAAATTTGTAGAAAACATTATGTAGGTACTTTTGTATTAGAAATTAAAAAAATAAAAACAACCTATTTATAATATGTTTAATCCAACGAAACAAAAAAGTTTACAACCTGCTCAACCCAAAAATTAAAATATTTTAAAAAGTAAACAACTCCAAGCTCAAAGCTTCCAAAACAACAAGGTCAATCAATCAAAGTATACAACCTACTTATAATATGCTTAATCCAAAAGTTGAAATATTCAAAAAAGTAAACAACTCCAAGTTCGAAGATTCCAAAATAACAAGGTCAATCCATCAAAGTTTACAACTTACTCAATTCAACAACCATTCAAAGTTCAAATATTAAAAAAAATAACCTCCAAGTTCAATATTTTCAAATTCCAAACCAAATGCACGATAAATTTAACTTTAACCATGATCACTTGAATGAGTTCTTTCCAATTCTCCCAATTCTGCACCGTCCAATGGCCACGTCACTTTGTCATCCATAATTGCCTCCACCACTATAAAAAATAATGAATTAAAGAAAATGAGTAAAAAATGAAGAATAAATAAATATATTAGTAAATAGTAATGAATTACTCACTTTCATAGTATTGCTTTCTCAAAATGGTATTCTCTCCTTCTTCCATGAGATCGGCCGAACTAGAACAAGACCTCAACCAATCCTCGGAGCATATCAAAGCTTCTACCATTTCCGGCGCCAAAGAGTATCTAAATGTCAACAGCACATGCCCCCCATGCTGAATGCCGACTCAGAAGCAACGCTTGATATAGGAATTGCAAGGATATCTTTAGCCATCTCTCGACAGAATAGGAAAGGAAATACCGTATGTCTTCCACCATATAAGAATGTCAAAATGCTCATGTTCACTGGCCTTGTATTGCTTCTCTGGGAAGTAACGAGTGAGCTCTGAGCTATCATCTTTATCATCATCTTCACTAGCAACGCAGAGAATGTTACAAGAACTTTTACCAAGAAATCGCCGAACAGTTGGCCTATTCGATATTTGGCTAGTTGAAGCTGATATTTGGCTAGTTGAAGCTGTTCGTGGTCGTGTTTGGTCAGCCACTGGAGTGAATTCTTTCTTGTACAACTCAAATAAGTCAAAGATTGACTTTCTCAACTCCTTTGCCAACTCATTTGCCCGTGCATCACCATACATCTTCTTCAAACAAAACTCTACATGCTTCATCTTTTGTCTAGGATCAAGCATTGCAGCAATGTACAGAATTTTGTTCATGTTTGGATTACGCTCATATTCCTCTAACCAATACTTACCAATTGATATGGAGTGAAAGGCGGAAGTAAAACAAGAAGTGGGATTCAATAAATATAAAAGAAGAACAATCCTCCAAAGAGGCCAAGATAATCCTCCGATGAGGCCTACGGTTGATACCGTCCTAATACACTTTATTTTCCGAGATATCTAGCTCTTCTAAAGATGAGCTATTTATAAGGATCAACCTATAGATAAACAAAGAAACAAATCCTCAACATTTAAAGTAACCTTTCAACAATCTCCACAATAATGAAAATAATCTCAAGAGATAATGGAGATCATTAGCTTGATCTCTATCAATTGTAATCTTCAACAATCTCCATAATAATGAAAATAATCTCAAGAGATAATGGAGATCATTAGCTTGATCTCTATCACCAAGCTTTTCCATCATCTTCTTAGCTATGTATCTAACCTCAGCATCTTCATCATCCTCCTCCGACCATTTTATGATATGGAATATGTCACACATCTCCATAAGAAATGAATGTGAGTAGGCATACGTGGTGCCAGAGACGAGACGAGTCATAACATAAAAGGATTGGAGAAAACTACACACCTTCCTCACTTCAATCCAATCTTCTTCTCCAGGTACGCCAACTGTGAGGTCGTTGTGTTTCAGGTTTCTCAAATCCCTATCGAATTGGGGATTGACGTTGTTGAACAGCTTCATAGCCGGCTCATATGGCAATGTCGCCTCGAGCATTAAGTAAGTCGAGTTCCATCTAGTAGGTACATCTTGACATAGAAATTTTTTGGTATCAACCTTACATACCTTAGCAATATCCTTGAAGGCCTTAGACCTAGCTGATGAACCATTTATCCATTTCACGGCTTCTCTAACTCGTACAACAGCCATGCCCATTTGTTTCATGTCATCTTCAACAACCAATTAAGTATGTGTGCAACACACCTCTGATGAAAATATTACCCATCGGCAGCGTTATCAATCTCGTATGGCAGCTTATGGCGGTTCGCCTAAAAACCGCCACAGGGATATGGCGTATTATTATGGCGGATATGGCGGTCAATAATTAAATAAATAAAATAATACTTATTATTTATACATAATTTAAAAATTGGAAAATAACAAAAATATAACATCTAAAACTCTTAAAACAATTAATAAAGCATGAAATACAGCTCTAACATCCATGTTTCTTGCATAATGCCCCATTCCTAAATGCAGTACACACGCAATGTTGTCAAATGGCGGATATGGCGGTGCTATGGCAGTGCCATGTTGCTATGGCATTTCCACCACAGAACGCCATGCCATAGCGCCATGGTGCCGCCATATCCGCTATTTGATAACATTGCCCATCGGCAACAAGCATGCCTCTCGCATTGAAGTTGGACTTCATTTCCTTGATTGCTACATCATTGTTTTTAGCATTGTCCATGGTGCAACAAAAAAGCCTCTGAATGCCCCAGTTCGTAAGAGCCTTTATCAACATCTTAACAATATCATCCCCCTTATGGCTAGTAATGTCAAAGAAGCTGATTATTTTCTTGTGCAACCTTCATTCCTGGTCGATAAAATGTGATCTAACACAAATAAAGCTTGTGTTATTGACTCCAGTCCAACAGTCGGTGGTAATTGATACTCTACTCATGCCTGGTCTGGAGAAAACCACTTTCAATAGTTCCCTCTCTTCTAGAAACATCTTCACACAATCTGATATTATCCTGTGTCTGCTCGGGATATTAAAGTTTGGTAACATATCACAGCAGAATAAACGAAATCCCTCTCGTTCCACGAATCTAAATGGTTGTTCATCAAGAACAATCATCCTGCATAATGCGTATCTGCCCCTTTCTTGGATGTCTTGCCGCAATTCATCTTGGCTGAGTGGTGTTTGATTCTTTTCCGCTTCATTTTCTTCAAACATGAAGCATGATGCTTCCACATAGCGGATGTGCCATTGGGCTTCGAATCAACAGCTATACACGTTCCACACAGTTTGCATTCCTTTTTTGAATTGAATCTTCAAACACTTAATCAAATTTTTTCCATATACTCGATCTTACTACGTGTTTACGCTTTTTTGATGCCGGCGGCGCCATTCCCTCTTCCTCTTCCTCTCCATCGAGCCCTAGTTCTTCAACTTCAATATCTTCAAGTATATCGTTGAGTGGCCGATTGCTCCCTATGTCTTGGGTGAAAGACTCTGAATTTGACATCTTCAACTCTGCACGAAGATAACTGTTACAATTTTGGCCTTCACACAAGTTCAAACATAATCAAGTACTGCTAAAAAATTTCTTGTCTTCACAAATCCATGGACAAAAAGGTGAATTCAACAAGAACAAAAAGAGAAACTGAGGAAAAAGAATAAAAAGAAAGCTGACTTCGTTTGCATTTCATAAGAAAAAAACTACCACAATAAATAGCAAACAATATAAAGATTCATACAATTAAGAAAAATGACCGACCAAAATCATTTTAGGCATCTAAATTATTCTTTGTAATCTCATTTGAAATTTGAAGATAGCCTAAAGTCCTAAACCAAAAATAAATCTATTGGTGACCACGAACATGTTGTGTGAAGTAAACTTCATATAGATGAATTCTCATATAACCGTGCATAAAACAGCCAACAACCTCACCAATCAATTTCATTATTTCAGCATCACTCACACCCTCACAATCACGCAGATAAAAACAAACAGAAAGATATCCGAGCTCTACATTACACCAAAAAAATTGAGCTCTGAACCCCAAATTTGAGTCAAATAACCAACCTCAAGCAGGGTCAGGGGCGGCGGCTGATGGGATGAGGCGGAGACCGGAGGTGGTGGTGGGTATTGGAGGAGGCGCGGCGGCGCGATTGCAGCGGAACAGTGGTGAAGGGGGAAGAAGGAGAGTGAACAAATTAGGGCTCCGTCTCTTTTCTCAGCTTCTGGTTTGAAAGAATGAAATCTAAGTTATTATATTTTTTTAATAATAAAATAAAAGAATAATCATAATTAATATATTTAATCGGTTGTTTAATTTAATAATCGGTTAAACCGATCGGTTCTCGGTCTAACCGAGAACCGATCAAGACATGCAGAATTTGGAACCGAATATAACCGATAACCGAATGGGGCGGTTCTCGGTTAACCGAGAACCGAGGTGATCGGTTCGGTCATCGGTTAACCGACTAACCGATGACCGAATTATCAGCCCTAGCTGTTTCTTATGTATATCAATGTTTCTTATTGATAATAATAATTTGTGAATTAAAATCATCATCAATAGTATGGGCTGGGTTATATAGGTAAATTGGCCGGGCTGTAGAGGTTCTGGGCGAAGGTGGGAGGCCGCCATATGGGCAGGATAAATGAACTGAAAAGTCAATTTTGACTGCCATGGCGGCCGCCAGTAAAAACCGGCGCGGTGATGGCGTTTTTGCCAAAAACCGCAACGTCCTATCGCCATGACAGATATTTGACAACATTGATGTATATACCTTTCAAAGATCCATGTGAGCCTGCACTTCGTGCTATACTATACAGTGACAAAAAAATGTTACGTTATTAAACAAACAACATACAATTGCAATTGTAAATGCATGTTTCTTATGGTTGCAGGCTCTTGGTGTTATTGGCTGATACAGTTTGCTATCTGGCTGTGTAACCTTAGTGATGTGCTGGCTCTGAAGATGCTAGCCCCCAGTGATGTCTCTTCAGCATCTTTGCTTGCTAGCCCACCTAAAAGTGGTATTTTTAAACCCATAGACGCATCACCGGCTGTCATTCCACATTATTCATTCCCGGGTGGTTCTTTGCCTCCAATGTATCCCACTTATCCAAGCACCTACGAGCCAGTCTTGACTGGACGGTGCCCTGTAAATTTTTCTGCCATTTCAAGTATCATGGAGATCACAGCGTCGGACTGCATCCACCCATTAGCAGGAGTAGTAGCAAATGTTATATGCTGCCCTCAGTTCAATAGTTTGCTTCACATATTCCAGGGATTCTATAGTACCAGTTCTGATAATCTAGTTTTACAAAATGCAGTCGCAGACGATTGTTTTAAAGACATTGTCAGTATATTAGCGAGCAGAGGAGCAAACAATTCGATACCTATAATATGCTCTGCGAAATCTAAGAATCTGACTGGTGGCACCTGTCCTGTTAAGGATGTAACCACTTTTGAGAAAACTGTGAACACAAGCAAATTATTGGATGCATGCAGTACAATAGATCCTCTTAAGGAATGCTGTCGGTCGATTTGTCAGCCAGTTATTATGGAGGCTGCCCTCAAACTATCTGGAGTTCAATCATTCATGAATGATAATAAAGATGCAGTTGGACTTTCTGATCACGTTGACACAATTAGTGATTGCAAAGGAGTGGTTCTTTCATGGATTTCAAGTAAACTTCCTCATGAAAATGCAAACAAAGCATTCAGAATATTGTCTGCTTGCAAGGTTAATAAAGGTATGTATCGGGCTGATATATATTGCAGTGCTTGATGGGGAGCTTGTATTAAGAGGCTTCTTATTTTTCGCTTTTATCAATAATCTAATTCTTGCTGATACTTTTAATAACTAATCTTACCATTAATATGCCCGGTGATTATTCACTATTCAGATCATCAATTTGCTTATAAACTTATGATTTGATCAAATCTTTGAATCCTCTTGGGTGGTTGAAGCCATTCATATTATATTCCCTGAACCTTAAACTTAAAATGAGCATTTCATTATGTTTTTTTTATGGTTTTCTTATGATTTATTACATCATAACTTCAATGTGCCTATTCATGCTTGAGTTGGTAGCTTCATTTTATCCTTATTAAAGCTAGCTTTTTGTGAAGCATAGATGCTTAGATTTGGTAATGTATCTCTATATGGAAAAGTTATAAATGATGCTGCCCTAGATTTATAATGTATGAAACCATTTCTGGAATGATGAGTCGCATGATTAAATGAGTGGCATGTAGATCAATCTCCATAACGCAAACATAATATCAGATTTACCAAAAGAGGGATATGATTCTTCGACTGGTTAGTTCAACGACTATGCAGAAATCTTGAATTTCTATATTGCTTTACCTAGAGCCATTTATCACTTTTATGTTAGTTCATAAACAATTAAGATTCTAGGTTGTATGACACCAGGTTATTGATTCTTTCCTTGTGTGCAGCTTGTCCTTTGGATTTGAAACACCCTAAAGAGGTAATTGATGCATGCCGCAATGTTGCTGCACCGAGTCCATCATGTTGCAGCTCACTAAATACTTACATAGCAGGAATACAGAAACAAATGCTGATAACAAACAAGCAAGCAATTATATGTGCAACCATGTTTGGCGCCATGCTGCAGAAGGCTGGAGTGATGACAAATGTTTATGAGCTTTGTGATGTGGACTTAAAAGACTTTAGTCTCCAAGGTGAGAATCTGAATTGTTTCCACTATGCAGTTTCTTATGATGATGTGGTCAGTGATATGCTAATTAGTTCTCTCTTATCTGTTTCTGTGCTTTGTTGGAGCAGCGTATGGACCTGAAGGTACATAAAGCCACCCTTCTATGTTCTGTTTTGCCAAATATTATATACTACATGATGTTTTATAATAGAAATTGCATCTCATTGGTATAATCTCATCATATAGTATACCGGATTGATGGCTTTAGTCATAGTTGTCATATGGTCATGGATTCCTTATTTCATGATTTGCATTAGTTCAGTTACTGGGCTAATTCAGTTCGTTCGTATGAGGAATATACTTGCATATTCCCTTCTAGTAATTGAACACGTCCACTGAGGTTCGAGCTTGATGGAAAAAACCCTCTAATGTTTGAAGATATTTTTAAAAGAGATTGCTTACACATAAACCATTTGCCGAAATAATAGACATTGTAGACCATTTATATCGTATAACTCTTGCTTTCTAGCCATACCAAAGAAAACTCAAGCAATATGATACTGTAAATAATTTTGCGGTGACCAATTTTGTAGGATGTTTGCTCGGGAGCCTTCCTGCAGACATGATATATTATAACTCATCTGGATTCAGCTTCACTTGTGATTTACGGGACAATATTGCAGCACCATGGCCATCATCATCGTCCATCACATCAATGTCACTTTGCGCTCCTGGTAACCAATTCTTTTATCAGCCACCAGATCAATCTTTCCATTTAATTTGTTCAAATGAACATTCTATAATAAGATCGTTCGCATATACAGAGATGTCGTTGCCTGCACTACCTACATCGCAGAATTTGGGCAATCCTGGTGCGTATTTCTCTTCATTAATCATCTCAACATAGCTTCTTTTTGTTCTGTGATTCCAACACTTGGAATAATTATGTTGTCGAACACAGGGTGCCGAGGAGTCGGTGCGGATCTCTTTGTTTCCCTTCTTTCGATTTTTGTCAGTGCAATACTGTTGAGCTTATCTATGTGAAGAAGGGTTTAAATTTGTGTCTTGGGATGGGAAGAGCGTAGGTGTATATGTTAAGCTTGTTTCATGTAGAGTAGTAATAGATTTGTTTCTCTCTTTCTTTTCATTGTTCCTTTTTTTGTTATTATGACATCATTTTTACTTTTGTTTTTAAATTAGTTATTCTCTTATCTTTTTTTTGTTTACATGATGGGAATAAACTTACTGTTATGTTATCATGCTGCGCCTATGCCTATGGAGTTGGTGAAAAATATCCTCAAAATGAATTTTTTTTTACTTTCGTTTAGGATAAATTCATAATGCTAAAATTTGATTTGGAAATCAGAAACAGTCCAAAACTATAGCAACTTCTCAAACCAGGATTCACCAATTACTTTTGAAAACAAGTACTACTAATTCCAAACGATCTTCATCCAATTTCTCCCTTTCATGCATGTTTGTCTTATATAATTTCCCAATCTTCATCGTTAAAATCTTCATCCAATTTCAGCCACTCGTCCTCATCAACTTCGACATTTTCCGAATTGCTCTGGTAGTCTGACATATCCGGAGTCCAAAGTTGAAACACAAGTTAAAAAGTTAAAGAAATTATGTTAATATGAAATTTCAATGAATGTGACGAATAAGACACTCTTGAGAAGATGTAACAAACATTGCATAATATGGTACTATAAAATTATATGCTACTATAAACTATTTTCATTTTGGTTGGCTCCTTTAAAATATAAACTTTTAATACTTTCTATTTTAGGAAACATTTTTCTCTCGGCTAGACTATTCTTCACTAACCATAATTCAATCACTTTTTATCTCCCTCTTATTTTACCAATATGCATTAAAATTCGTACCATTTCAAAAGTTTTTGTTTTTCGAAGACGGGCATAGTAATTTTTGTGACAGAATAGAGTACACAAATGACGGGCTAGGCGCAATATAACAATTATGACCCAAAACAGAAACATAGCATATCATTGGGCAGCAAGACGCTGTCCCCCATTTGGCTAGCGGCAAACAATACAGATTCAAGGCATACTAATAGTAATAATAGAGAATATTAATGCTACCTGTATCGAAATCGGAGTCGGAATATGAAGCTTCAGATTGATGCCCATAATCAAACTTTATTTCTATCAAAAAGTAGAACTATATATATGTTAAACAAGTGGAGTATAAAAAATTAATAAAATCAAGAAATATAGTTTTTTTTTAAAAAATAGGTGTAAATAGTGCTGCATGTATGAATATACATGTAAGGCATTAAACAGGTATTTGATGTCTAAATGAGAATTTCCTTCCACATGTACTACATTTGAATTCCAAGAATGAGGAAGCTAGACTAAATAAAACATACTTCCTTCATCCCACAAGAATATGCACTCTCTCCTTTTTAGTTCATCTCACAAAAATATGTATTTTCTAATTTTAGAATCTTTTTTCTCTCTAATAAGATGAAACTCATTCCTCACAAACAATACTTTATTTAATTTTTCCCTCTACCTCTATCTTACTTTACCAATTTTACAGCGAACCCAAACTGCAAATTCTTTGGGGACTGATGGAGTACTAGTTATAAAGACAAACAAAATAGGGTTAGAGTTTGAAGCAACATTACTACTTGTTTTGGATGATGAAGAATCGACAAATGAAGTCACTTTATCAGCTAGTGAGCTATCTCGTTCATTCGTTTCTTCCGAAGACTGGGGCATTATAAATTGCAGTGAGCCTGAAATTCAAGATTATTTAAATCATAAGAATCTACTAGATTATGCAAGTAGTATTGGTGGTATCAATTTTCACAATCAAAGTAAAACTAGATAGGTACAATACAATCAAAGAAAAGATACAACTATATATTAAATGAAGACATAGTTTACCTAGACCAAGAAATCCATGTATAATGAGTTCAGCAAGAAGATCTTTTCCTATCAACTGAGACACCGTCAAATCTGTAAGACATGAACATATACAGATCACTAATTATGTAAAAAAATCCATAGTCGATGCATTATTTCATAAAACTCACAATCCAAATCGTAAAAACCGGATTGAAAATCACCACAAGATGAGACTTTATCGTCATCAAACTCCTCGCCGCCGGTTGATTCTCTAAAGAAAGCCGGATAAACCGGTTCAACATCAGCTCGAATTGGCCATAACCTAACGCCTTCTCGAATCATATCCTTTTGAATTTTAGCAGATTTTGGAGGTTGAAAATAACCTTAAACAAGCAATTTCACATCAATAAAAAATTGTTTGAGACTTCCATTTAGGTATTCTTGAACATTTTCAATCAGTGCAAATAATGTGTATATATGCTTAAGAAACAATGTGAACTAAAACCACGGAAAAAATAAAAGATTACATGTCAATGAATAAAAAATTCATATAAAGTATTATGAGCATGAATATTAAAATATAAACTTGATTTTATCTAGATATTATACAAATATCTATAGTAGAGTTCCCTAGAATGTAGTAAATTATCTAGATTTTATGAGAAAAATCTAGATATAAAATATTAAATAATCTAGTAGAAAATTGTAGAATAGGAAATGAATGCCTATAAATATGGTATAGTTGTACCATTTTCACAAGTTGAATAAGTTGAGAACTTGAGGAATAAAGTGTTCCCATATTACATCTCCTAAACCATTTCTCATATATTCCATCCATTCTCCTCTCAAATATTTTCTTCAAACTAAATTATCCCTCCAACATATATCTTATATATTCGAACAGAACAATTTTGGCAAAAAATATGATATTGAATCTTCGAAATCCATAATAGGATTATAATTTCTGCCACCAAAACAAAATATACAATCCAATATTAACTACAAAAGTACAAAAAATATGATTTCATATCATAAAAATATTTATTTTGAGATAATAATTCCTTTCACTATATCTTATAACTAGTCACAATAAGCAAAATTTTGAATGTTGAAAATCAACCTTGAACTTTGTTTGAGACTTTCACTGCTACGTTGAAATGTTCTTGAATATTTTCCACCATGGATAACAAAATTTAGCAGTGTAAAATGGAATGGGGTTCAAGACTTGCATAAAAGCAGAAAACTGTTAAATGAATAAACTCCAACATTATAGAGACATTAATTACCTAATTATAAGAACAGCTCGTGGGCTTTGTTTACTTTTAATTAACCCTACTTGGGTTTTTTTTAAAATTAACATGGCATTATCAGCCAAAAATAAAGTCGGATAAATCATTAATTCCTTTTGTTGTATGGGTGTATTATATTGCCAATATATATGTTGCTTTTAGCCTTACAAAATGTTGTATTTATTTTATGGAGGAAATTCATTATCAAACTATTAAAGTTTCGTTGTTTTTAAATGTTAAAAGTATACAGAAAAAAGATATTGGTCCTCAAAATCTAAACTTTAGTCAAAATCTGTTATTTCTCACGAATTTTAAAATTGGTTTACAATATCACAAACTTTGCACTTTGTTTGATATTTCGTACTGTGTGTCTATCACCATATTTGACTAACTTGCGAAGCTTTTTATCATACTTGACACAATTAAATCAATGTGGTTTTCTACGTGACTTTTTATCCTACTTGTTATGAACTTAAAAAGTGATTTGAAATGGAGTGAACTACAAAAATGACCTCTGGACTATGAATTTATCTCTTATAGTCCCTGAACTTTAAAAGTATCGTCAGACATCCCTGGACTAAGGGTTTATTTCAAAAATGGTCATTTTAGCTATTTTGTATCCGAAAATGCCCTTTTGGGCTGCTGGCCAATTGCCTTTTACATTTTTTACTTTTTCAATCTGATAATGATGTATTAAATCTGATATTATTTTCAAATTATCTTCTTATTCTGTTTTTCATCCTTAGCTTTGTTTTTATTTCAATATTAGATTTAATTTTATAAAATTAAATTTAAAATTTAGATTTTTAAATACTAATAAATTATTTTTAGTCTGTTTTTAAAATGTAAAATCTTTTATTTTAGAAAAGGACTCCACAATTCATTAACATTAATTTTACTATTTTTTCAGCTTGTTATTTTATTTTATTCATTTTTTCATGTTCTCTTACTTTATTAATTTTGTATTAAAACTAACGTCGTTTTCAAAGTTTTATTTTTAGAAAACGAAGGTAGTATTAGTTTTGACTCAAAGTCTAACATTTTAAGTCGCCATGATATATGAATTGATTCGCTCTATTTGGTCTTCTTTGCTTGGGTGGCATCAAAATAATTCATTCCACAAAACAACTTATACCAGCAATCCACAAGTAAAAATGTACTATTATCGAATTAATGTGGCATTTCCACCTTTGTTTGAACAACTTACCTACTTTATATTACTAGTATATATCATGGCAAATAATTTACTTATAAAATCAACAATTCAATTTAAAACACTAGCAATTTGTTAAAATTTTCCGATAATAAATTTTAACGGAACTTTAAAATCGGGATAGGCGAGCTTTAATATAACGTTTAAAGACTTGCTTTTTACAAGATTGTCAATATAAGAATGTAATCAAATTCCTCTGGATTACAAATTGCTACAAATATTTTGCCCCCACAAAAGCTAATTATTACACACGAGTTCCTAATTTGATTTATGATTTATTATGTTGTATCTTTAATCTAAACAAATTGGATTCCATATATGCCCATAACTTTATCTAGTCATGAATAAGTAGCTCATTCACTTCAGTTATAGCCATATCCCATTTAGTATCATCTTCTTTTTCCTTTGGATTTTAAAAACAAATTTGAAAAAATAAATTATCAAAGCAACTTCATGAAATATTCACATACAACAAATACTACATGATAATTGTTTAAATTTAAAGATGGCTATGTTCTTTTGTCATGACCATACCATAAGCTTCATGATTTTCGTTTCAATTTGTTTAGAAATATCAAATTTTCCGCCAAGTATTAAAACAGAATATCTTAATATACTTGACTAGGTGACAGACTCACAGACCAGGGCGGATGCATAAATGAACATTTTCAAATATTATTTAAAAATATTTTTTAAGTAATTTATATGATTAATAAGAGTTTTAATATAATTATATGTATAACATAGCAATGCATTATAAAAATTTACAAAAAAATATTAAAAAAATTAATTCATTTAGGGATGAAGTCTCACCTCTCTCTACGTGGGTCCACCCATGGTCACAACTCACATTTTCAGCAAGATTTTAAATGAAAAATGAAAGTCTTATTCTACTCGCCCACTATGAACTCTTTTATCAAAACATTTGCAGTTTAGCTTATTCATTTTTTAAGACGACAAAAACGTAACTCAAATAATAAGACGATTCTTATCCGTCACCCAACAAGACAACTTTATTGTTTATCTGTTTATTCTATTCTAACGTTCATTGTCTCATCTCTGATTTATATTTGGGCAAATAGCCAAAAGAATCACAAAGTTTAATCAAATTCTAGTCTATTCGTAATTTTCATATATGACGTGGATATTGTTGAGCATGTTTTTTGAGCTTTTGAAATATTTATGTATTACGTTTACGCCATGCTTAATTCTATGCAAATCAACTTGATGGGATAATTCAGAAAATCGTCAAAGTTATGATTTGATTGGTCATTTTTTTAAAGTTACAGAATAAACCAGATTTGACCAAACTTTGTGACATTTTTTTACTATATACCTTTTACTTTATTATTTCTTTTAATTTGCAATGGTATGTTTTAGATAAATACGAGATCAAATCAAAACTATGAAATAAATAAATATTTATATAGTAATAAAATATATTATTCAAATCTTAAATTACCTAAATTCAAATATTAAAATTATATAGTTAAAATTTAAAATTTATACACTATAACGAACCTAAATCATACTTGAATTTTCTTGGATATTTTTTAATCATTTTCAGTGTATTTGTAATTGTTCTGAGGTCATAGTAGACATATCTTTGTTGCATGCTTTGAATAAAACACTATACAACTTTTCGAAGCGACTAATCTTCTCCCAAATTTTATCATACTTGAAAGATTTGTTGTCCAACTTCTAATATACTTGAAATATTTGTTGTTATCTTATTAATAGATGAACATCACGGATCAGAGAATATTTTCATCGCTTGAATATGAATTAGAATAAGATGAATATGGTGTAACTGAAGTGAAAAATTCGTTTGACTGTTGTCAATGAGTAAAACAAATAAATTAAGTAAAACTAATTTAATTGATTTTAAATAACATGTCGAATTTAACATTTCATGTATAATTAACGAGTGGATTGCACTCGCTGCTAATCTAATTGGCTTAGAGAATCTCCGACCATTTACGTTAAACTCAAACTCATTTTAGTGTAAATTTCACATTAAATAGATATTCACTTCAACCATCTACACTAAACTCACATTTGAAGGAAAAAAAATATATGTATTTATCTATCATTTTTACTCACAAAATTTGAAAAAGAGTTTTGGAATTATTTTAGCGTAAACCTAGTAGGTATATTTTACTCAAAAACCAAATATGTGATTGGTTTTAGAGTACCTAATTGTTGCCTACTCTATTTTAAGTTTTAATATACCCTTCGGAGATAGTCTTAGTGCACAAGTTCGCTGCTCGCGGTCATCTTATTCCTTGCGATGAACAATTAGTCATGTGTTGCTGATGTCCATTGGAGGAACTAGCTAGGTGATGGAGACGAGGGGCTTAAGCCCCTAATCAACTCATTTTTTAAATATTTTTTAATAAAATTTTAAAATTTATTTAAAGTTTGTGTAAATTATTATACAAAAGCTCCTGTTAATAATCTAAATCACTTAAAAATGTATTTCCAATTAGTATTTGGAATATATAGCTCCTACACGAGTTTTTTCTGCGTTAGCCCATGCTGACGTCGTTGCTTACTATAACTCATAATCAAATCTATTTACCTCAAATAGATATTATTAGCATATATATATATGAAGCGGTCAAAATGAAAAAGATCCCTAATCTGCAATGAATACATGTGAATCCAAACTAGGGAAAAAGAACCTTTAAGTTTGAATTAGTTGGCAAAGAAAGACCAAAAATCCGTGATACTTTTTTGTTGAAGTTATGTGAAATTGAAGGTAAAAATAATTTAAAGTCCAATGATATTCACATTATTACAAACTGAAATGACAGTTTTCTACCACAGCCCACAGGATCTGACTGACTATATTCCTCTGGCCAATAACTACTCATGACAAAGTATAGAGAAGCCTCCCATTATTTCATCATTATAAAAGGAAATAAATTTATATCACTTGTATAAATTATAAATAAAAACAGCATATAGTCAATGTGCCAGCCCCTACTTTGCCATTTTGCTCCAAAGGAAATTATCCTTTTTTCTCCTCTCTCTAATCCCACAATTTCATTCCAATCCCACTGTCAAATTCCATTTTAGAAAACAATGAGCCATACATCCATTTCATCATTTGCCTTGTATTCAATAAATTTATCTCTTTTTATTTCAAGAATGTGTAATTTTTTTATCTAATATGTATGCACATGTGTCATGTATGAAGAGATGTTCACTATTCACACGCTTGCTACAAAAATTCAAATAGGCACAAAACAGTTAGCCTCCATTTATTTGTATTGCTATAATTTTATTTATTTCATTTTATTTTCTACGTGCAATTGAGATTCCATCTTGCTTTTATTTCCCCTCCCCTCTTCTTCACCTTCCCACCACTTCAATTTTCTTCCAGTAGCTTAAAGAATCTTTTGAAGGCTACAAAGAAAAACAATCCTTACAACACACACCAAAAATCTTGATAAGAAAAATCGATTTCCATCCTAATAAATTTAAAGTTTTAATCTTTGTTGGTGCATGTTTGTGTTTCCATGGCTAGCTACAAGCAAGCTCACATCTCTGCTTCTTCCTACAACAATGGCGCCTCTGTGCAGGGAGAGTGGGGTATGCCAATATTTAAGCATCAGAAGACCATTTCCATGAATTGGACTACTGAAGAGCATGCCCTCTTGGTGGATTATTTGGCCCAGTAAAGCCCTCCTTTTTTGCATCTTTGTTGAATATTTTTTGTTCAAAATTTGTAGGAAAGTTTGCATCTTTGAAGATTTGTGGGAAAGTTTGCATCTTTGTTGAGAATCTGTGGTAAAGTTTGTATCTTTGTAGGAAATTTGTATCAAAGTTTGCATCTTTGTTTCTGTGGATGTGGGATTTTCTGATGTGTTCTTGTGTGTGTGCATTGTTGTTTGAACAGATTTTGATTTGTTTTGTTGTGTTGGGTAAAAGTTGGTTTGGTTTGAAGGAATCTTGATCCAATGTTAGAAAAATGTTGCATTTGATTTGCTGTATTTTGTGAAGTGAAGATTTGTGTGTTGTGTTGTTTGGGATCTATGTTTTAGGTTTCTTACACTAATAAGATATAAACAGTGTGGATGTTTCTAGGTCAGCCTTGGAGAACTTTTTATTGGCTTTTTAATTTTTTTTTTACTTTGTAACTTTGATGGATGCTCATTTTACTTCTGATTGTGTGATCGATGTGTAGGCTGTGGATCGAACATCGTAGTGAAGATTAAACACTTGCTAAGTTGTACATTTTATTTCTCTTGTGATTTCTAAAGTTGCCTATTTAAAAATTGTTGTATTTAGGTGGTATTTACTTGGGGATCTTCAATTCTCTTATAGTAGTTTTCATTTTAGTTATATGAATTTATGCAACGTTTTTGTGGTTGGGAGTTGATTTCTTGAGGGATTGGAGGATATGTAGATTCGATAATCTGATGCAGGTTCGGATTATGTTTTTGTGTTGGTGTGTTTTCTGTCATAAATCTTCCCATTTGAAAACAGTACATAATCAGATCATGTTTTGTCGTTATCGTGTCGTCACCAACTGTGTTTTGTCGTTATCGTGTCGTCAACTGTTAGTACTTACGTCATCGGATCCTGCGTAATCTACACATAGATTTGACAGCATTTTGTGGGATTTATTATATTAACTGTTGGTGATCAATGACTAGAAACAAAATCAAGAAAATTGGTGTGATTAAATGCAAGAACTTGATAATTTTATTTTTCTAGATTATCTATTTGTTTTCAATCTTATAACAATTTATTGGTTCACACAACACATTTTGATTTACTCTAGCTATGGCAGGGACTCAACCGTGTTCGGTTATGCAAACATCGCTCTGCTGCTAAAGTCCAAGACTGTTCGAGATGTGGCTTTGCGCTGCAGATGGATGGCTGTGAGTTTTATCCATCTTCTCAAAGTCGCATAACTGTATTCTCGTATTCATAAATCAGGATTCGAAAAAATTAGAAAACGACGTAGATAGTAATAACAGAAAGGGTCATAAAAGATAATGCAGAATGAATCTCCATTGAGTTAGTCATAAGTAGTAGGTACTGATGAATTCATTGTCGTTAGCGAACTGGAATGATTCATTCGACTCTGCAGAAGAAGGAAATCAGCAAGAGGCGGAAGGACGATCTCAACGTAAGGAAAAGCAAAGAACGAAAGGTAAGTACTTCGCCTCAGGTTCATTATCTCAAGCCATAATCTGTTTATGCATATCTCCGATTTCTTGAAGTGGAAAACTCTCAATGCCTCAAAGATTAATACTAGTAGGGGCATTATTTCTTGCACACACCTGAACTTTTTGCTTAATTTGATATTTCAAATTATTATTCTGAATTGGATGGCTTAACCAATGAGTTCTTACTTTTCCAAAATTTCCAAAATTCAAACACAAAGTCATCTCCTAGGCTGGTGTAAATTCTTCCAAGCATTTCTAAATTATTAAAATTTTTGAGTTTCTCTAGTATACCTTTTAACTAGACTCCCAAGGCTTGATAAGTTTTTTTTTGTCAGGAACACTCTACTGTAAAGCCTTCTCGATTATCCATCCAATCGGATGCATCTCAAGCTCCGGGAATGATTTCCAATCACAGCAATGGTTAGCTAACTTAGCTTCTTTTCTGAAAGATCAGTTTTTTATGGTTTAGAATCAAGATATTTTAGTTTGTTCTAGCATACATATTGCATCAATGGAATGAATCTAGAAAGGAAATGTTTCATTAAGCGGCTCAAACTCATCTATGCTTCGATTCTGCTTTGTTTCCTCATTTTATTTCCTTTACACTTCTATTATGTGGACAGATTTAGCTGGAGCCACTAAGCAGCTTCTTCAGCAAAATGCGTTGGCTTTGAAACAAATATCGAAAAATCTTTCGACTCATCAGGTAAACTCTTAACGTTTAATTAACTTCAATAGAGTTGAATTAACTTGGGATTCTCCTACACTATCTGTGATTATACATGTCTTCATTATGTGTACAAATTGATGCCTTAGAATCTGTCTAAGGGGAGATTTCTTGACGAACGTGGCTAATGTATCTCTCTCTTTCGTGTTTTACAGATACGCCAAAACATTGGGCTTCTGAGTCAAGCTCGCGACAACATCTTTAAAATCTTATCCAAGTAGGATTTACATTTTACACTGTGATTCTTGATTTTCATTTGATGCATTCCAATACTTGCATTCTTTGTCAATCTCTGTCTTAAATAATATTCGTTCTTGGCATTTTATCTGTCGCGTAGAATTTTCTATAGAAACGAATATCTTCGTTCTTTTTAGTAAATTAGTCTTTGTCCTTTTTTTCTCAATGTGAGTTCTATAAAGAAAGAAAAGAAAAAAAAATAAACAAAATTCTTCTATGTAGATTGGAAAGAAACCATTGATTCTTGTAATTGGCCTTAATTTTGTCATTTTTTCTGATCTTTTGGCAATGCATGTAGCTTGGACGAGATGGGGCCAGCGATGAAGAAAATGGCTGAGCTCCCTAAGGTGGATGAAGAGCTAGCGAACTCCATCCTTTCTTCGCCAAACTTCCCTATCCAGCTATGATCGATCATCGAGAAGCTGCAGATTGGTGATGCTCGCGATTAAAATGATGGATTGATAGACTTGTATCTTCCTATCTTGTTTATCAGCAGAGGTAATTAACATTTGAGATCTGAATGTGCTGAAAAATGGTGGAACAAAATCTCTCAAAGCATTTTTTTGTACTTTGAAATGTTGAGTCGAGACTACATGGTACAACAAGCATGATGGACCATATTTCTGTATTTGGTTTGATTTTTAAGAATTTTCTTCTTGTTTGATGTAATTGTTTAATACATTGAATTTGTCTAAGTTTAGAGACTACTTCATTATATAATTTCAAAAAAATGAAAAATATGTTACTAATTCACTTGTCTACCTCATCTTTTACACATACTTGTGCATATTTCTCCATATTGAAGTAGTATTATACTTCATTTGTCCAATTACAAGTGAGACTCTCTTTTTAGGAAGTGTTGTTTAGTATTGTAAGAATATCTCCAAGAAAAAAGATAATATATTTACCTCTTTTTTATAAAAAAAAACTCTAATAGAAAAAAAATATTTGAGAATGTATTTATTATACATTCTTCAATTTAGAGGGGTATGTTTACATCTTTTACATGCAAAAAGGTAAAATGTGGTTGTTATTTTTTGTATATATTTTTTCATTTTACCTTCTTCCATTGGATTTCATTACAAATTCTTCAAGGAAAATAGGTAAATTGACAAGATATATTTCTCATTTACCTCTTCAAAAAGGTAAATATTACTCCCTCTGTCCCTGAAAATTTGTCACATTTCATTTTCTGCACTCGTTTTGAAAAAATGATAATAAATAATTAAAATGTAGAGAGAGTAAAGTAAGAGATAAAATAATATAGAGAAGACTTTATCTACATTATTCTCTCTCTTATTTTACCTTCTCTCCACTTTAACAATTTATTATTATTTTTCTAAAATAAGTGCAGAAAATGAAATATGACAAATTTTCAGGGACGGATGGAGTATTTCTTAAAAGTAGTGAATTCCAAGGAAATAAGGCAAATTGATAAAGAACAAAATAATTATTCTCTCCGTTCCAAAGAAGATGACTAATTCCTTTGACGGCACAAAATTTTATGCAATTTTATTATGTATATTAAGTGAAGAGAAAATAAAATAAAAGAAACAGTAATAAAATAGAAGTAAAAGTGTTCCAATTTTTTGTAACCAGAATCATCTTAAGTGGAATAGAGAGAGTACCATAGTTACTTTAGTACATAGAAGAGTAATATATCTCTTCAAAAATGAAAAAAAATGTAGTAATACTTTTTCTTAAATACTCTTTTCGTTGGACAATGAATTTTTATAAAAAAAAATGTATTTATGGTGGTTATTTTCTTTTAGCTTTTCATTTACCTCTTCCCTTGGAAGTAAGATTAAGTGATGTAAATTATTTTTTTATTTTTATCACATATGTTGCATTTTCAAATTCTAGTCAATAATTCAAAATTTTCAAATTCAATTTCATAATTTTAATTTCTTTAAATTTACTGGTTATATAGGCAAACTTGTGTTCGAATTTTCAAAATAATATGGCGGCGGATTTGAGTTTTCATTTACAACTAAAAAAAGGGGGCCACATTCACCTACAACAAGTTGAAATCACCTATAAATACATTGTCATTCAGTTTAAACAGCCTTTCGATTCACAATTCACAAAAACAAGCAAAAAAGTAAAATAAAAATGTCAATAAATTTATCCTCTGAGATACAATAACAATTTGTGCAGTTTATCGTCAAAAGATGCATTTACAGCATACCACCAAGAGGCACAATATAGGAAGCGTAGCTAATTAAAGTTCACCATATCGCATGCTTCATACACAAGATACTGGTTAATAGAGGTGAAATAATGCAAATTGTGAATGGTAAAAAGAAGGTTGCAACTTACTCCAGAATTTGCATTACCCTGAGAGGTGTAACATAAGAACCCTTCTTGTTGGCTTAGGCTGTAGTAAGTCAATAGTTGAGGGATGGGTTAAAAGATGTCTTATATTAGGGCTGACAAATCGTGCAATTCGGTCGTTATCGAGTCCACCTGATAGGTCAGACCCTAACCCAACCCAAAATCACCGGGTGGTTACCAGGTCCCAACCCATTAACTTCGTGCATGTTCGTGTCAAGTTATCATGACATGTAAAAAATTAGCAGCCCTACCATTCATGTTAGTAAGTTACTCCCTCCGTTCCGTTCCCTTACAGATGAGTCATTTTTCCGTTTCGGGAAGTTCCCTCATAGTTGAGTCATTTCCATATATAGTAATCTTTTTATCTTTCTTACTTTACTCTCTCTTATTTTATTCCCTCTACTTTATTCTCTCACTTACTCTCTTTATCTATTTATTTAACCTACTCAACATCCCTTTCTTAAACTCCGTGTCATGCTCTAAGTTGGCGAGGCAAGAATCCTTTAATTTCTAATCCGAACAACTAGCAAAAACAAATAGAAATTCAATAACAACTATTACTGAAATGTAGAAGAAATGGGAACCTTTCGTGGAACAAGGATGGCAAAGCATGTGATTCGTAGGATGCTTGCCTCGAAGTTCATAAGAGCTGCCAGTTCTGAAGCAGGTGATTAATCTCTTCCTTTGATTCTCTACTTTAGAAGCTTTTAACCTCTGCACAGACTTTGCAGTGCATAGATTAGCTGAAGGAAATATGGTCACGAGGAACTTGATGTAATGAGTGAAGAACTTGTTTTCTAAGTTCAGAACACCGATATAATGTTACCTGCTCCTATAATTGCAGAGGCTCCTTGTATGGCCAGCCAATGGAATACAATTATACGGATCATGTGAATGACAATGTCTTGGAGATGGAACAGTTTGCGCTTACACGCTGTAGCACAGAGCTGGACTTTTGAAACATGTAGCAATTTCAGTCAAAATAGTTAAATTATTTTATACAGGCCACTCAATGGACAAAAATCATTCACATGCAGCATAGTTCAGATGTTGTACAAAATTCCCAAACTAGGTAGAGAAACTAATGATGCCATAATCAAAATCAAAAGCACAAGTTAGTGAGTTTATATATCAAAGTATAACAAAGTAAACGACATCGAGAGCGCAATGTATGTGACAAAGTGAATACGACTATGAGTAGATATCAAAATGTTAGTCATACAAAACGATCTTCCTGATGAAAAAAGTAATGCAAATGCGTATTTATTGCTCGTTCAATCTTCAAAAGGAACAGTAGAAACTAGAACATGAGTATGATCATGCTGCAAGAAACCAGAAGCTTCATTCAAGATTCCCTTCATCCTACAAGAAATATAATTGCTGTAAGTTTTCATGCATATAAACCAAAGAAATGTAAGAAAAAATTAACATCTGTGTGGTTCACTGGTTACGGTTATAAGAAACCACAATCTATCTAAACCAAAACATCAAGAAAGGATATTAGATATATTCCATCACATAAGAGATAGGTAATTAGTTGTAATTGAGATACACACCACATTCTTTAACCGATATTGCTATTTTGGGATGTCCGCAATTTAAAGTCACATTTTCTTTTTTTCCGTATTAGGTAGGTGGATCTCACCATTCAACAAAATCACCACACTCACATTCTATTATAAAACCAACATATATAATTGTAGTCCACATTCAACTAACACATTTCCACATTTTTCTTCACAAAAGTCAAACAATTTCTTAAAACTTGCGAGGAATCAAAACTGTACTTATTCCTACAGTTCCATTCTACAAAAAACAGTGAATAAACTCTAAAAGCAAACAAAACCTGAGGGGAAGTAGGTTTTGTGGAAATCAGAGACTCCAAATTAGACACTCGCGTATCCAACGAATTGAACTTTTCCGTCAACTGCACAAACATTAACAATGAAAAACTAGAGAAATTTATACACGCGTGTGAATAAGTGAATGCTATAGTTCAATCAATTCGAATTAAATTTATAAACGACTAGATTTGAGGATGGAATTTCACCTGATCAAAAAGGGAAGTGCGATCCGTCCACAAATCCGTGACCACAAACTGTGCAATTGCTCCAGAAGCAGAGGCGAAACCTACACCAAACCACAAAAACCTCGTTCGCATCATTTTCACTAGTTTTTCACTTTCTTTACTAAGAAGTGTGGAGTTGGATTTGACTTGAGTCTTGATTGTACGAAACCTAGTCGGTCGGACTCAAACTCAACTCATCGTCAGGTAAATAATTTCTTTTTCATTGTGGGTTTATCGTCCATTTTGCAGAGGTTAAACGATTTCTAATTTATTTTAAAATATACTGAAATTCTATACTTTATTTTTTTAGCAAAATATCATCCCTCATACTTTATTATCCACTAATCCACCTACTTTATTCCCACTTTACTTCTTTATTTTTCTCTTTCCTCTCGTTACTTTAATATTTTAAATATCAATTCCTTAAATCGCATGCTCAAAAGAAGTGTTTCGCTTATATTAGGATCGAGGGAGTATTTTTTTTCCCGAAGAGAGAACTAAATAGTAGTTCTTCAACTTTGAAGTTTGTATGTCAATTGTCTCTAACTTCAAAAATATTCTGGTAGACCCTTAGACTAAGATGCAATCACATATGTGTATATTTTCTATTACTCCCCCCATCCGCGAATAGAAGCCCGTTTTTCCATTTTAGTCCGTCCGCGAATAGGAGTCTCGGTTTTATCATAAATGGTAATAGGGTCTCATCTTCAACTAACTCATTCCACTCATATTTTATTTAAAACTAATATATACAAGTGGGACCCCTATTCCATAAACTTTTTTCCATCCATTTTTCTTACATTTCTTAAAATTTCTTATATTTCTTAAAACTCATGCCGCCAAGGAAAGAGACTCCTAATGACGGATGGAGGGAGTAATAAGGAATGAATATAAATGGAAATCTGGGACACATAATAGGAGACACATTCCACAAATTTTTTACAATCAACTTTTAATCAAAATGTGACATTTAATGATGGGCAGAGGGAATATACTCCATTATTATGTTATGGGTGATCGTGACTGTGGAGCATTGACTGTTGTTTCATTCTCTGATAATGTCTTCTTGTTGTTGTTGGCCATGGGTACAAGAAAATTAACCGAGCGTAATACAACTTAAAAAGAAGGAATGCATAATAAAAACTGAAACAAAATTGCAACAACAAACTCGAAACAACAAGCCGAGTCAAGGAGGTTCCTGTCCGCAAGATGAGATACACCCCGGTAGTGCTCTCGAATTGGTGTGTCGTCAAAGATAAAATGACTTTTTGTCTCTGATGTAGCAGCACCGCTATCAGCAGAGCTGAGGCGAACTGTATGGAGGTGGGGCAGAACTTTGACATAAGAACAATGCACACATGAGAGAGAGAGCGCTTATGAATGCAGAGAATGTTTTTTACTGGACGGACGTATCTGGACATGCTGTGCGTCTAGGTTCGTTCACGACGAGGACTTCGTCACGTGTCAGCCACTTTGGCTTCGTAACGACCAAACCCAATGAACAGCCCAAAGACCAATTGTCAAGATCCAAGTTCAAGACCACGACACTTGAAATCCTAGTCACGCGTCTATTCAGAGAACAAACGATGCTGGTGATGAGCAACGGTAGTGGTGGTGGGCGGAGATAGTGGTGGCACCTAGGAGCTCGGTCACAGTAACACCTTCTACCTAACCGCAACCAATCAAATAGGAGATGCCAGACCACACGTCCCCTCCACGTCATCATTCCCCACATTTTCTGCTCCAGACCACAACTCCGACAAACCTACAAGCGCCATCCATGCCTCATTCAACCACAAACATTAAATTGCACTATTCATAACTTCAAAATAGTTTACTCTTAAAATTGAAAACGTTGAACATTTATATTTCGGAAATTATAAATTACAAACTCTATAAATCAAAAAAAATTATGAACCTAGAAATAAAACAATTACAAGTCCTAAAATTTCAAAAACTACTGTTCCTAAAAATTGAAATGTTGAACAATTATATTTCAGAAAATGCGTAGGAATAAAGTAGAAGGAATGAATGTTGTGGAGTTTAAACATGCCAAAAAAGAATCGATTTTTTACAAAAAAAATAGTGTTGGGGTCCGGTCTGTGCGCCTACAACACCAGGACGGGCCGCAAACAGGTGCGGCCCCAGGCCTCTCCAATGTTCCCGAGCGCGTCCCAAGTCTCTCCACCACCACCTCCAATATTTTTGCTTAGCGTTGTGGATGGCCTAAAATTCAACCATATAGACTACAACAACAGAGATTTGTTTGATCCTTTATAGACTGCAAATAAAATGCATACATTATTTAAAAAACTATTAAGCCTTCAATTGTTTATATTTGCCCATCACAACGACCAAAAAATATTGTTAGCTCCGAAATATGGAGTATTTAACTGTTGGATAAGTAGAAATACTTAAGATCATAAACTGCATAAACAAGAGATAGAATGAGATGAACAGAAGAGAAGCAGGCGAAGGTTTTCATAAGGTAAGAGGAATTTCGAATTGCTTCAAGGACAGAGATGAGGAGCTTTCCTTTTTCCGGGACCTTAAAAAACGCGAAAAAGATCAATCTGCAAGCCTTGTTCACCCTATTTCTGATGACTTTGAGCCAAACGGTGGGTTAACTGTTGACACCTTGTTTTTATTACTGTTATTTTGTCATTTGTTGACATTTTCTAATAGTCCAAATCATCGTTTGAAGTTTGTTATGAGGATTGGGGCAAAACTGCACAATCAGTCAAGCTCGGTGTTAGCCGAGCTTAATCGTGCGCGGCAGGGACTGATATACTGTTAGGTGATTGATTGCAGCTCGGTGTTAGCCGAGCTTAATCGTGCTCGGTGATTAGCCGAGCTTAATCGTGCTCGGTGATTAGCCGAGCTTGCTGGTGCTCGGTATTGGCCGAACTTAATCGAGTTCGGTGTTGGCCGAACTTAGTCGAGTTCGGTGTTGGCCGTTGTTATTAACTGATGCATAGACAAACGTGAGCCGTCGGATGCGATTAGTTAGTTAGCTTAAATGACAGCCGTTGGTTTTGTTTTGGTTGTTAGATTAGTGTTATATAGAGTGAATAACCGAGCTGTGCAAGAGAGTGAGAGAAAAAGATTTTTCATCCATCAGTTTGTAATCTTCCACAAGAAATTGAATACAAGATTTCCATTAATTCTCCGAGAGTTGTTCTTAGCTTTATTCATTTTCATATCGAGTGTTTGTTCTTCTTGTTCCGGAATCGATCTTGTTGTGATAGCAAGATTGAGTCGCGTATTTGCTAACATTACAAATTGGCGCCGTCTGTGGGAAAACGAAGAAGGACGACGCATTCAACAATGTCTACCACGAAGTTCGACGTTGAGCGGTTCACCGGCGAAAATGATTTCGGCCTGTGGAGATTGAAAATGAAAGCTGTTCTTATGCAGCAAGGAGTCTGGGATTATGTCAAATCCAAGGCGGATGAGAAGGAGATTCAAGGAATGGATGCGGCGAAATCTCAAGAACTGGAATACAAGGCGTACAGCTCGATTGTCTTGTGCCTCAGCGATAGAGTCTTGAGGGAGGTTCAAAAGGAAGATGATGCCGCAGGAGTTTGGGAGAAGTTAGAGAAAATCTATATGGAGAAGTCGATCTCAAATAGATTGCATCTCAAACAAAGGTTATTCAATTTCAAGTTTTCTGACTCCAAGAACTTAGCAGATCAATTAGAAGATTTTCGCAAGTGCATAGATGATCTTGAGAGTGTGGATGATGCCATGAAAGATGAGGATAAAGCTTTGATGTTATTGAATGCTCTGCCTCAGAGTTTTGAGCAATTCAAAGACTCAATACTTCTTGGAAGGGATTCGAAGGTGACTTTAGAGGAGGTATATTCTGCATTAAAGCTGAAGGGAATGCAGAAATCTGTCAGCAAGCAAATCGATCAAGCTGCTGAAAGCCTTAATGTGAAGACTGCATCAAAGAAACAATTCAAATTCAAGAAACCCTCATCTGATAAATGGAGACCACGGGATGCGAAGGAAGGTGATCAGAAGGAGTCAAGAAGTTGTTTTTGGTGTAAGAAACCAGGACACATCAAGCAAAATTGCTTTGCTTTGAAGAAAAGACAAGCTGAAAATCACAAAGCAGATGGTACAGCAGCTATCACTGAGGAAATTGAAGAGGCAAGAGCTCTCAATGTGGTGGAGGATAGTCCATTATCAAGGCTGTGGATCATGGATTCAGGTTGCAGTTTCCATATGTCCTCCAACCTTGACTGGTTCCAAGATTTAAAGGAATCTGAAGGCTCGGTGTTGCTAGGAGATGATCATGTGTGTGATGTAAGGGGTGTTGGGAACATATGCTTGAGGATGGAAGATGGATCACTGCGAAAGCTTACTGATGTAAGGTACATCCCATCCATCAAGAGAAATTTGATCTCATTGGGACTTCTTGAGAAGATAGGTTATAGATTGACCATTTATGGTGGAGAAATGCTTGTTACAAAGGATGGCCAGACGATTATGAGAGCTATCAGAAGTAATGTACTCTATTATCTACAAGCTGAGCCTATTGATGGTTCTGCAAATTCAACTCAACAAACCATCAATTGGCATACAAGGCTCGGGCATGTAGGAGTTGCTGGGATGATGCAATTGGTGAAACAAGGCATAATTCAGATGTCTGAGTCTGATGTACAAAGACACATTGGATCTTGTGAGGAGTGCATACTTGGTAAGAGCAAAAAACTGCCATATGGAGTGGGCAAGCACACATCGAAAGAGCCTCTCCAATATGTTCACAGTGACATATGGGGACCTGCACCAGTGAATAGCCTTGGAGGAGGCAGGTATTTCTTATCCTTTGTTGATGATTTTTCAAGGAAGGTTTGGATAGTAATAATGAAAGACAAGTCAGAAACATTCCAGAGGTTTCAAGAATGGTGTGTAGGTGTTGAGTTGGAGAAAGGAAAGCCATTGAGGTGTCTTAGGACTGACAACGGGCTTGAGTTCTTGTCCCATGAATTTGATGGATTCTGTAAAGATAAGGGGATAAAGAGGCACAGAACAGTCCCTCACAACCCACAACAAAATGGGGTTGCTGAGAGGATCAATAGAACCATTCTTGAAAGGGTGAGGTGCATGTTAATAGCGTCTGGAATGTCTAAACCATTTTGGGGTGAAGCAGCCTCTACTGCTGTTGTTTTGATCAATAAATGTCCTTCAGCTGCCATTGAAAATCAGACCCCAGACAGCAAATGGTATGGATCTTATGGGGATTATTCAAAACTGAGGCCATTTGGGTGTAGAGCTTATGCTCACATAAAGCAAGGTAAATTGGAACCTAGAGCTCTCAGGTGTGTAATGATTGGGTATCAGATGGGAGTCAGTGGGTACAGGCTGTGGTGCTGTGAGGAAGGAAACAAGAAAGTGGTGGTTAGCAGAGATGTGATCTTCAAAGAATCTGAAATGCCTTTCCTCAACAAGGATAATCAGAAAGTTCATTTTGAGGTGGAGAACCAGAGAGTAACTACAGATGTAACTCAGACTGATCTAAATGCTACATCTGATGTCAGTGGTGGTGGAGCTTCTGGAATGCAAGCTGAAATCAGAACACCAGAGAGAGTGATTGCTAGAAACAGAGCAAAGAGGAATATTAAGCTCCCTTCTAGATTTAATGATTATGACATGATGCACTATGCACTGGCAGTGGCTGAACAGATGGATTACCATGAACCTTCATCTTATAAAGAAGCAATCAGAAGCCCTGAAAAGGATCAGTGGTTGTTAGCTATGCAAGAGGAGATTGATAGCTTGTATAAAAACCACACATGGATCTTGGTACTGAGGCCTACTGATCAGAAAACAGTAGGGTGCAAATGGATTTACAAAAAGAAGGTTGAGGCCTTCAACAACAACCATATCAGGTTCAAGGCAAGGTTGGTGGCTAAGGGGTTCACACAGAGGGAGGGTGTGGATTACAATGAAATTTTCTCACCTGTTGTCAAACACAGCTCCATCAGGCTATTACTTGCTATAGTTGCTCAAAGAGATTGGGAATTGCAACAACTTGATGTTAAAACTGCTTTTCTCCATGGTGAACTTGAAGAAAAAATATACATGGAGCAACCACCTGGTTTTGTGAAGCCAGGAGATGAAAAGAAAGTGTGTTTGCTAAAAAGAAGTCTCTATGGTCTAAAACAAAGCTCAAGGCAGTGGTACCTGAGGTTCAATGTGTTCATGCAGAAGATTGGGTTTGAAAAATCTTTGTATGATCACTGTGTGTTCATCAAGAGAAGAGGTGGAGTTGCTGTAGCATATCTACTGTTATATGTAGATGATATGCTGATCTCTGCAGAGCATAAGGAAGAGGTGGAGTTAGTGAAGGCTGATCTGAAATCTGAATTCGATATGAAAGATCTTGGTGATGCCAAGAAGATTCTTGGGATGGAAATTATCAGAGATAGAGATCACAAGCAGATATGGCTGACTCAAAGGGATTATATCAGTAGTGTGATCAAGAAATTCCAGATGGATCATAGCAAACCAGTGAGCATGCCCCTGAGTTCACAGTTCAAGCTCAGCAGCAATCAAAGCCCTAAAGATGATGAACAGAGAAGAGAAATGGATAAGGTCACATATGCAAACATAGTGGGGAGTATCATGTACACCATGGTGTGTACAAGGCCAGATATCAGCCAGGCAATAAGTGTTGTGAGCAGGTACATGGCTGATCCGGGTATACAGCATTGGCAAGCTTTAAAATGGATATTAAGGTATCTCAATGGCACTCGGGATTATGGCATACTGTTTGATGGAAGTAAGAATTTTGATACACAGCCTCTATTGGGATATTGTGATTCTGATTTTGCAACTAACATTGACACAAGGAAGTCCCAATCCGGCTATGTTTTCTGCATGTATGGAGCTGCTGTAAGTTGGAAATCGAGTTTGCAATCTGTGGTGGCACTCTCAACAACTGAGGCAGAATATATTTCCATGGCTGAGGCTGTAAAGGAGAGCATGTGGCTGAAAGGAATCTGCTCGGATTTTGGAGTCGATCAAGAAGCTGTGACTGTATTATGTGATTCAAATAGTGCCATATGTCTATCAAAACATCAGACATTCCATGAGAGGAGCAAGCATGTGGATGTTAAGCTTCATTTTGTGAGGGATGAAGTTGAAAAGGGCTCAGTAAAGATTGAGAAAGTAGCTACTGAGCACAATGCTGCTGATATGCTAACAAAGGTGTTACCCGGACTTAAGTTGAAGTATTGCATGGATTTGGTGAATCTGATTCAGCTGGAGTGATTGTGGAAGATGGATATGCTCTGTGGATTGTCCAGTTGTGTCCCAAGGTGGAGATTTGTTATGAGGATTGGGGCAAAACTGCACAATCAGTCAAGCTCGGTGTTAGCCGAGCTTAATCGTGCGCGGCAGGGACTGATATACTGTTAGGTGATTGATTGCAGCTCGGTGTTAGCCGAGCTTAATCGTGCTCGGTGATTAGCCGAGCTTAATCGTGCTCGGTGATTAGCCGAGCTTGCTGGTGCTCGGTATTGGCCGAACTTAATCGAGTTCGGTGTTGGCCGAACTTAGTCGAGTTCGGTGTTGGCCGTTGTTATTAACTGATGCATAGACAAACGTGAGCCGTCGGATGCGATTAGTTAGTTAGCTTAAATGACAGCCGTTGGTTTTGTTTTGGTTGTTAGATTAGTGTTATATAGAGTGAATAACCGAGCTGTGCAAGAGAGTGAGAGAAAAAGATTTTTCATCCATCAGTTTGTAATCTTCCACAAGAAATTGAATACAAGATTTCCATTAATTCTCCGAGAGTTGTTCTTAGCTTTATTCATTTTCATATCGAGTGTTTGTTCTTCTTGTTCCGGAATCGATCTTGTTGTGATAGCAAGATTGAGTCGCGTATTTGCTAACATTACAAAGTTTGTATAATATTTAGAATTTGCATTTGATTATATCCATATATACGTATGTGTGTGTTTTTTTCTTTTGTTTTTTTTTTTGATTAAGTTGGTTTTTGAATCAAGTGCAGGAAGCTTTGGGTTGAACAAAATGAATGGTGAGACTGGCAAAAATGACTACAACTGGTAATGACGAATCCATTTAGTTATGTGCTAATCAACTCTCAATTTGTTTTATTGAAAGTTAACAATTTTTTCAAATGAAATTTGTTTTTTGTTTTGATTTTGTGAACGTTTATGAAGGCTGAAAACGCCTCCGGCGACAGCTCTATTTCCTTCACTTGAGATTTGTTAGAAATCAGTGAAGATCAGCAAAGAAATCTGCGAAGATTATGAAATCAATTTAGAGTGATTCTTTCCTGATTTATAGCTAGGGTAAATCATAGCAAATCATACCATATGTAAATATCCTTTTGCCTATTTAGGCATGTAACTTCTCCTCGTTGTATATACTTGAATGAATAAAAATCAAAGCCTTTCGCAACATGGCATCAGAGCATAATAAACGAAGGCTCAGAATATAGATTCATCATCGCCATATACCTATCCCGACCAGAAGGCAGACAACCGGCGATATACCTGAAAAATGGCAGAAGAAGAAGATGTCAAAACCGGCGATATTAGACTCAAAGCTAGCAAGAATGTTACAGTAGCATTCAAGCTGAACGGGAGAAACTATCCCCTATGGGCTCGACTGATGCGAGTAGCCATCGAGAGCAGGAGGGCACTACGACACATCACCGGAGTGCCGGAACCCCCAAAACCAATCGATAAAGAATATCTGGAGTGGGGGGAGACCGATTTAGTGGTCTTCTCCTAGATCGTGGACAATATGGAGATCGAGATCGTCGGAGATTTCGCACATCACCAAAGTGCGAAGGCAATCTGGGATAGCCTAGCCGTGACGTACCAGAGTACGTCAGATTCGTATATGATATACGACATGGAGGATAAGGCCAGCCGAATCGTCCAAGGGGACATGGATCTGGAGACATACTAGAGGACCCTACAAGGGGTATGGATTGAGATCGATCGATGCCAAACAAAGACCATCACCTGCTGCGACAAAGGAATCGATGAGTACCGAAACATCATAAATCAAAGAAGATTATACAAGTTCTTGGCGGGTTTGAATCCCCAATTCGAAGGGACTAGAAGAGACATCCTCAAAGAAAGCCCAACCCCCCAGTAGATGTCGCATATGGCTGGGTGAAACGGGAAGCCATACGGCTCAAGATTATGCCGCCGACAAACCCCGATTCAACCTTCGCAACAAATGGGGTGGGGCTCGGATTTGGAGCCCGAAACACGCAATTCCAGACCCAGCATGCACCGCTCCATCCCGGACAACACCTCGCCGCCACCAACAACCGCCGCAGAGCAACCAAACCCGACAAAACCAAGCTATGGTGCTCAAACTGTGGGATGAACAAACATACCCGGGAAACTTGCTTCAAATTGGTTGGATTCCCGGATTGGTGGGATGAGAATAAAAAAGGGAAGGCCAAATTGGCCATCGGAGTTGAAGAAACTGGCGGAGCAGAGAACACCACCCATGGGCGAGGCGGCGCTGAGGGTGAAACTCCAGGCGGCGGCGGCAGACGAGGAGAGGAGGTGGGGCAGGCGCCGTTCGCCGGACGGGTCGGAGGAACGGCAGACGGCACATTTGGGGAAGGAGGTAATGGGCTAGGGCTTGTCAAGCCCTACCCATTTGTTAATTTTTTTGCACGATCCCCATACTTTCAATTTATCACATAAAAAACCCCATGCTTTACAGAATGCCCCCCATACTTTAAAAAATCAGAAAACCGAGTCCATGTTATGTGATAATACATTAGTTAGTCCCAATAGTTTTGATATATTTCATGAGCAGCCCATTGCATGTACTGTGCAACATAAATCTAATGATAGAGATAAATGGTGGATTTTTTATTGTGAGGCAACTGACACGATGACACATGATAAGAGGGATTTTACAAATTTTTGTGGTACTATGAAAAGTCAGATACAGACTGCAGATGGGAAATTAACTTCAGTAGAGGGGAGTGGAACAATTGAGATTTCACCAACGTTAAGATTGTCAAATTGTCTCTATGTTCCCAAATTATCACACAAGTTGATGTCTATTAGCCACGTGATGAAGGAATTAAATTGTACATTGCTAATGCATCCTAATTTCTGTGTATTACAGGATATCAGGACGAGGAGGATAATTGGGCGTGGCACTGAGCGTCAAGGCCTCTACTATGTTGATGAGATGGCTCACCAAGGCACAGTGCCGCAATGCTGGCTCACGGATCTGCGACTTGAGACGCTTGGTTGAGGCACAGACGTCTAGGTCATCCATCTCTTGGTTATTTTAAATTGTTTTTTCCTAACTTTTCCCATCTCAAGGAGTTTGAGTGTGAATCTTGTGTTTTGGCGAAAAGCCATAGACAATCTTTTAAGTCTTCTGAAACTCGTGTCAAGAGTCTGTTTTCTTTAGTACATGCTGATGTTTGGGGCCCTGCGCCTGTTACTGGTAATCACGGTTTTCGATATTTCTTGTTATTTGTGGATGATTGTTCGAGAATGACATGGATATATTTTTTAAAACACAAATCCGCGGTTTATGAAAAATTTGTCCTTTTTTACAAACTAAGCCAAACTCAATTTCAGACAACCATTAAAGTCCATAGGTCTGTTAACGGGAGGGAGTTCGTCAATAAGGAAATGTCAAATTTTTTCATGGAAAAAGGGTTAGTTCATCAAACCTCGTGCCCATATACCCCCGAACTAAATGGAGTAGCCGAAAGGAAAAATAGGATAATTATGGAAATCACTCGTGCCTTGTTTTTTGATTCCAATGTTCCAAAATTTCTTTGGCCTGAGGCAGTTACCACGTCTGTTTATTTGGTGAACCGTCTCCCTACAAAAATTTTGAAAATGAAAACCCCGTTACAACTGTTGTCTTCTCTAGCCGACGTGCCTGGACCTCTTACCCTACCCCTTAAAATTTTTGGATGTTCTGTGTATGTTCATGTTCCCAATCACGAAAGAACAAAATTTTCCGCATGGGCTATAAAATGCATTTTTTTGGGGTATGGAATCAACCAAAAAGGTTATAGGTGCTTCGACCCATCGTCTAGGAAGATAATAACAACCATGAACTGCAATTTTTTAGAGTGTGAGTATTACTATACCAGCCTTAGTGGTCAGGGGGAGAGTAGTAGAAATATTGATAGGTCAAGTGGACCCCTAAGCTGGTTTGTGCCATCACCAAGTGACTCTGCCGTGGAACCAACAAAGACAGTTAGTACTGCCACCGAGCCTGTCTCGTCGGCTATAGAGCCTCCTCAATCACCGTGTCCCGACAGTCCTCCTCCAGTGATATCTGAGGTAATCTCTGAAACTGGAAACAATAGTATAAATATTCCTAATGACTCGGCTGCAGAACCAACAGAGAATGCCGTGATCGACGGGGATACCGGGTAGTACATACTTCTATAGCGAAGCACAAGAGGTGTTCCATCTAAACGGTACAGTCCAGAACGTATCTCGAAGAAAAGTAGATATTCAGTGGCAAATCTGGCTAAAGCAAATCTGACAGAAATGGCAGGGGCCTTTATGGCGGCCCTGTATAAGGAAGAAGAGATCCCTAGATCGGAGGAGGAAGCAATGAAAATTCCACATTGGAGGGAGGCAATGCTTGTAGAGATGAATGCACTAATGAAAAGCAAAACGTGGGAAGTATGTGTGAGACCAGAAGGGTCTAGACTAGTGGGGATGCCGCTAGGTGTTTACAATCAAGAGGAAACCAGAAGGGTCTATTGAACGATACAAAGCAAGGCTAGTAGCAAAAGGCTATACTCAAACCTATGGAGTTGATTATGCAGAGACCTTCTCACCAGTGGCCAAGATGAACACTATTCATGTACTATTCTCTATTGCTGCAACAAAAGACTGGCCACTACATCAATTTGATGTAACCAACGCCTTCCTACACGGTGAGCTTACTAAGCCGATCTATATGGAAGCCCCGTCGGGTTTTGAGGGAGAACTCAAGACAGGAGAGGTATGTAAACTCAAAAAGACCCTTTATGGCTTGAAGCAGTCACCAAGGGCATGGCTCGGAAGATTCAAGGAAGTAATGAAGAAGTATGAGTATAAACAGAATAACTCAGATCATACTCTGTTTCTAAAGAAGAAAGAAGGGAAAATCACCTGTCTGATTATTTATGTGGATGATATGATCCCGACGGGGGATGATGAGGAAGAAATAAAGCAGCTAAGGAAGAATCTATTTGCCGAGTTTGAAATGAAAGATTTGGGCCTCTTGAAATATTTTCTGGGTATTGAAGTGATGAGATCCAAGAAGGGAATATTCATAAGCCAACGGAAGTACATTTTGGATCTCCTAACAGAAATAGGAATGCTAGATTGCAAGCCTGCAGAAACTCCAATGATGCAGAACCATGGTCTTCGATTGACTGAAGGGGCGGGACTTACACACCAAACAAGATATCAATGCCTGGTAGGGAAGCTTATCTATCTTTCTCACACAAGACCGGATATTGCATATGCTGTGAGAATAATTAGTCAATTTATGCATAAACCTCAAGCCGATCACTGGGAAGCGGCATTGAGAATTGTGCGCTACTTGAAGGGGACTCCAGGACACGGGATATTATTCGAGAACCATGGGAACTTGGCAATACATGGGTTCACTGATGCAGATTGGGCAGGGAATCCAAATGACCGAAGGTCGACTGCAGGGTATTTTACCTTCGTGAGAGGTAACCTTGTGACATGGCGAAGTAAGAAGCAAAAGGTGGTGGCCTTATCTAGTGCAGAAGCAGAGTTTCGTGGGATCAAAAGTGGATTGACAAAAATCATGTGTTAAAGAAGTTAATGATAGAACTTGGCTTGATGACAAACTAGCCATGTAGACTTTTTTGTGACAACAAAGCAGCAATCAGTATATCTGAGAATCTAGTACAACACTATCAGACGAAGCATATTGAGGTAGACCGTCATTTCATCAAGGAGAATATAGAAATAGGGGTGATAGACCTTCCATTTGTTCGTTCAAAAGATCAGTTAGCAGATATTCTTACGAAGGCTGTAGATGCAAGAAGCTTCTGTGAAGTATTGGGCAAGTTGAAAATAGGAGATCCCATTGTTCAACTTGAGGGGGAGTGTTAGAAATCAGCGAAGATCAACAAAGAAATCTGCGAAGATTATGAAATCAATTTAGAGTGATTCTTTCCTGATTTATAGCTAGGGTAAATCATAGCAAATCATACCATATGTAAATATCCTTTTACCTATTTAGGCGTGTAACTTCTCCTCATTGTATATACTTGAATGAATATAAATCAAAGCCTTTCACAACAAGATGGAAACAAATGGGCAAGAATTAGTCTTGCGAAGACAGATACCAATCATCCAGCCTATTTCAAGGGTAAATTTTATTTCTGATTTTGATCAACTTTTCTTGCATGCTTTGAAATGTGATTTAGGATTCGAATCCAAGAAAGTGATTTTGGATTTAGAATTAGAATATGTATAACTATATAGTTAGTAGGATCGTAGCATGTTGTTATGAAACTGGTATATATTTTGTGAAAACGTTAGCGCTATGCAAGCCAAGTTAGTTTTAATTTGATCAAAATTGTTTGTTAACAAAACGCTAGAAAGTTGGTATATTAGATCTTTCTAAAGTGTTTGGAAATATTTTTGAAATCATTAACCTAGAAAGTTGGTATATTTAGATGTTTCTAGAGAGTTTGAAATATTTTTGAAACACTAAATATTCTTGTACGTATAAATAAATCATGCCTCGTCGATCAGTTTGCAGGGAAATTAGAAGGTAACAAGACAACTACTTAGCCAGAAACCAAGAGCAATGCACCGCTAGATAAGTCAAGCTTTCCAAAAGAGAGTAGGTCAAACACATCAAGAAGCACTCGATACCCACTCCAATACTAGTCACTGGTCCCCGGGGTTTCAAATGACACCTAATTTGAGGACCACAAATAGACATGCACCCGCTACCCGAGGAAGACCGGCATATCATAATTTACCAGGCCCACAAAAGCATGATCCAAACACGAGCACGAGCACAAAGATCATCAGGAGGCAGTCGTGCTCCCCGTGTGTGACAAGGGGGAGAAAGTCGGAGAGCGATGGAAATGCAAGTAATCAGAGCGGTGTTGGTGGTAGTAGAGGTGGAAACTGGGTGCAAATTGTGGGGAGCAAGATGGTGGACAGGTTAATGAATGCGAGAATGTCGAATGTGGAGGATCAACGGTCGAAAATCAAACTGAACGGATCTATGAATGAGAGGTCAAGGAGTTGTAATGTCGAAGAGAGACAGGCTAAGATTAAGCTCAATGGTTCCTTGAATGAGAGCTCTGGACGGTTGATGTCTAAGAACTCAGTAGACATGGCTCTCGAAATTACTCTCTTCCTTTCTCTCGCCTTTTAAATTTAGGAAAATTATAGTCTCATTATCATTGCTAGAGTATAATCTATTTTCTTGTAAGGTGATTCAACGAGACACGTAAATCGGCATGATTCTATAAAGAAAATCATGGCACTAGCAACATCTCAAGTTTAGATGGCTTAATTTGAAAAGACGTTTAATGTCTTAATTTGAAAAGACGTGTGTAATGTAAAGATAGTTAATCTTTCGGATTGAATTAATGGTGGAATTGATGTACCAATATCACATAGTATGGTTTTGAATGAACACAAAAATAAAACAAAATGTTTATTTGAGGAAAATAATTACGAAAATTAACTAGGATATCAATGACTAATTGGAATAATTAGAATATTGGTGAAGCAATGAGATGAAATGAAAAATACTCTCCCGTCCTTAAAAAAATACACTATTTTTACCATTTTGATGGTCCCCCAAAAATTAGACAATTTCTAAATATATAAAATTTTCAACAAATAATAATCTTACACATCATTTATTACGTGGACTACACAATTAACGAACACTCCCTTCACTACATTTTCCCTCTCTCTTTTACTTTTTTCATTTCTCTCTTACTTTACTAATTGCATATTAAAATTCGCATCATTTACAAATTTATCTATTTTCTCGAGGACGGAAAGAGTATTTTGAAATATGAGAGTTAATAAAAAATAAAGATTAAAGTTCAAAATTGGTTCCATATATTTGCTCATAAACTTTTTGGTTCTACACATTAAGGGCCTATTCAAGTTACTTGAAATGAAATCTGCCCAATTTAAGGATTCCAGAACTCATACTGTTCCATCACGGTTTTAGCCAAGTGTTTATAGTGTTCAACATTTCAAAAAGGGTTGCAGATATGGGCTTTTACATTTTTTTTCTTTTTTGTTTAAAATTTGCCCATTTTCTATACTTCCTAATATGCCCTCATCGTTTTTGACGAGCCCGCCACCGAAATTTGGTACGCGGAATACCTATTCAAATTCAATTCAAGTTTGGGGATAAATAAGGAGCTGCTATTGTCTGCAAATTGATAGCCAAACGGAACGATGCAGTCGGGACACCAGCACGGGAAAGGTATGACCGAGTCTCTCCGATTTTCCATTCCTTTAGAAGGACTATACATTACAAGCTTTAACTATCTCCATTTGTTCAGTGCTTCATGTGTTACCCCAAAAAACTTGATTAGTACTGATATTCACTTCTGATTTTGTAACATATGCGCACCTAATGGTGCGCCGTCGGCCACCGACATCGTGATGTGCTATTTATTTTCGCATCAATTGCTGAATCCGTGGCGCCATTGAAGTAGATATGTTATCTTGTTTGCAATTTTGTATTGACATTGCCGAGTTCTAGCTTTGATTAAGTGATTGTTTTAAGTGAGTATTTAATCGAGAGGCTTCTACTTAAGGTCTGTCTCCGTTACCCGGTGGACCGAATGTAGGTATCCCCAACTCTGAAAACATCCATGGGGAGGTAGCTCTAGCAGCAGGGCCGATTACGATGGTATGTACACCACTCTGTTTTAGTTAACATCGTTTTTGTTGTCACGATGCTTTTATATGACTTTCTGACTGGGATGGTGGGGTTTTCTGTTCCAGTTGTGACTGCGACGCCGAGGAACAAGTTTCGCAAGGGGGAAAGATCGAGACGAATGTGAACTCCGCAGGAGGAAGACATACTAACAGCGACATTGCTAGAGCTCACTGCAACAGGCTGGAAATCGGACAACGGTTTCAGGGCGGGGTACCTAAGTAAGATAGAGGACAGCCTCTGTGCCGAGTTCCCCAGCACGGACTTGAAAGGAAACCCGTTCCCTAATTAATTTACATGTACCAGAATATACATTTGGCATAGCGATTTTAGTTTTGGAAACTTAGCGTACGAGGAAGCTATCAAAACTTAGTTTGAGACAGTTTTCCCTATCAAAATTCCGACCATTACCAGCAAGAGTCAGGTGCACAAAATCAGGACATTGCTCTTCCACTCCAACAGGTGAAGGGTGTTGTAGTAAGGAGCACTTATCACAGAGTGGGACGTTGCTTCAGATATAGTATCTGTTCCACGTACATCTCGAGTGCGTTTACCTATTTCCGCGTGGATATTGCAGCTGCGAAGCGAAGTGTCACCGACCACCTCGTCATACCACTTAAAAGACCCACGATGCTTCCTTTCGACTGGACACTTCAGGTAGTATCGCCCTGCATTGATCGCTGACGGCCCGGCACGCTTAAGTTCCATTTTCCCGCTACCGCAAACGCATTCTGACATTTCTTCTGTAGGATGCATATTGCTAAAAAATAAAACAGAAGACAACATATATCTACATCATCAATACTGATTAGTGAATGAGGAATCATAGAGCAACCATCATATCACATAAGCAGTAGCAAATGCAGTGCTATCGTTTTACAATAAGTTCAATTAAAACAGAACGGTTTAATCTCAATTCCAAGTCACTTCTTTCCAAATCGATTACTCATTCATCTGTTATTCCACATGTTGAGTGCTAGACTATCTCTGAACTGAGTCCAATCGGAAGACGGCTCAACACATTCAACATACTCCCCACCAACGTAATCTTCCTCTGTGTTCGTTATGTTCATGTTTGTGTCTAGCTCAAGTTCCACTGGATCCACCTCCATTGTTGGGGTTTTGGAGCCCTTGCACAGCGGAAGACTTGTACAAAATAAATAAATCAGACGTGGGATCTATTTGACCGATTACGGGATTAATCTATTCACATGTTAACACAGAATTGCATGCTAGAACGCAAATAATTCATGCTCATAGAATATAAATCCTAAACATGAATTCTACGGTTTAGAGTTACCGATTTGACTCTCCAAAGAATCGTCGATTGCTCGCGCCTTCTCCACGATGATCTTCAATACTAGACCACGGATCTTCTAACTGGTGTCCCGAACTGTATTCCGACATCAGGGTGGGCTGATCTTATCGAAACACTAGGACTCGAATAAAGAAGACAGAAAATTCCTCACGGAGGAGGAGCTGAAAATCTCACGGAGGAGAAATTCTCTTTGAAAAAATCGTCCCTTTCATTAATTTTGGAATGGACGAAATTTTCATGTTAATTAATTATTTTTCTGTCTCTTTTATTCTCATATTTATAATAGTTCATATTGGGCCCAGTCAGGGATCTATGGAAGGTTTTGGATATGGGCTCCCCCAATTAGCTTTTTACTAATTAAATTGAACCCACAATTCAATACAAGCTTATATTGGAATATTATGAGCAGCCACTATAGAAGTAATATTGAACTCCCCATCCAAATCCGAAATTATAAGTATTCCGGGTTTCCATTTTGTTTATTATTTATTTCCCGCGCTTAAGATATAAATGTCCATTAATTAATTAAAGTCTGCTATGGACTTAATTAATTAACATCTTATTAATTCCAAGTGTGGACTTAGCAAGAAATACTTATTTATTATTCATAGAGTAATAAAACTCCAACTAGCCAGTTTCCGAATAATAAAACCTTGTTCAAGCTTCTCTTGAGGACATTATCAAACGAGACTCACCTCGCGCACGATTCAACATAATAGCAATCCTAGCACCGCTAGATAATGATCACCATTACCCAATATACCTGGATCGTTGGGTGACGAAAAACCCGCACCTTTGGTAAGTCAAAGTAGTAGATACTCAATATCGTATGCTCAATGCTAACGTACATTGATTAAGAAATAGATATTTATCAAGACCTCGTCTTTCAGTAGATAGCATAAAGACACGTCTTGCTGTTAGATCCATTCAGTGCTATACCACACCAACGTCATCTTATTTCAATAAGGCTTAGAAATAATCGGACTGACATTGCAACCTTTCACGATAGGTAGCCAAAGCCTATCTAGGTTGTGAAATTCTTCTTTTTCTTTTGCAAAGTATTGAATAGAACCGACTGTAGTTACCTTAAAGTGGACGACGCCCACAACCAGTCTACTAAGCAAAAGACTTAGGCTTTGTTTACTTCTTATGCATTTAAATGTTTATAAAACATCTTATAAACGCACAAGCAAACACAATGTAATAATTTACTGATTCTATTCGTGCGAAATGCTCGAATAATACTGAATCGGGTCAAAAGTGGATTGTAGAGTTTTTCCGTACACAAGCAAGATTCTATTCGTGCGAACTCGCTCGAAACATGCTTTCTAGTATACTAAACCTAACATCCATTTCACGTCGAATGAAATTATGGAGTAAGAAACATGCCATGATTAGACGGATTTGCGTTTTTATAGGATAAAATGAAGCGCTCCTTAGAATGCCCTACCGCATTTTCAAAACTCCAAATGCGCGTTCAATCACATTTCGCGCTTTGGTATGCCGCATGTTGAATAATTCCTTCGGGGTTTGGGGAGTCTCGGTGCCAGGACCCCACTCCTTGAGATGATAGCGTACTGCCTTGAATGGTGTGAGGAACCTATTGCAATTTGCATAAGCATTATCGCAAAGGTAATAGCAACCTATAAAACATAAGGTGGAACGCGATTAATGTTGCAGATGTGAAGAGAGCTGAATATATAAACAATGGGTGTAAGTAATATGCTACCTTGAGGTACTTTTTAGCCCACCGGCATGTGAAACTGCATTCGTGAGGACGCGGGAGTCTCCTGCACAGCCTTCCCAGCCAGGGAGCAACTACACAAACTACATTTGACGATCACACACAACTAGAACATTAGTTGCTATCTGCCCTTTCCTCGTTCTATACCGTGGTTTGTCATCATTTAGAACTAAGACACTAATATGGGTGTCGTCCAGCGCGCTGAGACAACCCTTGAGTTAAACAAATAAAAGGTTACACTTTATTATTTGGTAAGCAAAAAAACATATACCCAAAATGGATATTACAGCAAAATATACACTTGTGGCCGTATTACCTTAAACCACTTCCAACGATGGTCGGTGCAATCATCCGGAACGGGTGCCGGCTTCGCAAGGAGCACAGGATAAAGGCTAGGTACAGCAGCAAGTACCTTATGTACATAATACGATACAGTTCCACCTGAACGCCAAAAAGTAGTCCCAATAACTCGATTCTTCTGATAGTGTGCCAATACAGATACAAATATTGTCGTTTGCTCCTCGACACCAAGGCATTTACCTACTGTCAACCCCCCCCCCTCTCAGAAAGTAAACGACACAACCTACCAAACGTGTTACGGTCCATGCATAGATTGAATACACATGCAGAATTTGTGACGTGCAGTAGCCGGTCTAAGTACTTCAGCTGTGCAGGGATCTTGTTGACCACGTTGTGTCGCCGAGCGTGCTCAACAATCTGACGCCTCTCCCGTCTACACCGGGCACAGATGTAACGATGTAACAATGTTGTGGTTTCTTCACGATAAAGGAGCATAATGTCCTCGAGCAACAAACATAGATGCGCTGATTTGGTAGAGTAAAGACTCATTTTCTGGATTTGTATATTGGCCTTAACTATATAACAATGTATGAGCAAATTGTAGGATTATCAACACAGCAACACAGTACAATGACACCCAAAATTAACATAAACGTCGTCGCTGGGAGCAGTTGTATTACCCGACTGAAATTTCAGAGCTAAACAAAGTGGGGCTGGGTATTATCCCAAACGACGCGATCAGGAGCATGATGTTTGGCAAGAAGAATAAATAGCGAGCAAAATCAAATCACGAATTTTTGGATTAATTTCTGCTTACCTAGGCTTACAGAGGCCCAGATCAGGAGCACGATGACGGCGTCTAGCTTCTGATTTTGTAACTTTCCTGATTCTTGATCCTACGATGTGTCCCAGAAAAAAACCCAAAAATTACTGTGGGTGTTTCAATCTGCTATTCACATATCCATGTGTGTAAATTGCAAGGGATAGCTGACAAGGGCATACCTGGGGTGATTGGGGGGAGTCAGATTCGGAAATCTTCAGTTCACAACCAAATCAGCCTCCGCCACGGAATCGAGTTATGCAGATCTAGGGTTGGGTCGACATTTGTTGATGGGGGAAAATGAGTGGGCTCTCTCGGGTGAGTTAAAAATTTCAGAGGCAAAATGGTAATCTTCCATTCATTACTGGATCCGAATTTCTAGGCGAGAATCGTAAAGCACCTCCTTCGGCTGAATTGGATTTGGCGTATTTCAGAATTGAACAGTGCGGGCCCGAATATAATCAGCGGGCTTCAGTAGGTTAAAACATATACCTTGAACAACCACCAAGTCTAAGAAATAAGCTCATATCTGCTCCTTTCATGAAACTTGAAGAGGCCTGTTAGCTTTTAATGTCAAACATTACATTTTAAGTCTGTATTTAATAATTTCTTAAATACTTAACAATCTATCAATACCAAAACATAATGTTTGAATAAACGGACCAAATTTTTTTACAAATACTACTCGTTCCGCCCTTAAATTTTGTCACAATTTAATCGGGCTGGGATTTTAAGATCGAAATTTTACATAAGTAAATTTGGCTGGGCTTAAATTGATAGCTGGCATAGATATGGAGGAGGAACACGAACATCCGCCGCCGTCTCCGGGTATCCCGCCGGTGGAGCTGAGAGACTGCATAGAAGAGCTACTGAAATTCACACTCACTTCCTCCATACAAGGCAAGACTCAAACCGGTCTCTCCAATGAATACTGCGCCCACCTCCTCAGAGACGACCCATCAAATCCCCTTTACACTCACGCCGGTATTTTTGCTGCCCTCTTCTTAAATTTACAATCTTTTCACCAATTCAGTCTAGCGCTGTACTCTTCGCATAAGCAGTTGTACTCTTTTCATGCCCATCTCCCTGTTTCTATTATTGCCAAAGCTTGTGCTCTGTCATATTATACTCTTATATATGTGTGTGTGTGTTTTAGTGTTTGTTTGTTTATTTTCGGACTTATATATATTCCATGTCAGTTACTTTGGGGTTTGTGAGAAAATCTAGAAAAGAGTAAAGCATGTGTATTTTTTGACAACCCTAAAAATGACTAAAGTTGGTGTAATTTGTAGTAAGTTTTAAGAGTAAAAGCAAAAATGGCTAAAAAATTGTATGATTTTGAGCCAATTAGCCATTCTAAATATTGATCAATATGTGATTTTCTGTTTATACAAGCACATTGTGTATTATGTCAAATTCTTGATTTTGTTTTCTTGTTATTCTAGATATACAGATGTACATTAGTCGTTTTAGTTGGCATACAAATGACTTTCGGGGACTTGGACTCTTAGATATACGAAGGACAGGCTTTTGCAGGATATTTCAAGTGAAAATAATACTATTTGAGAAAATTCGATTTTAGGTAGAAGTAGAACGAATCATTATTGATGAAATGGGTGAAGTGATATGGTAAAAATAAAATAAAGTGCATATTGGACTTGCTTTCTGTCCTAGTTCTTTACTGTCCTTCAGTTGCTAATGGTGTGTGAGCACTGTAATCAGATGTTTCCGGAGGAGTTCCATCGTATCCTTTATACAAGCGACTAGCATTGTCTCTATATCAGTCCATATCTTCTGGAGTCTTGTGTTCATATCAAGAACTTATACCAGCTCATGAAGAACCGAACTGTAGGAAGAAAGACGAAGAATGGAATAAGATTCTTGCAGAAAAGGGTTCTGCTTTACTAAGTGTAAGACTGAGATAATGTTCATTACATTACTTCTTTTCCGATGGTGCAGAGAAACTTTTTTTTCAGTGCTAACATTGAGATTCTGTAGCTGATCAGGGAAGTAAACTTTGATCTTCATGTTCAGGAGCCTTTCTTCTCTCTGCTCAGTGGTATTCATCTCTTGTATTTTACTCTCTGTTCGATTCGTTTCTATGATCTTTTCACTTTTTGAAAGAGTTTTGCCTCGTATGCAGATGGTGTAAAAACAATTGAAGGAAGATGTGCAGTTGGTGACTACAAGAGGTATAACACGCTCTAGTCCCGTGTTGTCCCATGTATGTGACAATTATCTTGAAGAAACATGACCATTATACCGAAGAAAAGTGTCTATTATGGAGTTCTGCATTATGTTCGTAGAGGGGAAGTTTTGTTTCTTTCTGGCAGCTTTCTGTTAAATCTCATGAAGTGTCGTTCTTGTGTCTTAAGCAGAATCCGAGCTGGACATGTTCTTCTCGTCAACAAGTGTTTAACACTTCAAGTTCAGGTGCTGGGAATTCCGTACACTTTCTTTATTGAAGGAATTGTCATGTACTAAAGCTTGAGCCTTTTCAGGACGTCCGACAATATTCCTCATTCCGCGAGATGCTGGAAGTAGAAAATCTGGCAAATATCCTACCGGGTGTGACAAGCATCGAAGAAGGTAGCAGCTTCGGTGAATTACTACTATTTATGCTCTTGCTGATAAGATTCTTTCAGGTGTCCAAATCTACAGAAATTTCTACTCAGAAGAAAAGGAAAGATCGAATGGCATTCTTGCCATATGTGTTCAAGCACCAACCACTCAGCTTCGCGATATTGCTGCCTCCATACTCTCAGTAAGCATTCTTCTATATACAGAATTACTGATTTTCAAGAAGTCGATATGCCTTTGTTGCATCATGCATTTTGGCAGGGTCTGGGCTGCGGTGGAGTGCAGAAACTTCTGGGCTTCGTAGAGACCGTGGGATCAAATCCGGAGTCACTCCCTCCAGCGCCATCAACCCTGCTCTCCACATTTTTGTCACCACATAATCCCGATGTATGATTGTAGCCTAGAATTTCTTCAAGCCTTTGGTAGTTAAGGGTTGGTTACGTATTCCGTCTTTTTTTTTGGTTCGAGGTTAAAGGTTCAATCCTCACAAACGGTGCCAGAGCTCTAGCAAAGCATGTTAACCGAAGCAGCGAAGGATACTGGGGCCTGTTACATGGAAGTGGTCAGTTCCCTTTGAGAATGTGGCGATGAAATTATAAGTTACACGACGTTTTGAACCTTAATAGTTCTTCATTTTGGGCTTACGACTGCAGACGAAGAGAAGAACAGGCATGCTGCGGAGATCATCAGTCGTCTGCTGGCTGAGTGTAGCTGGATGAACATGCATATTGTTCGACCACATGGGACCGTCTTTGAGATCAGGAACGACGGGGGTTATGGCGCACGGTGGTCTGTAGATGGAAGTAAGGTATACTTTTTTCTTGCTAGAATCTAAAGGCATTGATGAGATTCGAATTTTTAGCAATGAAGTCGTTCAGCTGACCAACTAAAGCGATTAAGTTCGCAGTTTATCGGATTTTTGGAGCCGTATGCGATTGATGGATACGCGAAGGGTTGGAGACACTAGACATGCTCTCGGACCCGACACGAAAGACTTTGTATTGATGAAGTGAAACACAACGTCGAAACTTGAGATGCCATTATTTAGAAGAACATCTTTTACATGCCATTATTAAGAAAAACATCTTTTACCTTTATTAGGTCCGGTTAAAACTCTTAAATCTTATCTCATATTGACTTGTTAATGATCCTGTTTTATCTTTATAAATACGTAACCCTTCCTTTTATAATGCCTTTTAATTATAAGGCCTTTTAAGAGTGAGTGATCCATTTCTGGTTCAAAAATCACTCTAATCCAACACAACACAACTTAGTGATTAATTTCTCTACTTAAATATATGTCTTATTTTTCTCAAAATAAATGGGCACCATTATCCAAAAATATTTTCTACAATTAATGTTATGACTTAAATTCCAACATCAAAAATTTTAATTAAGTCACGTTGAATTTTGTGGTGTAATTTGGGGCCTGTAGTAATATTGAAGTATTTGTTTTTTTTTTCGTCCCACTCAACCACCGTCAGTTTATAAATTGGGCCTTCTTTAAGTTAAGGCCCATTAAGTTGTCATTTCTTCAGATTCTGTGGTATATATAAGCATAGAACAGATCAACGGTCACTAAAGCTAGGGTTTGGAGGCTGCTCATTCTTCTTCGCCTGCATCCGACCTACCCTACCGAAAATGGTACTCTCCTTTAAATCCAACCTACTTTCATGAATTTTACGTGTTTAGACGAAATCTGTTCGTGTTTTCTCTATTCTTCCATGATTTTTTTTTGTTTTGTTTGATTTGTTCTTGATTTGTTTTGCAACTGTCGTTTCTGTGAAAAACTTAGATATATAGGTTTCAGAAAATGAATGTGATGGAGTGGAATCAGTTTTGGTATTGCTAGTATAGGCAACGATGTGATTCGAGCTTGAATTGAGTTTAATAAGCTTAATTTGTGCGAAAGATCTTGATTCTGTTGCAACGGAGAAGCGATTGGTGTTTTCTATTAGCTATCAGTTTAGAATTTCCGATTGTGTTGAAACGAAAAGGAATGAAGGTAGTGCAGCTCTGTGTTTTGAATAGAAAATGTAGATGCAACCATAAAATTGAGCAATTTCCGATTGTGTTGAACAAAAAGGAATGCAGCTGTGTTTTGAATAGAAAATGTAGATGCAACCCTAAAATTGATGCAATTTCCGATTGTGTTGAAATGAAAAGGAATGCAGGTGGTGCAGCTCTTTGTTTTGAATAGAAATGTAGATGCAACCCTAAAATTGATGCACATCCATTTCATATGCTGTGGTAGTGATCTGTATTTGTCAGTTTCAATGTTGCATGCCGTTGGAAAGATCACGGTCCTAGAATGCCCTTACTTCTTTATAAATCGTGGCACTTATTTTTGCCTTGAAATTTCTCGGGTGTAATACAGGTGATCTAGCCTTGCTTGGTGGTGTTCAGTTTCCTTGATAAAATAGTACCAAGATATAATCTAGGATTAAGTTGTGAGATTGTTTTAGTTGTAGAGTGTTGGCTATGACTAATTATCACATGATTATCCATCTAGGATTGAGTTGAGTTGTGAGATTCAATCTCATGAATCAAACACGCCACAAATGCGCCACATTTTTAATCTCGAGATACAATCTTGCAAACCGAACAGCTCGTAGTATTAAATTTTGTTCCACAAGCATTTCTATGTTGTATATCTATGAGTGGCTGTGCCTATTCATTTAGTAATATTTTTGAGTACCTTGGATTTTAATGGCTCTGGTTTGGTTATCTTGTTATTAACAGCCGAAGCAGATTCACGAGATAAAGGACTTCCTGCTCACAGCCAGGAGAAAGGATGCTCAGTCTGTGAAGATCAAGAAGAGTAAAGATGTTGTCAAGTTCAAGGTCAGGTGCTCGAAATACCTCTACACCCTCTGTGTCTTTGACCTCGAGAAGGCCGACAAGTTGAAGCAATCCCTTCCGCCAGGTATAACTCTCCAGCATTGCTCTTACTATTTGTATAACAGAAATTTGTTACACATTACATCCTATCAAAAACCATGATGTGTGTAATTGTGCTGCTGCCAAATGCATATGGTTATCATCTTATGAATGCCTAACTTAAATGTTTTCGTTTTACTGTATTTTTAGGTCTGAACGTGCAGGACCTTTGAAGCTGCAACGTGCCCGCCTCTGGATTGTTGTAGCACTTTTGCAAGTGATTTTGCTTGAGCTTTTTTCTTAATATTTGAGTTGAAGACTGTTTTGATACGGTTTGAGAATATTTATGGTGATCAATACATGCCATGTGTGTCAGTTAATCATTTTCTTTGACAATTTGAGCTTGAGTTTTGCACTATTTCTGACGTTCTTACTCCGCGGCATATGGATTAAAAATCATCCTTTTCACTATTCGCTTAGATTTGTTATATTTTAACTTACAGTTACATTTTGAGTCTGTCTAGTGCCATGAAATTATTGTCGATTTGGATCAAATCAATTGTTTGGCAGCATACAAAATGTTTATATTTGAAATTATTATTAGTAGTGTGCTAAATAAGCTTAATCAATTATAACAACTTATCTGTATTGTAAGCAATAATAATTTTTATTTTAGGTCGTAAGTTTAATTTATAAGGCCATTTGCAACTCATCTTTTATCCATCTTCTCGTCACAATCCATGGGTGGCACACCATTTTTTACACCATCTCTTTATCAAAAGACAATACATGCAACACTCCATTTCTTCTCATAACCATTCATAGGCCACAAATTTTAATTTCTTCAATTTAAAATTACAACTAATTAAAATATATTTTATTTAAAATACTTAATTACAACAAATTAATAGCCTAAAATTTAAAAATGGCATGAAACCATAATACTTAATTAAAACCCTAGAAATTAAAATACATAATTAAAATCTTACAAATTAAAAAATAACATAATTAAAATCTTAAAAATTACTTCGTCAGCGGCTGTAGAGATTGCTTTGATGGCACAAACGACAGGTCAGCATCGGGGACCCAATTGAGCCATGAGAAGTTGAAGCCCTTAGTTATGTGCTCTTAATTGGAACGACACCAAAATGGTATGTCGGCCACTGTGGCCAAGAAGAACAGGTGCATTAAACTATTATTCACTAGCGGGCATTAGCATCTTAATCACCACCAGTAACCGAAGTATCTTCCAGATTTTCTTCTAGATTTTTTCTTCATCCTCCGGCAGGGTCTTCCTAATTTGGGATAACAATTGCGTCTACCCGTGGGATCCCTACCGCAAGTGGCCCGTCAACGAGCCTTGACTACCGACGTCGGGTAATCCGGCACGGCACATGGTCGTTTTTGAGGTTGTTAATTCCGTCCTTGGCTGGCCATAGTTGCATAATGAAGGAAATTGTTGAGAGAAAAATGAGAGAGATGAAGATGTAGAGAGTTTTTTTGTGTGAAGAAAATGATACTATGAAGTGGGTATTTATTGATGATCTTAGGATGAGTTGGAAGATAAAAAAGAAAATGGGTAAAAAGCGATAATATCTGACGAAGTGAAATTTTTTTAAATTTTGATTTATTTTTGAGTTTTCCGATTTGAGAAAAAAATTATAAAACTGTGCGCTAGCTCGCTAAGAGCATCTCCAATGGCGGACGTCCGGTCGGACATCCGGTCGGACGTCGCGACGGGCGACCCGGACGTCCGCCATTGTGGCGTTTAGGGTCGGATACGGACGTCCCGTGAGGATGTCGGGTGTCCTCGGACGTCTCTGCGACGGGCGGGCGGACGTCCGCCACTGTGGCAAGGGTCGGACGTCCCGCTCGGACGTCCGAAATTTTTTTATTTTTTTTAAACCCTATATATACGGCTCGTTGAACTTCATTTCATTTGCACCACTTGTTGTTAACAAGTTTCTCTCTTCTTTTACTACAAATTTCATTTCTACTTTTAATGGAGAACGATAGGAACTCCCCGGCCACGAGCGAGTCGCAGACTCCGGCGTTTCCCATCGACCTGGAGGGAAACGTCAGCGGAAATGCGACAACGGTACCGGGAATGGGACAGATGGGGGGCATGGGTGGGATGATGTCCCCTTATATGTACAATTGGATGAGACAGATGGGTGGTATGTGTGGTATGATGCCTAGGGCAGCCGGGATGGGGGGCATGACCCCAAATATGATGATGCCGGGGATGGGGATGGGGGACATGACCCCAAATATGATGGGGGCATGACCCCAAATATGATGATGGCGGGGATGATGCCGGGGATGATGCATGTGGGAGGGGGTGGCAGGGGCCCTGAACCACTAGCGGACGATGTCTATCGGCCGGTTGTGGATATGCAGTCTACTGATACCCCTTCCACTTATGTTCCGGATACTCAATTCACCGGCATAGACACTTTCTCTTTTGAGGAGTTGGGGATATCTCCAGTCAGGCAGACGCCCGATGATATGAGCGGGGGCAGTGGGGAAGGGACGTGGCAAGGGCAAGGGGAAAGCCCCAGGGTCTTCCTCACAAACGGTGGCAGAGGAGGAGGATGAGGAGACGGGAAAGAGGACGATCTGGAGCCAGTGGGAAAACATTGCGCTTGCGAAGGCTTGGATTGCAATTGTCGAGGATCCCTATGTCGGTGCCAACCAGGATATTGACACACTGTGGCATCGGATCGCTGAAGCCTACCACACACACAAACCGGCTGGGGCGAAGCGTCGCCTTCCCGAACAATGCCGGAAACAGTGGGAGCGGTTGAGGCCTAAGCTTAGTCGATTTGCTGGCCTCTACCAAAACAACCTCCGCCAGGCAAGCAGCGGTATATCCGAGGAGGATGTCCGGAACCGTGCCTTTGCTCAGTACCCTGACAGAGCCTTGAAATTCAAACAATTCGACCAGTGGGAGGCCTTTCTCGTGGTGAAGGATTCCCCAAAGTTTTGTGGGGGAGTCGAATCGGGCTGGGGGAAGCGGACGAAGATCAATGCTTCCGGTGAATACAGCAGCAGTGCTGGTTCGCACGAGCTCCCGGAAGCCGATGAATTGTCCCCGCTACCGCAATCAGACTCTCGTCGTCGTCGTCGCCCGGTTGGGCAAAAGGCTGCGCAGCGGAGGGCTAGGGGAACCAGCGGCGGTAGCGGGTCGTTCGAGGTCAAATCGGAGGCCCCTGCTCCCCAAGAAGATATCGACCGCCTCGCCCGCGCGCAGTTAACGACAAGCTTGGTCCGGACCATGCATAGGTGGCATAGCACGACCGATCCGCTGTACAAGAGGATGCTGAAGGATGTCATCGATGGATGTCGGCGCGATTTGGGGATGCCCCCCATTGGAGATGATGGCGCCGAGATTAGCGGAGGGGACGACGGGGGCGGCACGGGCGACGGGGGAGGCACGGGCGACGAGGACAGCGCGGAGTGAGCCGGGGATGTTGGATTATGTATTTTTCTTTTTTTGAATGACTATGTATTTTGTTTTTTTTCTAACTATGTTTTTTTTATGTTTTATGAATATGTATTTTTGCCCGTATTTTGCTTTCCCGTATTCCGTGTCAAATTTATATTTCCGTTTTTACGTAATTAAATTATTGTGATTTTTTTTATTGCGGGATGTCCTAGTGGGAAGGGCGGACATAGGAGGGGATGTCCTAGTGACGTGGCAGTGGGATGGGAAGTCCTAGTGACGTGACAGGATGTGTTTTTGGGATGTCCTAGTGGATGTCCTAGTGGGATGTCCGCCCACTGGAGATGCTCTAACTCCCCCTTCGCACGGCAAGCCACCTGAGATGCTGTCTTGCGGATGGTTCGTCCCGCCGGGACGACACCGTGCGATAGTTTTGCAGATGGCCAAATCTGTGTCATGATTTCAAATGAAGAAGCGCGTTAATTATAAAAAAATATCTAGTGAAACGCGTTTCTATATGTGTAGCCGTTAATTAAACAATTTGGGCATTTTCCATCTCTCACTTTGCGTATTCTTCAACTCACTCAATTGTTCATGCACCCTCTCCAAAACTAACACTTTACAAAGGAGTACCGTTCAATCTTCTCCTCTGTTGTTGTTCTAGAGAGAGAGAGATATATATTCTCTCTCCACTGCTTCCGTCGAATTAATTTCAGGTCAATTATCTCTTCAGATATGGTGGTTTCAATTTCCATCTATTGAGTTGTTCATCTTTACTTTAATTTACTTGATGCAAATGATCGATTTGGTTGAGGAACAATTGGATTTATGTAATTGGAAGAAGTGAGGCCAGATCCTGTTAGATCACGAACTCTATTTTGGGCGGAGTGATTTTGCAATATGAAATCGATTTTTTCACTTTGTTGTTTTGTTAATTTTGTGTGATTTGGTCAATACGATCGTGATTATTCATATCTAGCTTGAATGTTTGTATCCAGACGGATCCGCGTGGATTGGGTAGAGTTGTGGATGGAAGGAGCTAAATCATTTTGTAAGCAGAAATCTACACTTTATAGGCTTTAAAACTTTCTGGGGAATGAATCTCTGTTTAATTATGCTTTCTGCTTTCTTAGCTCTACCAATTGAGTATCTGATTTGAAGGGAAAGGCGACGAGGAGGAAGAGCTGGAGTCGGTGCAGGACACTCAGCCGTTGAAGTCTGGTGGGGGGAACGGCCAGATTCGATTTCGATCGCCGTCGGCTGCTGAGCTTTTGGATGCGCAGCAGCAAGTTCAGATGGAGAAGGTTTTGAAACGAAACAGGCAGCACGAGACCTTTTCTGACAAGTTCCAGAGATGGCGTGGTGCGATGCTATTGGTTTTTGTCCCTCTCCTGCTGATATCATTTGTGCTATTTCTCATGCCCTCGAATTCGTCTCCCGATTCTATCTCTAGAAAGTTCGCTCCCAACTTCATGTCTAAGAAATATGCGGTCATCTTTGATGCTGGAAGCTCTGGTAGTCGGGTGCACGTCTTCTGCTTTAACAAGCAGCTAGATCTTGTTCCTATGGGAGAAGAACTTGAGCTGTTTGAGCAGGTTATCTCTATAGTCCTATTATAACTGTATTCTGTTCAATTTTTGCATCGAGGGTGTAATAATTGGTTAATGTGACTTATGACTGAAAACGGGTTTAGTGGAAGAATGCCGCAGTCATGTATGGATACCTCTACTCCTGGAGAGAAGAGTCTTAGGTTTTTCTTTAGGTGGAGTACATTACAGTTACGGGGGAAGACTACGATATGGAACAGGCAAGATGAACGAAAGGATTAGCAAAGACTTGTTATAATAACCTGAAGGGATCCTATGTTAAGTTATGGCATCCTAGATTCTTTATCTTGACCTCAACAGTTGATTTGTATTTTAAACTTAAGTTTGTAGGAGAACTTAATTATATGGGAGATGGCTGTGCCTCTGATCTGCCTTTTCTTTTTGAATAAATGAGAAGTCTTTTTAGGTGGGTACCGGGTACCTCTTGTTTCTGTTTTTAGGTACACATATCCAACACCTTGAAAAACAACAAATAAAGGTCAAGTTGAAATATTTCAGTTTTGAGAATTTATGGGGCATAGATGTGGAGAAGAATGTTGATCCAGACTTCTGTCAAAATACACTAGTATTGCAGAGGTCATGGTTGAACTCACGACCTAGTAGCAATTAAAGCCTCAGATTTAATCAGTCAAAGCATCATATATTAGTGGAAATAAACAGTTTTGCTTTTTTCAGAGCCTATACATCTTGAACTGCCTTTTTTTTCTCTTCCTGACATTAGGCTGGATATTGACTTTCATTTGTAGCTGCAACCGGGTCTGAGTGCGTATGCGAAGGACTCCGAGGCTGCTGCAAATTCACTCTCAGAACTACTTGAAAAGGCTGAAGCAGCAGTTCCTGAAGAGCTGCGGTCCATCACTCCAGTTAAAGTTGGGGTAAGGCCGTAGGGGATGACATTTTCTGCTAAAGTATACGTGAATAGCTCACTTTATTAACTTATATCCCCTTAAGTTAAATTGTACCAATCATGTTCATGCAGGCTACTGCTGGTCTAAGGCAGTTGGAAGGTGATGCATCTGACAGGATTTTACAAGCAGTAACTACATGCTCCAAAAGTTCTTAGTGAAATTGTCCTTTTCTTTCCTTTCTCCTAGTTCGTTCTGGTTACTCCTCTAATCTTTTGCATAGGTGAGGGATTATTTAAAGAAAAAAAGCTCCTTTAAGTCAAAGGCTGACTGGGTCACAGTTTTGGATGGGAACCAGGAAGGTGCTTACCAATGGGTATGCATGTTATACTCCATTTGAGTGTTGGATATTTTTTCTGCCATTTGTAAGACTGATGGCTGTGAGAAGCTAATGTGCTAAACTCTTCAATATTGAATACATTGTTCTCTGAGAACTTGTATATACTGTTACATGTTTACAGGTGACCATTAACTATCTATTGGGAAATTTGGGCAAAGAGTACTCCAGTACTGTTGGAGTGGTTGATCTTGGGGGTGGCTCTGTTCAAATGGCATATGCAATCTCAGAGTCAGATGCTGCTAAAGCTCCTAAGGTATCTGGTGGAGAGGAGTCCTATGTGCAACAAATGTATCTCAAGGGAAGAAAATATTATCTCTATATTCACAGGTATGTAGCCCTTAATGTTATCTTTTATTCTTACCTCTCATCTTTCATGCATGCTGTTAATCATGGTGGTTTTTGTTTAATCTCTTGTTGCCTTATTGTTTAAATAGTGATGCATTTTCATTAGCAAGGTATCTTCTTGATGTTATGATAAGACACATATGGAAGTATTAAATGGTCTCGATAATATTTTATTTCTGATGGCGTCAATGTTTCTGGCTTGCAGTTACCTACATTATGGTTTACTGGCTGCTCGAGCTGAGATTTTAAAAACCACTCAAGACTCTGGGAATCCATGTATACTGGAGGGCTATGATGGTTTGTAAAAGCCTACTTCTTATCTTGACTTCCTTATGTGATTTTAAAAAATTGTAAATGGGCCTGCATATCAGATCAGTCCGAGTAACCTTTGAAATACCAATAGAATAGTTAGGGTGACTATTTTCATCAATGCTATACTGTAGAATTATGAAGTTTTCCATGAAACCTTAACTTAAATATGTAACGATGGTATAATACTGTGTGGAAGGTTATAATGCCATATTGAAACAAGTACTATTGAAGAATTTGTCAGTTATTCTTCGTATCTGTTGAGCAGAACATATGAAAGAGTGAATTTCTTTTTCTCAATGCTGAGGAAATGCCCTGCTAATGACATATCATTCATTTTCCAGATTCTTACAAATATGGCCCAACAGAGTATAAGGCTTCGGCTTTGCCCTCTGGTTCCAGCCTCAGCAAATGTAGGGAGGCAACTATAAAGGCTCTAAAAGTCAATGAGTCTTGTACCCATATGAAATGCACATTTGGGGGTGTTTGGAATGGCGGGGGAGGCGATGGCCAGAAGAATTTGTTTGTTGCTTCATTTTTCTTCGACAGAGCTGCTGAGGTAAATACTACTACCTCTACATATGTCAGATCGACACAATTAGCACATTCTTGCCATTGAATCTTGGTAATTTTGATATGTAGGCTGGTTTTGTTGACCCGAGCCTGGCTGTTGCCACAGTTCGTCCATCTGATTTCGAGGAGGCAGCTAAACAAGCTTGCCAAACTCGTCTTGAAGATGCCAAAGCTTCATATTCTCGTGTGAAACCAGAAAACCTTCCATTCCTGTGCATGGACCTTGTTTATCAGTTTACTCTGCTTGTGGATGGATTAGGTCAGTAACTGCATCGATGTTTTTGATAATTCTAATGCATAAACAGGTAGAATACGACCAAAATTTGATCGTGTCTTTCATGTGGCAGGCATTGATCCCTGGCAAAAGATTACATTAGTGAAAAAAGTTAAATACCAGAATTCACTGGTCGAAGCAGCATGGCCATTGGGCAGTGCCATTGAGGCTGTTTCATCGTCCACCTAACTACTACGTCTCCCCGGTGAGAACATTGTATTGATCTGAGTGCATATTCTGCAACTGGTTTGCGAGTATAGCTTTTGGAATCGGACTTTTTTGTGAAGATATTCGTGATTCAATATATTCGAAGTTTATTTTTAGTTAAAGATTGAAAAATAAGTATTTGAAACTTAGGAATAGCTTAGTGAAATTATTACTGGTTTTTGCACTGTACTGATAAATTCAGCATGTTTTTGTCGTGTTAATGAATTTGCCAATCTTTTATTGAGCTTGATTATTTTTGCTGAATATTGTAGCTACCTATTTCTCAATGTATACAAGCTTGATTGATCTTCTCAATTTGTGAAGGGCACAATTTTTGTTGGTGGTTGATTTACAAATTTTATCGAAATGTGACTCTTAGTATTCGTAAATGCAAGCTTCAATCTGTTCTTAATTATTCCATGATGAATTTTTTTGATGAAATTTTATATGATATGGAAGCCAAAAAATCATACTGTGGATACGTGGATCAGATGATGAATTAAACAATGTTTATTCTTAAAGTAAACGATATCATTTGGTTGATTAAAAGCGTTTAATTATGAACAATATATTGCATGTAAGCAGCTTGAAATTTTCACCATGAAATAATTAAAACAAATTCTAAAGTTATCATTTTTCTAACTGATTTGCGAAGTCACAGAATATATGATAAAATTTCGTAGTATAATTATCAATAGTTGGTGATCTGTTGATTTTGTTTATTGCACTTAAATTTCTATTTTTCAAATTTTTTGAATAATTTATTATTCTCCAACATAACATTTTATTAGTCTTATATAAATATTGATAGTATTAATAATTTACTACTAATATTTTATGAAATACAGTAAGTATCCACTAAAACACTATATAAATAAACATTCCTAATAATAAAATTTGTAGTATTTATTAGTGCTAGCTAGGGAATAAAGTACCGATGGCGGGAATAGCAGAGGAAGCACCGCCGCCGGTGGCGGAGGAGGAGGAGGAGAACGTAGTGGCAGAGCTGGGGTTGTACAAGGGGCAAGTCAAATTAGTAATCGATTGTGAAGAAGAAATAATGCTGCTGTGGGCAATCCAGCAGCCCATCTTCTCCAAAAACAATGCTTTTGTCAGCCAATCATCTCTTCAACTCAAAATCGACGCTTGCGGCCGTTCTCTCTCCATTCTCCAGTCCCCATCTTCTCTGGTTCGCCTTCTTCTGATATTCAAATTATTCTGGTTGAGATTTTGTTATTTCCAGGTTTTAGGGCTCAATTCATGAATCTGTTTCTCAGATTTTACATTTCGGGGTTTTAGGGCCCAATTCGCGATTTCTTCTTTTTTTTTTTGCAATAGATTTTTCTGTTGGATTATGTCTACCTAATCTAATACAGCCAACTGAATTTATATAAATGTTTCTGGGGATTTTATCAACAATTCATGTCTCAGTATACAGTTTTGCTCAATTGGGGAAACTATAAAGGATATCGAAATTGGGGAAACTAAAGCACGATTGGTAAAGTAAGAGAGATATAGAAAGAAAAAGTGATTGGAGGATTGTTAGTGAAGAATTAAATGCACCTCACTAGAGAGGAAAAAGTTTCCTTAAATAGATATGGTCTAATTTTAAGGGACATCCCAAAATGACAAAAGTAATCTATTTTTAAGGGAAGGAGGGAGCAAGTTTTTCCATATTTGAAGTAGTTAACTACTGAACTGCCGACAAAAGCATCTCTATTTTCATTTGCAGGGCACTCCTGGAGTAACTGGGTCTGTGATGTGGGACAGTGGCATCATTCTTGGGAAGTTTCTAGAACATTCTGTTGAATCTGGAAAGATTTCGCTCCAAGGGAAGAATGTGGTTGAGTTGGGCTCCGGCTGTGGATTAGTCGGGTAACTTTTCAACAGTTTTATTCGCTCTTTTGACACTTTAGCATGCTTAGTGAAACGTTTTGACTCATGGTTTCAATTTTCAGCTGCATTGCTGCTTTATTGGGAGCTCGTGTAATTCTGACTGACCTGTCTGATCGACTGAAGCTGCTGAGAAAGAACGTTGAGACCAATCTCTATGGAGACGAGCGAGGGTCTGCAAGAGTGGAAGAGCTAACATGGGGAGATGATCTAGACAAGGATTTCACTGACCCTTCACCTGATTTTGGTTAGTACTCCCTCGATCCCGTATATCTCCACTCACGACCTATGGCATAAAGGGGTGTGTGAAAAATATCATCGTAGAAAGAAAATTGCTCACTTTGGAAAACAATTATGGCAGTGATCGGCTCAGATGTTGTATACAGCGAAGGCGCTGTGGTCGATCTGATGGAAACGCTTGTAGAACTTTGTGGGAAGCAAACAACTGTCGTCTTGGCTGGAGAGCTTCGCAATGGTATTGCTCGGTTCCTATTATTTTTGTGATAGGTTTGAACCGATGGACTCAATCGTGATTTTGGTCGCTGTAATGTAAACAGATGCTATCCTGGAATACTTCTTGGAAGCTGCTAGTAAAGAGTTCGTTGTTGGGCGAGTCGATGAAGGCCAATGGCATCCAGATTATCGCAGTTCACGCGTTGCTATATATGTTTTGGTGAAGATATAGAGATATTGAACAAGTCGTTAAGTTATATAGAAATTTACTTGAATTCTCCAAAGCTAGATGGCCTTTTAAATTTCGCAATCTTGTTCAATATCTAAATCCACATTTCATTATCCTCCTTTGCCATTCCATTCTCTCCAAACCAATTGAACTACGCATTTTTTGTTGCTCTTTTCAACTTCTAATTTTTAGCTGACTTAGAACTCTTGAAGATAATGATTATTGGTATTTCGAAATTGTTAATTGGTTATTTCTATTGTGTAATTGCAATGTATTTAAGGATGAAATCCTATGACATAAAATACATGACAATTATATAAGAAAAATGATGTAGGCCATACTTGGAGAATATTATTCATCATCTTAAATTTGTTTTCGGTTGGTTCCTGTAATAATAAATGGAAATTAAAAAATATATACTACTTCTACGTAACAGCAATGTGAAGCAAACAAGGCTAAACCAGGTGGCCAAATGGAGGACTTCAGCTAAAGAGAAATAATTCCCAAATGATGTATTCTTCTACAGTATTTACCAAAAAGCAATTACACCATCATTCCTACCACAAAGCAAAATCACACATTCATTACAAATAAAAAGGAAAAGGATACACCAAGCTTCAACAATGAAAGAATGTTGAGCATATCATATAACAAAACAAAGTTGCATCGCATCACCTTGCAAGTTGTAGACGTATGTTCATCAGAATATGTAGTCTGGAAGCTGAAGGGGAAATCGAGCTACTTCCACGGGAAATGGGGCACCTTCTGGATCAGCTAATCTGAAGACATAGTAGTCAAACACGAACATTTTGATGACTTTAAATATAGTAAGTAAAACAAAAGGGAAAAACAAACAATAATCATAATTGCAACAATTAAATTGTTGTTCTATTGAATATTACTTCAATTTCAAATTCTTGTAAGACAGTACACAGTTGTTCAAGAAAATCTCTCATACTTTGAAGATCAACGGATAGCTTTTCATCCTTGTTTACTTCTTTCTATCATCTTTCACATATTTTCTTTAGTTAAGCAAACAAAAAATCTCCCTTGCGTAAACAGATCAAAGGATGCTTTTGTAGCTACTAGAATGAATAGAGCATAATTTAATTTTTCATTCTGGGCTTATAATCTGTCCTTTTGGAGGTCAACGAGCAAAAGCAGGTGTGTAAAGCTTCCCTTTTTCTCCAACTCTAGTTAAAGTCTTTTCAGATAACGGCAAAAATATGGATAAAATCTCAGAAAAATATATAACTGATGCGTCTTAGACTATAGAAACAAATGAAGTGGGGATGCCAAAACCATCTAAATCTTGATGCTGGGATGAGAGATGAGAAGACGTCGTGTGCACTCTCTAGGAAGGGCTAATACACAAAATTGTACTCCCTCTGTTCCGCGGTAGTTGAGTATTATTCCTTTTTTGGCAGTTCCACTATAGTTGACTAATTGAGTCATTTCTTTTTTCGGAAAAAAAAACCTTTAGAATCTCATTACTTTATTCTCTTTTCAATTAACTCACTAAACAACATCTTTCTTAAATCCTGTCCCCAAAAGATATGCCTCAACTATGGTGGAATGGAGGAGTACTTGATAAGGATTTTTGATGTACCTTCCGGGAACAAAAGTAAAAGAGCCTTCGACTGATCCTTTGGATGCACGTAGAGATGTACAACTCTCGTAAACAAACTCCGCCTCACCAGGTCGAAGTAGTGGAAACTGCAAGATACAATATGTAGAGCTCAAATATTGATACATGTACTCTATCATTTCTGGCGTTCAAAGGGATCTCAAAAGCAATTGTCCAAACCAACCTTCCCAATCACAGCTTCTGCATTTACATTAGAGACAATGGCATCATTAGCTCGTATAATCCAGTGTCTCCAATACAGCTGGCAAGAACTGAAGGTCAACCCATTGATGACACAGCCATCAGGTGAAAGAGACATGCGAATCGAATATGCAAACAGAAACTTCTCTAATTCATCTTGGAGGTTGCTGAACTCAGGCAGAAATGCAGCAGAAGCACGAACCTTAAACAAAAAGAGAAAATCATTAGCAAACTAACTAGCTAATCAATGGTTGGTTACAGCAGTAATTATACATTCTAGCAAATCATGACTCTAAAGAATGTTCAGCAGAGCTCAGCAAAACAACACTATACAAACACTCAGTGAGTTTTTTTATATCATGAACAGGACCATAGTGATTTAACTAAATATAAAATCAAATGAATAAACAATTGTAGATTATTACACATCAATCAAAAACAATTTTTATGCTAGAATTAAAACAATTACATTTTCAGAATCCCATGAAAGGGGGAATTTTCAACACTAAACTGCAGACAGGTTATTAGGGAACTATAATATATTTGACCAGCTACCTTAACACCATTTGTTATAGCAGACGTACAGAGGGGTGGCTCTTCAGGGAACAAATTGATACTTCGCATTTTCCTCTCTTGGCGAACTTTAATAATGCCCTCTTCCAACCGACGACCATGTTCTTCAAGCCACAAAAGCATAGCATCCTGCTGCTGGCTTCCTGATCGATCATGCACTGAACTAATCAATGTATCCGGAACACAAGGAAGCATCTCCCCATCCGTCACAAGATTCCTTGTGCCAACGAAAAGCTGGCCGCTGCCACAGTTCAAAAAGAAAAGCTTTTCACTGTAAGTAGCAGAAGCTGCCACTACAATATACTTGGATCTACTGCTCAGCCCGATTTGATCCATAATACTCTTCGTGTCAAGTATGATTTGGCTCAAGGGCAACATAAACACATTCACCAAGTGATCATATAGAGTGTAGCCACCAATTATACCCAATAAACTCGACGGCATCCCTCCACTCGAGCCTTCATCCGGTAGCTCCTGGCCATCACAAAATCGGTAGAGTACCCTAGTAGGGAGAGGCAGTTTAACTTTCAACGCTTTCTCAAAATCCTCAATCGCATCTTCTGATGCGCCTTTGCGCAGAGTTGGCAAAGCCTCCGGAAAGTTTACTGCCAACCATGCCTTAATTCTGCCCCAGCACCTTCTAACCCGTAAGACAAGTGGCCATGGATACATCGAAAAACTCTCCCGCCATGCTTGATAAGCTGCCTACACACAAAAGGCACAATTTTCTCCACTTAAAGATTACATAGAAAAAGGAACAAGCAACAAATTCAAAATTCAAGCTAAACCTAGAAAAACATTCATCCAAATTTTAAAGAAGGAGAGCTATATACATCTCTTCTGCTTCATCAAAATACATTTTCATAAAAAAAATCAAATCCATCTCCACCTAATCAGGACTTTATCAACTCAGCAACTCAAATTCACAAAGAAAGTAACTCAAAATTGCAACTAAAGTAGGAAAAACGTGCTAATAGATAAAATAAAAACCCAATTAAAAAAGGGACCTTGAAGGAAGGGGCGGGATTGTCGCCGGGATCGAGAGGGGAGGTGAGATCGAGCTCGTGTGAGCAGAACTGGGCCCAGAGGAGGTCATCGGAGGCCAAGGCGCGGAATCGCTTGCCGAGGCAGGCGACGGCGGCGGCTTCGGTAGGGCCCGATTTGGAGAGGATAACATGCATCGCGAGGCCGCTTACGTTCTCCAAACCCATGGCTTGGAGGTTGAATTTGCGGGAAATTGAAGTGAGATTAGTTGTGAAGAGAGATAAATCAATTTGGGGGAGAAATACGGCGGTGACTGTGTCTTTTTTTGAGAAAATGATTAAAATTGAGGACGTTGTTCATGTCGCAATTCACACAATTTGTGATTTATTTTTGAAAATGTAGATTAGAAAAAAAGTTAATTAATGGGGATGGTGTCATTGTAATTAATGAGTTGTTAGTTTTCATCACTGTATTGGCTAATGTCATCACAACCTTTAGGCCACTTGCAACGCGTCACGCGGATGGCCCATATTCCGTCACGGAGGGACGGGACGGCGGCGTGACGCGTTGCAGCGCCCCAGCCCGTCTCCAGCCCGTCACGGCATGGCGAGTGGCGAGACGTCTCGCCACGCGCCGAGGCGACGTGGCGCGCCCCGGCGCCATGCGTGACACCCACTCGCCAGCCCGCGAGTGGGCATCGTCACGCTGACGCAATAAATCATTTTTAAAAAAAATTCGAATTAAATAAAAAAAATTAAAAACAGTAATATTACTGTTTATAGTCGTTTTCCATTTTTCTTAAAAAAAATTTACTCTATAAATACTCCTAATTCATCCTCATTTCACACACAACTACACATCTATTCTTCTCAAATCATCTCCATTTCCTCTCCAATTTTCATCTAACATCTCATCACAAAATGTCCGGCGATGGAAACTCCAGCGGTGGCGGCTCCGGAGGGTGGGATCTCAACGCGTTCGGGTAGCGGGCCACAAGAGTTTGCCTCGCAGGAGGTTGAGACCCCGACAGACGATGCCGGGAGCCGTGGGTGCCGTCGGCCGCAAGGGAGAAATGCGGCTTGAGGGAGGAGGGGTCGAGCCGAATCAAGCCAGGCGGGCTCGGGCTCGAGGGGACCCCCAACTCCCTTATGGCCATGTGCATGACCGCCACAATGGCTGACACTTCCCGCATGACGCCCGCCCAATACCAAGCCTGGCTTAACGGAATTACGTTTATGGCAGCACCACTTGGCATTCCGCCTCCTCACGGCTTCAGTGCACCTCCACCGCCTTCGGGGGATGATTCGCCGGCGGAGTAGTTTTTTTTATTTTCTATAAAATTATATTTTAAATTATGTCATTTTTATTTTTTAAGATTTTAATTATGTCTTTTTTATTTTTTTGAATTTTAAGTTGTATTTTTATTTTATGTTGTAATTTTATTTTATTTTTAATGAAGTGTGCTGTTTTTAATTGAATTTGGTTGGAAATAAAAATAAAAAATGAAATTGAATGAATAGTAATTTAAGGGACGGTTAAGAGACGGGGGGTTGCAGGTTCCGTCCCTTAGTTAAGGGATGGAGTAAAAAAGTACAGTGGGGCCCGCGAATAGTAATTTAAGGGACGATTTAGTGACAACGTTGTGGATGGCCTTATTGATTTTTATCAAGTTAAATTTTTTCATTTAATTCATAAATGAGTGATTGTAACGTGCACAAATCCCCATTTCAAACATTCACAAATACATTTACAATTATCTCGATTTAAATTATTTTTTTTTCACAACATATATTAAATAAAAAATAAGTTTATAAAGATTCCAATAAGATACTATATGCATATGTTTCGATGTCAAAATTTGATAAAATTTTCATAAATATTTATAAATTTCGTAAAACAGGTTATATCAATACATTTTATATGTCAATACAGTGTTTGTACAATATCAAAATGAAATTATGTTGACATTGTCATATTGATATTGTGTTCTTAAACCCTAAATTGATACCCCCTCTGTCCCACAATAATTGTCACTCTTATTGTGAGCACAAGTTTTAAGAAATATAAAGAAAAAATTGATTGGAAAAGTAAGTGGAATGTGAGACCCACTTTTTCATATTGGTTTTATAATAAAATGTGAGTGAAGTAAGTTAGTGAAATGTGGGACTTACTTACAATTTATGGTAAAAAATGAATTGTGACAATTATTGTGGGACGGACCGAAATGGAAAAGAGTGACAATTATTGTGGGATGGATGAAGAGTTGTTATTATCTTTTTAATATTAAAAAATGAAAAATGAAATTACACATGTCAATTTATAGACCATTAGATCTCTAAAATCCTATAGTCTAAAATTAGTCTTAGTTAGCAATTATGAAGACGATCATCCCTAGTTATATTATACGTGATATATATTGTTAGTTTAATTGTGCTATAAAATACTCCCTTCGTCCCTTAAAAATAGACCACATTTGTTATTTTTGGATGTCCCTTAAACAGACCAATTTCTACTTAAGAAAATCTTTTTCCTCTCTAATGAGATCAGTTCCATTATCTACTAACAATACTACAATCACTTTTTTCTTTCTATCTCTCTCTTACTTTACCAATTATGCATAAAATCCGTTCTGTTGTAAATGTTGTCTATTTTTTAGGGACAAAAGAAGTAAATATTATTTACATCTTAATGTGTGACTTTACAAATGAATGTTTTAAAGATGTTACTATTCTTAATACTAGGGATGCAGGATTTGGTAATATATCTAGCAATGAAATGTGTATGTATGTGATAAGTACCAACTTATGCTCTAGTTCTCATGCTTTTATTTTTTAGCTAAAATTTCAATTTTAATAAACTACAAATTGATAACAGATCTTCAAATATATTCATATGCCCCACACTAATAATTCTAGCACTTGATTGCTAGAGTTTGATGTAACATTCTACACGTAATTAATTAGACATACATAAAATTTTTTTACGTCAGCTTAAGAATTAAAAAAAAAAGTTGAGTATGACCTGTTGACAACAATTTCTTGTTTGATTTGAACATGCATTAATCACACTATTGAGTAGGACGGTTTAACAACCTAGTTGAAAAACAACCTTGAGAAGAAGAAAAATTGGACCATAATTTGCCTATAAGAGCGAGATATATTAAGAAAGACGAAAAAAAATAATACAAACTTCATTCCAGCCTAAGTCAAGCGTGTACATTTTTGGGATATCTCAGTCGATATGATTCATTTCCTTTCAATAGGAAAAGGAATAACCGAGAAAGAGAGAGAGGAACAATTCATTCGTGTAGATAAGATTCTTGGAAATTAGTAGTATCTTTTTTCTACTACTATCTCCTCATATTAACTATCACATTTACTTTTCTGCATTCATTTTGTAAAAATGATGCTAATAAATAGTTAAAGAGGAAAAATAGTAAAATAACAAAGAGAATAATGTAAAGAATTACTCTTCTCTACCTTATTCTCTCTTATTTTACTATTTCTCGATTTTAACTATTTATTACTCCCTTCGTCCCTTTGTAGTAGATACGTTTCTTTTCGGCACGAGATTTAAGAACAATTGCGTTAAGTGAGTTAAGTAAATGAATAATAAAGTAGAAAAAGAAAAAGGTAGATAGATGAATAGAGAATAAAGTAAGAGAGAGTAAAGTAAGAGAGAATAAAATTGTTGATTTTTGCCAAAAAAGGTAACGACTCAATTATAATGGGACAACCCAAAAAGGAATACGACTCAGCTACAGAGGGACGGATGGAGTATCATTTTTATAAAATGAGCGTAGAAAAGTAAATGTGACGGTTAATACTGAACGAATATAGTATTAAATAATCTAAAAGTTCATTTGTTTTCACTCAACTGTATGTGATAGTATTTCACCACTTGAAACACATATCTAGCCTTACCTAACCCTATTTGGCCACGTATCGTATCATTATTTGACATCAATAAGCCACCGACTTTGAAAGAATTAGTATTTGATAGTAACATCTCCAATTCTCATTCCACTCAGACTCAGATTGTATTTGTATGTTCTAGGCCTTTGACTATCAAGATAGCTATCTTCAAAAAATAACTGTATCATCCAATTAGGAAGCGGATAAACCAAATCTAGAAACAAAATCCATTCGATCAGTGAACAAGACAGTCATGAGAGAGTGTTTAACTCAAAAGGTACACTATTTTTATTCCTTTATTTTTTCCATCACATTAACACATTATATACGTGCAGATCATACCAGCAATCAAAATCAAGGTCAAATGACTAGAGAATATGAGCAAGTAGATATTCATTCATTAAGACAATGTCAAGCCTCGTATAAACTACAATGATGCAGATTTTCAGCCATTTGCAAACACGGATGGGTTATCATTCCATATCATTTGCCAACCACATTATTGAGGAGTAGTTTCAACAATAATATTTCCCAAAAGATAATTGTTTATATTATCAAAAGCATGTATCTCATATTATTATTATTTGTATAACAAATTATTTCCATATGATATAATTTACTCAAAATTGAAATAAAACATAAAGCAAATCAAAGGTTTTTGCAACACACGGGGTGTACAAAATTGAGATCTAGCACAAAAAAGTGGATTTATTTTTGTTGATTTATTAGACACAATTTTATTTTCAAAAAGTTGAAACGTTAAGACAATGAGATATAAAATTGAAACATGAAAGTGATTGAAAATAGAAGAAAAAGAAGAAGATATGAGATTTTGAAGATTACCAATTAGGTGTTGGTATATAAATTTGGGTGTTAATGAGTATGTAAGATGATGAATGAAATGCAGTAGAAAGACAATAAAGAGGTGGAATGACTTATGTCTTATGTGTTTGTGCTTTTTTTAAGTTAAGGGGATGGTTAAATATTAAGTATAGTTTGGTGGCCATATTATGTTTTGACTAGGTATTATACAATCATGATAATTATCATAGTTTCGACTAGTTAATTTATTTTAATTTTATGTTTGATAACGAAATAATATTGCAAGTTATAGTTTCGACTAGTTAATTTATCTTAATTTTATGTTTGATAACGAAATAATATTGCAAGTTATGATTACTAGTACAATAAATCATAAATAAAGAAAATAATTATGATAGCCTAATTACACTAATTATGATTGCATAAATAAGGAAAATAATTATGATAGCAAAAATCTCGAAAGTAATAATGTATTTTACTAATACTATCCGTGTACAATATTGGAGGGTAACTTGGCCAAATTGGAAGTTAGTTTCAAATTGAAACGTATAGTTATTCAGTGGGCTTCATACGAGCCGGATACAAGACACGGACAACATTAAAATGTAACATAGCTACCAAACATATAGTTTAACTGGATAAATCTCATTATCTCATATTTTCAACTGTTATAAGAAACCTAAAAAGTAACTATAATTGTGGATAATATCAGCCAACTTAAATTAGGACTACTTACCATATAAAACATGACATAATTATTTTTTGTAAAAAAATAGCATACATAGAGATGTAACTTTATTTCAAGCAATATAAATTAATTTAAATTCTATATGACAATGCTAAAATTCATGGTTATTAATAATACATAAGTGTGTACTAATTGTAAGTGTCTGTGCGCATCACACATGGGTTGATCAAATAAAAATAAAACTTGGTGCAAACAAATCTATAATAAAGTCATTCATGATTCGAAAGCCATGCATTCAAATGATGAATTCAAATAGAGGCCAAGAGCATATAAAATGGAATAACTATTTGTACTATTCACTATTTGCAACACATTTCCAAAGAAATATACTACCAAATTCGAGCAAGAGATGCAAATCTTAGGATATCTATGGTGGCAGTATATCATTGTAATAATGTAAAGAATTTACACTACATATCTACAAAAATGGTTACACAGTTACAAGCTTAAGGTTACAAAAAGACGGGACGACAAAGATCTTATTGCCTGCCATCTAACAACCTACATTTAGATCCCTCCTCGTCAAAGGATTATAGCTAGAGTTAGGTTTTGGAAATTTGCTAGCCAGCAAGATAGTTAACTTACTGGCAATCGTGTATACAATTACTGCTATCTCGTCTATTTTTTCCTCGTATTGTTCGTACACGAAACACAAACTGAACACAAAGACCAAAGCTGCAATTGATTGACCATGAACAGAAATCATTATAGGATATCAAAATTCAGAAACCAACATCAAGCGCAGTTAATCAAAAGACGTACCAACACCAATGGCCTGGACAAAGTACTGGGAAACAATCCACTTGAAAACATACATGAAACACGCAACCTGTAATAGACAGAAAAATATCCTTTATAACAATATCATAAGAAAACTATTTTTGGACAAATCAATAAAGATATCCACATCACTGTTCTTAATTGTTTTACTTTGCAATACAACGGAGATTACAAAAAATGACATAAAACACGAAAGATTACTCTAAGCTATATATGTGCCTCGTCAGTTATGTGAGCAACTTCCAGCTCACAAGCAATCAGATAAGAAACAATCAACATGAGCAATTCAGGAGCAAATGAAGCTCCTAGATGAAAAGGCAGTTACCAAATGCTTATTCAAGAAAGCATGGCAATTTGAAAAATCTCATCTATCATTCAGTGCTCAGATATATAATCATTCTACTTGCAAATGTGAAAGCTTCACCAATTTGGACGTAATACAAACCACCTCAAATTAGGACAAGTTCAGCAATTAAATACCTTAAAAAAGATAAACCAATCTTCTCCTTGAGCCAATGACTTGATTAGGGATTCCACCTTATCCCACATGCATTTCATCGCGAAGAAAAGGCTTCTCACATCAACTTCTGAGATCTCAAAACATGATGATGGTAATCTAGGAATTGTGGATCCATATCTGTAGTATATAGTAGTAAATAATCCAACATGATTTCAACAAAAAAAAACGACCAAGAAATTACACAATAGTGCTAATTGTTTTTTCAGTTATCAAAAATACTGTAACTTGCCAATCGATCAGATGCAGTTGTTTAATTTAGAAAAAGTCTAAAAACATAGTATAATAATGAACACAGGATAGACATTGCTTCAGAATTATATGGAGTATGCATATCATTAAAACACCGCAGCACAGAACAACCTCATATGCAAGAGAAGAAACTAGCAGAAGGGTATCTAACAAGCATAGATAAAGGATAGTTACATTTAACTTACACAGATGATGATAGAACATGGTGCCCACAAAGCAACACGATGGTTAGCAGTAGCAGTTGGGCAAGAGATGAAATAAAAGTATTCCCAGACAGGAAAAACCAGTGATACATAAAACCAAGCAATGCAAAACTAATGAAGGTCTTCTTCTCATCACGCCACAGCAAAATATCTGCAACTGCAGCAAAATAGCACAGCATCACCCAAGTGACAATAATAACTAAAAAACATTACCCAATAATTTTTTTGGTATAACTAAGTGGGGTTGCATTATATGCAAAGCTCAATCATTGCATTATATGCAAAGCTCAATCAAGGCACATACTAGGACAATTGAGATGCTTCAGCGCATAGAGGAAAAATAAGTTCTTATGCTAACCATTAAGCTATAGATTCAACTAGTGAATCACATTTAAATAATGAGAGACGTGCAATTGAATTAGCAAGGTCATTTAGTAAAGGGATTTCAAGTTCCAAACACCTTCTAATGGAATAGACATATTGGAGAAATCTATAAGTCAAGAACAAAATATATGACTGCGCTGCAATACCAAGGGCTGGAATATAAAACTAACCTTGTCCACCGCCTAACTGCTTTTCTATTTTGGATGGTTCATCGCCGCATCCGTATCTCATAAAAACAGGCTCTACGGCCAAATTGGAGAATGAATCAACAGTTAGTCTCATCGCTTCCTGTGACAAACAACAAGCCCCACTTTAAGGTATTTATTTGGTGCTCAACTCTACTCAGACTTGGGATGTGAACTTCCCAAGCTACTGGACAAATGACAAGATGATAAAATAAATTGTTAAACAGGAAATATTCATTCTACAAACCATAATATAGAAGCAAGAAAAACTATACATAATAGCTCACGAAGCTCTATCTTCTCATATATAAATCCTCCACAAACATTTAGTTTGTATAATATGTGATCACAATAAAAGAGTGACTTAATTGAGCGACTTGAAGAAGAGTAGTTCAACTTCAAAATGTTCAGCCTGGCGTTAGTCCTGTAAAGGGAAAATACCAGCCTATCACAAATTGTCACAGCAACTTGCTTTAATAAAGAAACAATGGCCATAGTCTAGCTCTACAGATACATGCATATGTAATGAGTTTTGTATCTTTAAGGTCAGCATAACTTATTCAAGGCTTTCAAGCTTGTTCCTTTGCAACCAAATGTTCTGTTCTTACAATAAAGAGGAAGGTTTCCCTGTTGTGTTTAAGTGTATTGAGCTATAGGATCCAGATACACCATCAGAGTCTTGTATGCAGCCATGTCTTAAGACCACAAGAAGACTCCAGCATGAGTATATTAAGATGGCCAAACCATGCACTCAGCACCTGTGTTGGTATCGATATATCCATCTCGATACACTTCTTGCAAACAATTGGAGGCACTCATAGGTTACTCGCCACCATAATCAGTCATCATTATGGAGAGGAGTACACAACAGCTGAACATGGAATCACTTGACTATCTTCTTGAAGATATCAACAGTGGGGACTTGCTGACAACATGTACAAGTCCCCTTGCCAAGCAAGAATTATTCTTTGAGAAAGTTTTAAATGCATCCTACTTCCCACATCAACTGGGATTACTTTTTCATCTAATGGTTTTACATACAAACTTGTTGACATCTGCAATTCATATAGATAAGACCAAGCCAACCTTCACAAGTTCAACCATTAAAACTTTCAACATTATTTGAACAGTAAAGCTAATATATAGCTCGCACTTAGCTCTTCTAGGTAGTAGGTACTTCAAACGAGAGTATGAAAAGAAAATTTCTTCTTAATATAAATTATAGTAGGAGATACTAGTTTTTAATGAGAGAGAATGGAAAAATTTACCTTCTGGGAAACAACTGGTGAGTACTTAATATGTTCCTGAGCAGCATGACAACTAAATGTCCTTGTGCATGAAGCTAACTTGTAAATAGAGATGGATGGATCAAGCCTTTTGAAATCTGACTTCCGATGAAGCAATTTTATAAAAGAAAATATATGCTCAGATATGTGAGTCGGGATATTAATGAAAGGCCTGCAACCAGATATGTACAAATGCAAGTGATCAAATAATGAGAGCATTCAGCCTAACTGATGAACAGCAGGGGCAACAATTTGGATTATAAATGGCAACACAAGCAATGCAATGAAACCATCAAGAAAAGAGGTGGTCCATATATATCGCTACAAGCAAACACCTACAGTTCGACTTTCTCGTTATGAACAATGGGGCCAGGACTTCCATTTCTGACAGCTAGCAGATAATAGAAAGGGACATAGAAATGTAAAAGATGTGACGCATTAATTTTGAAAATTATTCCTGTTATTAAGTGAAGAAGTTCCATTCTCCTTCCAAGTGTAGTCACTCATCCAGAAATTAGACCTTTCGTATCAAGGTGAAGTTGGTGTCTTAGAAAACTTGCTTGATAACAACATTAATTATTCAAAGCCAACAGATTAAAGATGAAAGTCTAAGTCTAACAGTCCACATAAGACTTATTCTCTTCCGATGGTCAAATGTAGGAAATGAAGGTCTAACAGTCCACTCTCCCTGTTTAAAATTTTGAGAGTTTAGAAGGATTGTAAGATCCAAGACCATTTATATATTGTCTAAAGGGAGCATCATAGTTTGTAAAAAGCCACAGTGTATCTATGAGACAGGTGAAGAAATGCATACTCATCAAAGAACTGAAGAAGAAATTGACCTTTCTGGAAAGTTCGCAGCATCTAGCATTCAATGAGAGAATATTACCTCGGGTAGCCTAAGCGCTCTAGGAAATTAAATGCAAATTCCCGAATATTCATTGGCTCCAGATTCGTTATAAAGAAGACCTGCAATATATTTCAGCAGAAAACATTCTTTTACAACAAGTGAGAGTGATTAACAGAACAAAGAACAGCTCAGTTTTGAGCATACCTTGCCAGACACGGTATCCATCTGAGCACCCAGAGATTCTTCAGCACAGATGTGGGCATGAGCAACATTATCAATATATGTGAAGTCCGACATATTGTTTCCACTTCCTATAATAAACTGAAATGAGAAAGCCTATTACTAATTCCAAAAAATACATACCTAACTCAGTTAATAATATAAAACATGCGACAAAGGAAAAACAGAGAAAGATCTCATGATTTGTAATTTTCCAATATAGCGAGCAGAAGCATGCATTTGATCACTCAGTAGTCAATGATCTACAGAAACACATGGCATCTACTAAATGAAGAACTAAACAGAAATTAAAAGATACATGATAATCTTTTGGAAATCTTTGTGAGATAGCAATGCAGCTTCCGCACCTTATCCCAATTGGATTTCACCATATTCACCAGTAAGGGAATGAGTTGTGGATCTCCGGGTCCAAATACATTGCAAGGACGAAGTGCACAAGTTAAAAGGTCGTCAGTGCCATTTGCAGACAATATCAGCGCCTCAGCTTGAGTCCTAAGGTCAGCAACCATATCCCAGAACTGCAGGATAGAGTTCTTGACAAATGTGAGGGAGATGGAGAGAATAAAAGAAACCTCAGAGTTTCAGTAAGATACACACTTGCCCAGAATATGGCAAGGATTCATCTCCGCCACGTATGTCATGGACATCATCAAAAACTACATCGGCAGAACTATTGTATATTAGCCGTTTAATTCCGCATTCTCGACAAGCCTTCACTACATTCTTTGCACCTGAGGAGTTGCGGCAAGGACATCAGCACAAGATGAAATGCCAGTACACCACATCAACTATTTTATTACCTGCTAAATCAGAAATTACCTTGAACGATTACTTTGTAGCAAAGATAAAAATCTTGGGGAAATAAATCCATAGAGTCAGTAAAAAATACAACTGATACCCCTCTCAAAGCTGCGAAGATATGACAAGGTGTTACTAAGCAACAACATTAGAGCAACGGAAGTTCTGGCTTTCCAAAACTACAAAGATACATTAGTATAAGAAAACGTCAAATGAGAACATAGATAAAAACATATAAAGCAACGCAAAACTGTATCTAAAATTAGTTACTACTAAACTCACTGAAAGAAATAAATAAAAGCAATCACCAATTATTGCTTCCAGTAGATTTCTCTCTGGGGATCCTGATAAAAATTTTCATGTCCATTTTATTATAAGCCAAATGAATATAGCAGTACAGTATAGTCATCTTTCCCAACGTATGCTCCAAATTCAACAGCTTAACTATACTAATTTATAAGTAGAGTAAATTCCGAAACATCCTAATGCTGAATTTCGATACCATCAACATATATCCATCCAAACTCCACATATAATCGCATGGATCACACTTATAAAACAATGCAGGTTAAATTAACGATCAAAACTAATCACTTCAAAGAATAACTCCAGTACTCCACACTCATCCACTAAGTATTCCACGTTTCCAACATTGCACATCATAATTGAAGCTCTGAATGAGTACCTTCCATGATTTGAGATTTATCACGCACATCAACCTGGAAATAAGCGGCGCGGCCGGATGCGATCGCATCGGTCAGGAGCGGCTCCGACGGCTTGAGCTCCGGAGACTTGTGAGAATCGGCGACTAGGACGTTCCAATTGCCGAGTTTGAGCAGACGATCCACCAATGCGCGGCCGATAAATCCCCGGCCGCCTAATACGACGCAGGTTTTCGAGTGTTTGCCGCTTTCTTTCGGCATTTTCGAGGAATCGGCCGCGGATGAGAGAGATGAGAAGATTGGAGGAGGGTGTGGGGAAGGGACGGATCTTGTGCTATGGTCTCCACCGGAATCAAGTGGACAGTCGACTGAGCTTTTCTTTCTCTATTGAAGTTTTTAGTTTGAATAATTTATTTGTGAAAATAATTATCGGTTACAAAATTTGTTGAGTGATACTAATCCAAGTTTTTTTAAAAGCATATTTAAGTTCCTCTTAAATTGAAGTTCTATACAATATTATAATCGACAATCATATGCCAACTTGCATGAAGTCACTATAAATATATACAACAAACATAAAGATAAAATAATATCGTCTCACAAGGGTTATCTCATTTTTCTACTTCCGTCCGTTCTATAAAATTTGTCTCATTTCACTTTTTACCATTAGAGCATCACTAACGCAGGCGGGCCGGACCGCACCTGGGTCCCGGCCCGCGTCCTGCGTGTTAAACTTCGACATTTTCCAGCCAGGGACGGTCACGAGGACGCAGTCGCGTCTCGGGGCCTCGCCCGGGATCCGCTCCGTCCCTGCGTTATGCGTGTCCGTGCCGCAAATGGCGAGTCTCGGCCCGACGTTGGAGGTGAAGCGGGCCGTGACCCGTTGCCCCAATTTCTGAATTTTTTGCATTTGGAAGAGGAAGAGGAAGAGGAAGAGGAAGAGGAAGAGGAAGGGGGAGAGGAAGAAGATCGAGGAAGAGGAAGAAGAGGGAGAGGGAGAGGGGGACGGAGCTCCCCACTTTGATTTTCTAATTTTAATTTTTTTGCATTTTTTTATATTCTAATTTATTTATTTATTTTAGTTTATAATTTATTATTTTTAAATTAAAAATAAATTTCTCGTATTATAATTGTTCAGCGTTTTTAATTTTTACAAGTAAAATAGGTTAAAGTTGTTAATAGTGTAATTTAATAATTGTGGTATGGGATGGGGCCTTAGAGGAGTTGTGGTCTGGGACTCAAATTTATGGGAATGATGACGTGGAGTGGACTTGGAGCCTGAATCCGGGCCGGGGTTATGGATGCTCTTATAATAGTAGACCACATATTCCACTAATTCATTCCTACTCACATTATATTATAAAACTAATATATAAAAGTAGGACTCACATTTCATTAACTTTTCCAACTCACTTTTCATTACATTTCTTAAAACTTGTGTCCGATTAAAGTGAGACAACTTTTGTGCGATGGAGGAAGTAGTTCTTAAAATCATATATTTTGATCTAATTTTGATATTACTCCACAAATTTTATATTTTGTGTGTTATTTTCTATGATAGGTTAAATGCAATATCTTAATGGCATAGATGGCTTTACGGTTTCCCACATTAAATTTTTTTTTTGCTAATAATATCTTATTCAGAATGGATTAACATTCGTGATTTTATGGATGAATATCATTTTATGAGTTTTATCAATATCGATATAATACTTCCTTGAATAGGAAATTACATAAGAAAAAGACCAGTTTTGTAAACGAATTCATCAAATCGCATTGCTTTCTAATTAACCTTTTTAGAGTCATTTAAAATTTACCTACTTTTAATGCTTTTTGGCCTTTTCTAGATATACCTTTGCTAAAGAAGATTCCATATCTTTTCTAGCATTGATTTCTTTAATTTTCCAGCAGAAAAGGGATATCCTTATTTAATTACTACGGAAATTTTAATTTCCAAACATTCTCTGATATCGAGCCACATGTTCCATAGTTAACTATTCCACTAATCAGTATTTTGTCTACTAATTAGAAATTAATGCATAATTCGGCATAAAGCATGGACTTGAAAACCCAAAAATTTGAATTTGAGTGACATCTAGTATATAAAGCCTATATATACTTAAACACATAATTCATATCAAAATTGGACTTGGAATTCCAAAGTAAAACATTAGATATTTTGAGAGGAAGATGCGTGAAGACCACACTCAATTAGAATTAGAATTAATAAATGAATCCTAACTATTGTATGTTATTCATTCTCACCCGTCCTCACTCTCTCTACCCTGGGCATGTAAGTTAGAAGAGGGAGAAAAACGGAGAAAAGGTTCTCATTTCCTGACAAGATTGGGATCTGGTTCACATAAGAATGTTAAGTAATACTCCCTCCGTCCCCAAATAAGAGTAGCTAATTTCCATTTTGGGCCGCCCCCATTAAGAGTCACTCTTCATTTTTACCATAAATGGTAGTGGGCTCCACATTCCACTAACTCACTCCACTCACATTTTATTATAAAACCAATATAAAAATATGAGTCTCACATTCCACTAACTTTTTCAATCAACTTTTTTCTACATTTCTTAAAACTCGTGCCCGGTCAAAGAGCGACTCCTATTAGGGGACGGAGGGAGTAGTTCTCATTTCTTGACAAGCTTTTCATTTTAGAACCAGGCATAGATTTTATAAAATATAAAAAAAATTAGGTTGAAAAAGTTAATGATATGAAATACTAACACATAATAGAAGACAAAGGAAGTATCTAAATACCGAAAATTAAGCAATACTTTTAATTTGGGTGGCTTTTGTTAGGCTTGTGCACACCTTATCAAGCCCCATAGTAGATAATAAATGAAACATATACTCCTTCCGTCCTATGCTAAGTGGGACACTTTTTTTTCTCTCCGCTTTAACTATTTATTATTATTTTTTGAGAATACATTTTGCTCTCCACTTTAACCATTTATTATCATTTTTTTTCAAAAAACGTGAAAAAAAGAGAAGTGTCTCATTTACCGTGGAATGAAGTACAACTTAGTAGATTACATAATGAATAATAAGATAAAATACTCCTTCCGTCCCATAGAAATATGTCATATTTCCTTTTTCGTCCGTCCATACAAATAGTCCACATTCATTTATGACAACCTTTTTCTACTTCTCTTTTACTTTTTCATTTATGGGCCCATCATCCACTACATAATTTCTACTACTTTTTCTCATTCTCTCTTACTTTATTACAAATTAAAACCCGTGTCAACCCCAAATGGCTTATTTCTATGGGACGAAGGGAGACATATATAAACATTTTCATTTTATAAAATTAATCGTGCACTACTCTACTAATGTCATGTTTGGTTGCTGGAAAAGTAGACCCCTACCTAAATATATTAGTTTTATACTCCCTCCGTCCCCAAAGAATATGCACTTTGGGTTCAGCACGAGTTTTAATGCAAAATTGATAAATTAAGAGAGAGACAGGGAGAAAAAAGTAATTAAAGTATTGTTAATGGAGAATGAGTCTCATCTCATTAGACATAAAAGAATTTTCAAAATTGGAAAGTGCATATTCTTATGGGAATGACTAGAAAGGAAAGTGTGCATATTCTTATGAGAATGAGGGAGTAATAATTATGAGTAGAATGAATTAGTGGAATATGAGTCCATTTACTAAAAGTAGTAACAGTGAAATGAGACATTTAATGGACACCGTCCAAATAAGAAAATATGGGACATTTAATGGGGACCGAAGGGAGTATAATCTATTGTTCAGTTGAATTTTTTCTCAAAGCTAATATTGTATATTGGCTCCTCTCATTATGCCAAGATAATATTGTATCTCATGATAATGTATAATGGCTCGTCTCATATTGTATTTGTATCACAAGCTTAAATATATAGTGTGTTTGGTTCATGAGATTCAATATCATAACTCAATTTTAAATGGATAATCATAAGATAATTAGTCATAGCTACCCCCTATGACTAAAATAATTTCACAACTTTATCCTGCTTTGTATCTTAGTACTATTTTATCTATAAAACGAACACCACTTGACTCATGCTAATTTTGCATTAAAAAGCGTCACCATAAGTGTACGGGCTAAGTAGCATATGACAAGCTAAAATTATCGATCCTCGAAGACTAAAAGCCGGTTTGAGTATTACGTTGCAACTTTGAACACTATTTAGACTACTAAAAGGGGATTTTGTTTTTCTATAACTAAGATCAAAGAACAATTGATCAATTAAAGATAAATAACTAAACAAGACAAACGAATGATGGTCACACAAATTTGGAAAGGTAAGGATATGGATCCGTTAGTATGGATCACGGGTTTCACCTAGGGATCATGCTCATCTATTAGTTCTCATGTGTGGCTAGGAAGGTCGGGTTAATTGGTTAGACCCCCTCTCGGGTGCATCTAACTCGTGGATTAATCCCTAGTGTAGGAGTCTCCTCCATACAATTCAAGATTAACTCCCTAGAACAACAGACCCAAGTCCTCTCTCTAGCTCATGCATCTCTCGATTACATGTAACGCACGTAGTTGTTGATTACCTAACCATTCTAATCATGCATCTCTCAATGTCATTAATTAGAACAAGATATATCAAACTGTTAGCTAGGCAATTGGATAATAAGAGCTCAGTAACCAACAAAAACCAACACAAAAGATAGCATAAATCAAGGATCAACCCATGGATTCCATACAAACATCACCACATCCCTAAGAAAAATCTAGCTACTCATGTTCAAAGATGAAACAAAAAAGGAAAACAAAGCAAATGGAAAAAGACATGGATAGAAAATGAAAACTAGAACTCCCTATGGTAGAAATGATGGTGGGAAGTCTTCTCATTCAATCTCTTGAGAGTAGAAGCTCATAATCCTTCAAATCCTCTTCAAAACCTTTCTCTCTTGCTCAGAATCGTCGTGTGAGAGTTAGGGCTCAAATGTGTGAAGTCCCCTTTTATATCCGGAGCGAAAATCAGCAAAATAAAGAGTCCGTGTAAAACTCCCGACCGGGCATTCTCTCTGGAACCCGCAATCTCTGCAAAACGCCCGGGCGGGCGTTTCTTCGAATGGAACCCGCAATCTCTGCAAAACGCCCGGGCGGGCGTTTCTTCGAATGAAAAACGCCCGACCGGGCGAACTCTCTGCAATCACCCCGTCCGCTCCGTTTTGCCCGTTTTAACCTGTTTTTACTTCAAAACTCCAACAAACTCATTAGTTCATCTAATTGATAACTAAATGAGTGAAAACCTATAATAAACACCTTAATTCAACAAAAAACATGGATTAATCACCTCTAAAACCATCCTAAACTATGAGTTTGTCACCACCCTATACGACTAATTAATTCTAGATAACCTTATTTTGACTTATCTCATATTATATCTCATTATTATACCACAAAAAAACTCGTTGTTTAGTGACGGATAGTGACGGAATAATCCGACACTAATCAATGAAATTCCGTCATTAACAGAGTTAGTGACAGATTAAGGTTGGATAGAGCCGTAAATAAAAAGCTTGTCAGTAAAAAATCATAGTGACGGATTTATCTGTCACTAAATTTACTAACCACCCATTGGCGGAAAACATAGGCGGCTGGCATGGTAAGTTCGTATTAGTGATGGATTTATCTCTAACTAATTAGTGGCTGATTCTTTTCCGTCACTTATCCATCACTAGTTACTGAGGGGTCAACTACTGTCACTAATTCCGTCACTTTAGCATTTTTTTGTAGTGTATTTTGTCTAGCAGACCGAACGCCACAATGATAGTAATTTAAATAGTTAGAAATGGTTTACATTGTGCGTAAATGCATGAACTTTCAACATTTTGTAATTTAAATACTTGAATTTCGAGTTTTTTTTTCCTAAGAGCATCAGCAATGGCAGACGTCCACGCGGAATTTCCACCGGCGTGCGGGAATTCTGTGGCGGACGTCCTCCATCCTTCGTGGAATTCCGTATCCGTGCCTGGGACGTGCAATGGCAGACGTCCACGCGGAATTCCCATCGGCGTGCGGGAATTCCGTGGCGGACGTCCGCCATTGCGCGTCCCAGGCACGGATACGGAATTCCATGAAGGAATTCGCAGTTCCAAGGGGAATTCCGTGCGGACGTCCGCCATTGCGTTGATGCCTGCGGAATTCTGCTTTTTTTCATTAAATGTTTTTTTTTCGGTTTCTATATATACTGGCGACGAGGAATCCGAGGAGTGAGAAGTCGGTTTTTATTTTTATAATAATGTACTTTTTTAGTAATTATGTATTTTTTTAATGAAGTATGGTTTTTTTAAATAAAGTGGTTGCATTTTCTCCGTATTCGCGTCGAATTTTTAATTCCGGAAATTGTATAATTTGTGAATTTGTGAATTTTTTTAATGTGAGAATTCCGCTATTGTGCAGTGAGAATTTCATATGACGTGGCAAGACAGTGGGAAGTCCGTATGACGTGGCATGAGGTGTTTTGGGGAATTTCGCGGAGAATTCCGCTCCAGTGCTGATGCTCTAACGAACAATTTCGATCAAGTTAAAGCTAACGTGTAATACACTAGTCATTTTGTCATCTACGTGGGAAAAAGTGGCAAAAGAATGTAGTAACATGTTGCCAGCTTGGAAATACACAAAATTACGACATTTTCTTAATTTTTTTCTTGAACTTTTTTTCCCTAATTTAAGTACAAGAACTATAAGACTTTCAAACTTTTTCCATGTTGAAAAATTCAAATTAAATAAGATTATTTTGTAAATTATCTTATTAGAAATGAGTCGCTCACCCCTTAAAATGTCGTATAAAGGGGAGGATTATTCACACTTATATAAATTAGATGAGATCTTCACCAAGTCGATGTGGGCCAGAATTTAGAGAATTTAACACGCCCCGTCACGTGTGGGCCGGAAAGGGCATCGGTCTTCCATCACGTGGGTAGGCAATGCATGAGATAAGAGAACCATCATCGATGTGGGTCGGAAATGACATCGGTCTTCCACTCGTGAGGTAGATAAGTGATGAACCTAGATTGTCTATATAAGTATGGATAACCCTCTCTCTTATAAGGTCTATTAAGAGGTGAGTAGCACATTTTTAATATGATATCAGAGCGGGCCCAAATCGATGATAATTTACTCTTTATCTGTTATCTACCTCACGAGTGGAAGACCAAGGTCCGTTCCGGCCCACATCGATGATGGTTCTCTTATCTCATGCGTTGCCTACCCACGTGATGGAAGACCGATGTCCTTTCCGGCCCACATGTGAGATGGTGTATTAAATTCTCTAAATTCTGTCTCACATCGACTTGGTGAAGATCTCATCTAATCTATATAAGTGTAGATAACCATCCCCCTTATAATTAAGGTCTTTTAAGGGGTGAGTGACACATTTCTAATATGGTATCAGAGCGGGCCCAAGTCGATGATGGATTTTATCTCTTTATCTCTTCTCTTGCCTACCCAAGTGATGGAAGACAGGTGTGTCATTCTGGCCCACACGTGAGGGGGCGTGTTAAATTCTCTTAAATCTTGTGCCACATCGACTTGGTGATGATCCTAGCTTGTCTATATAAGTATGGATTAGTATTTTAAACCATAAATCCTTTTTATAAATTATACCATACCTTGTATATATGATATCTTGAACAATTAACAAATTTTAAGAAATATTACAGAATATTTGCTATTTTTATTTTTCAACTTTGATTTGTTTAGAACGATGGAATTTTTCATTTTTATATATTAACTACTAATGTTAATTTTGTATTTAACATAATTATATAAGAAGGGGTGAGTTAAAATGATAATTTTTCTTAAATTGCTAACTTGGTAACTCATGAACGTGGTGTATTAAAAATGTCAACACAATCACATTAAAATATCAACACATATTTGTGTTGACATTTTAATAAACTGTGTTGACATTTAAATATTAATGTCAACACAATGTATTAAAATATCAAGTTAAGTTTATGTTGACATTTCATAATCATCGTGTTAACATTTTTAATACACTACGTTGATGAGTTAACAAATTAGCAATTTAAGAAAAGTCAGAATTTAATATATGGGATTTTAAACTTTTAGATGAATTATTATTTAAAAGAAATTGAATTATCTTTAAGTTTCAATAAATTTAAATTAATATTCATGTCTAAATTTAATTCGAAGAGTTTGATGAAAATACTTCTCCCGTCCTCAAAATATAGATAAAATTATAAATGATACGAGTTTTAATATACAATTGGTAAAGTTAGATAGATGGAAAATGTGGTGGAAGTATTGTTAATGGATTGTGTGGTCCACGTTATTAGTGGTATATAACTGATTAAAAACTTTCTATTTAAACGGCCTAATTTTTGGGACGACCAAAAATAGTAAAACTAGTCTATTTTTTTAGGATAGAGGGACTCTCTATTATTAGGGGATAAAAAAAATAAGATAATCTAAGTTAGGGGAATTTTAAAAAATCTCCAAGTTCATGGAAAATTCTAAAAAACCCACAAAAGTTCATGTATTTACGAATAAATTATATCATCTTTTTCTTATTGACAAATAAACATAAATTTTAAAAGCCATACTACGGTGGACTCGAACCCATGACCTTTGGTTCGAGCATTAATCACTCTATAGCTTGGCCACCACACACATAAACAAATTACATTCTTATATTTAAACGATGTTGTTTTAATACTCACCTCTTTTATACTCATCACCTTTTGCCACATTGGCATTTACTATGAACATTTCACTTTCAATTTGAAGAACATTAATTTTAGGAGAAAATTTAGAATAACTCAAAAGTTCATATATTTAGATTATTTTTTAAGAAAAATAAGAAAATATTGAAAATTAATGTATTTAAAGGTTAATAATTTAATTAGAGATAACAAAGATGAGAGAAAAATTATTAGAGAGAAATATGTGAGATAAAATAGAGAGTAGAAATGATAAAAATACTAGTAGCATTTTTGTATAAAAGTTACTCGGTAGAAAAAATCTAAAACTTGCTTACATTGTAGTTCAGAGACTTTTGGGTATTTTTTTTAAAAAAATTAGCTGGCAAATCGAATTATACATCATTATTTTCTTCTATTTTTTTACACCAGATCATAACTTCCATAATGAGTATCTAGCACAGAAAAATGTGGCGGGAGGACATACATTGTACTCTATTTCTCATATTAAAAATGGAATACTCTATTTGTAATATTAAAAATGAAACGTTTTTCCTTTTTGAGTTATCTCATTAAAATTGAAATGTTTCTTAAAATGGATATAATCTACCATCTCTATTTTTTGTCTCTCGCTTACTTTATTATCTCTTCATTAACTTACAAAACAACATTATATAAAATCGAGAAATTTCAGAATTTGGGTCTCAATACGCTGACCTTTCGAAATGAGGGATTAATTACGTTGACCTTTCGAAATATGGGTCTGAGGCATGCGAATTTTTCGAAATAAGGGGTTTTCACCTTTTATATTTATCCTCTTCATTTTTCTTATTATTTCTCTTCCAATAATTATAAATTGTCTAAACTATCCTTTAACTCAATTTCTCAAAAATTTCATTCTACTCCCTCCAAAAAATCTGCCCTCCATTCTAAAATTCAATCTTCTCTCTCAAATTCTCACATTTACGCGCCTCCGCCTCCGCCCTCCACTTCAACGCCGCCTCTTCACCTGTCTCTGCCTCTACCCTTCGCCATCTCCGCTTCCACTCTTCGCCGCTTCCACCATTAAATTATTACAAAAAGCAATTGCTCATTAGAATTAAAGAAGTAATGCAATTTTTGTTAGAGTGGACGAACTGTAATGAGGTTAACTAAATTAGTATTGTGAAAGTATTCTGGAAGTACGCTTCTGTGGAATATTTTGTTCACAATCTATGATTTTGTGGAAAATTAGTATTTTAGTTGTTGCTTTTGTGGAAGTAGTAGTGGATGATAATCTACATATATTTTTTTATGGATTAACTAAACGAGATTAAAGTGGGAGAAACAATCATAAGTAAAAATACGAAAAGCGAAAAATAATTTGTTGTGTGAGAATATGACAGAGCATATTGATATTTAGGACATTTGGAGGGAGTAAAATGAAATTTTTGAGAAATTGGGTTAAAGGATAGTTTAGACTTTAGACAATTTATAATTATTGGAAGGGAAATAATAAAAAAATGAAGAGAATAACCCTTATTCCGAAAAATTCACATGCCTCGGCCCCATTTTTCGAAAGGTCAGCGTAATTAATCTCTCATTTCGAAAGGTCGGCTTATTGAGACCCAAATTCCGAAATTTCTCATATAAAATCTTATGTCAAAAAGTAAAGGTTTCATATTTAATGGGAAGGAGAATATGGTAGTATGCAAATTTCCATAGTCTCAATTCAGGTAGCTATTTTATGCCAATTTTCCATTTTATAATTTAAAATTTGTACTATTCTCTTCATCTTTAAATAATATAAATTAAATACTTTTTTTTATATCTTTCAAAAATAGTTTACTTCTATTCTTTATAATATTTTTTGTCTCTAATGAGATGTGACTTATTCTTCAATAATATTTTAATAACTTTTTTCTTTCTATTTCTCTTAATTACTAATAGTGAATTAAAACTTTTGTTGCTTAAAAAATTCTAGACGGAGGTATTAATTCATTATTGCTATTTTCAATCCAAGCAAGGAATTCTTCCACATTAAAAATTTAAAATTTTATTAATATTTAAATAAACTGTTCGTATGAATCTAAATTTTATTACAGATAGAAAGATTGACATCAATGAATAGACGGAGGGTATTAATTCATTATTGTTATTCTCAATTTAAGCAGCTACTTATGCGAAATTTTCCACCCTTTAAATTAAAAAATTACTAATATTTAAATAAAATGTTCATACAAATCTGTATTTTATTACAGATAGAAAGATTGGCGTCAATGAATTTGATCTTACTTGTAAATCTTCTAGATTCTCTTTCAACATATAACTTGGATGATTATTGACACACATGACCTACCTACTTAAAATAGAGAATCCAGATAAAAAAATAATGACGCCGGGGTACCTGGGGATGCAGGGGACGCCGGGGGGGGCAACGTCTATCGCCCCAGTCTTGATTTTGTTACTGCTGCTTCGCACATATCGACCCCAGCGGAGACGCAGTTCACTGGGTGTGATACTTTCTCTTTAGAGGAGTTGAGGATAGGTCTCGGGGATGCGGGCATCCCCGTTCAAACGGGGGTAGTAGGGCGGGGTCGGGGCGCGCCAAAGAAGAAGAAGGGGAAGGGCAAGAGGGTGGTCGGCGAGTCGTCGCAGTCGGCTGATGACGACAGCCAGGCGCGGAGGAAGTGGACTGACGCGGAGAACGTCGTGCTGTCCAAGGCGTGGGTGAGTGTTTGCGATGATCCCCTCGCCTCGAACAATCAGAGGATCGTCAACTTGTGGGCTAAAATAGCAACAACCTACAAGACATTTTTCTCGGAGGGGAGGCCACGCAGCGGGGAGGAGTGCCGGAATGGGTGGGAATGAATCCGACAAGGGGTCTCCCGATTTTCGGGCTTGTACACCAATGCCCTCCGAATGCAGTCCAGTGGCCAAACTGACGAGGATTGCAGGAGGATGGCGGAGAAAGAGTTCCCCGTGCCCGGGCTTTACAAGGAGTTCACCTACTGGAACTGCTACCTGGTGCTAATGGACTCCGAGAAGTTTTGGGCAGGAGTCGATGCTGGCTGGCCGAAGAAGCAGCGCCTGAACTATACCGGTGATTACGCCGGCGGCAACAGCGGCGGTTCCCACGACCTCCCCGAAGATGCTCAGGAGACCCCGTCCCCTCCTGCGTTTACTCGCTGCACTCGCCCGGTTGGTCAAAGGCGGCCGCAACGGGCTCGCCAGAGGTCCGAGGAGGTCCAGTCGCCATCCCCCACTCTTCGTAGCCCGACAGCCGACCTCGTCTTCTTGGCGCGTCAACAAATGCGGGCTCAGATGTACAAGGTCATATCTGACTGGAAGAATGCCACTGACTCCGAGGAGAAGAGTTTTTTTCATGCACTGCTCGTGAGTATGCGAGCCGATTTGACTGCCGCCGCGGCACAGGTAGGGGGCTCAGACGCGGACTCAGATGCCGCAGAATTGGGGGTCCCGGATAGCGGCGACGACGACGGCGAGGCGTGAGGCGGAGGCGGGGGGGGGGGGGGGGGGGGGCTCGTGCGTGGAGTAGGAGTTTTTTTTAAATTAATGTAATTTTTTTATTGTACTTTTTTTATTAATGTATTTTTTAATATTATTATTGAATTTTCCCGTATATCTATCGTAAATTTAATTCCGTATTTTGTGTGATTATTAATTATTTATTTTTAATAATTTTGTTTATTGTGGTTGGACTATGGCTGAGTTATTGCTTGTCCTGATGATGTGGCAGAAAGAGTTTTAATACTCGGCAGGAAGAGTTTGTGGCTGGGCTATGGCTGAGCTATTCTTATTGGAGAAGCTCTTAAATAATCGACCCGTTTTTATTATGAACACACTCATACACACAATTTGTGTGTGTATATATATGTATATATATTCATCGTCTCTTTGTAGCTTCCTAATTCTGACCATGTGAAAGGTGATTTGTCTTCTCTGCTTCTCATGTGAGAAAGCTGTTCCGGATTCCTCTCATTCATACTCTTTTTGAGATCTAATCGGATTGAGAAAAAAAAGAGAATTACTGGAAACTTTTATTCTGTTGTAAGTGCTTTCCTGTCTCTTTGTTTTTTTTTTAAATTTTTTTCCGGTTTTCCTGCTATCCTTGTTGCTTTCATGTTTTTTTTAAAAAATAATGTATCAGCTTTCTGCGATTCATGTACACATTCCCTGTATTAATGCTCTGATTTGATTTTTTAAGTGTAAAACTTTATTTGAAGATTATTGAGTAAGCAGATCTCCGTTGAGTTCATGTGATTGGTTGTATTTGTGCCTAGGGTTTCCGACTTAGCTTCTTTGATGATTTGCTTTCCCTATTTATTGTTAACATAGAAATCTTACTCTACTTGTTTAGGGTTTTTATTAGCTACTACTCAAATTTAGGAGATTTAGGAGAATTAGAGCGGTCTTTTCCGAGAAATTTGAACTGCGTTTGGCTTTAGAGATTGTGGATGATGGATAAGGAGAAGTCTCACCATGGGAACATACTTCCGCCGTCGGGAAGGTACTCTGTTTTCCCACCGCCTGGGAGTAGTTATAATGCCAAGCCGGAGCAAACTGGTTTGTCGAGTTTGCCTCCGCTAGGGCCGGACAGTTCATCGGAGCAGGGTCATTTTGGTAATGGCATGCCATCGGATTCCAGGCAATTTAGTCATGATATAAGCCGCATGCCCGACAATCCGCCAAAGCATATGGGGCATCGACGTGCTCACTCTGAGATTCTTACCCTTCCGGATGATATTAGCTTTGACAGTGATTTGGGCGTTGTTGGTGGATTGGATGGGCCCTCTTTTTCCTATGATACTGAGGATGACTTGTTTTCTATGTATCTTGACATGGATAAGTTCAATTCTACGTCTGCAACTTCATCGTTCGAAGCTGGTGAGTCGTCTAATGCAATGGCAGCGGAGCAAGGTCTTTCGTCTGGTCCTTTGGGGGCAGCCAATCAATCTTTAAGCGAGAAACCGAGGATTAGGCATCAGCATAGCCAGTCCATGGATGGGTCGACTACTATTAAATCAGAGATGTTCATGTCTGGTTCAGAAGATCCAGCTTCTGCTGATGCCAAGAAGGCCATGTCTGCTGCTAAGCTCGCTGAGCTTGCTCTTGTCGATCCAAAGGGTGCTAAGAGGTAACATCTTCGTTCTCGCTGAGTAGTGTTTACTTACATTTATTCCATGATAGATTTGCAAATTTAATACTATTACTTTCTCTGATTTAGTCAATTTATTGCAGTAATGTGCATTTACTATTTAATCAAAATTAGGATCTTTACTTTTTCTGCATCTGTCTAAATTTATATTCTGGTTGGTGATATAAGTTTCGTCTATTTTCTTAATCCGTAGTACAATTTATGGAATTATGAGTTTGCAGCCTTCATTTGATTGTTATCTTTGTTTGGATTGAGTTGGAGATAACATTAAAATTAAGCATGTGAATAATTATTCCAATTCATATTTATTGTTGACATGAATTCCTAGTAGCCTTTTATTTATGTCTTTCTGTTTTGCAGTACTACATTAGCTTTTTTTAGTTACTATAGGCATGTTCCCTGTTATGATTTGTAAGGATGTGTCAATATGTATCTGACTAGCATGTCTCATGCTTTCATGTAATAGGATTTGGGCAAATAGGCAGTCAGCAGCAAGATCAAAGGAACGTAAGATGAGGTATATCGCTGAACTTGAAAGGAAAGTACAGACTCTACAAACAGAAGGGACTTCGTTGTCTGCACAGTTAACTCTACTGCAGGTGATTTTAACCCTCTTTCCTATATCAATTACTATTGTATGCTGGCTTCTGGCTCCAATGATCAAAATCCCACTTTCCTACTCTGCCGAAATAAATAAATAATTTACACATCCTCTAAGGCATATGCTTATTGACTGAAGCTTCACCTCTAGACAATAGAGGGATTAAGATTATGTAAATCGGTGACAGAATAAAGGAAGAGTTTAACGAATAATATGTTGTGTCAAAAATGGTTATTTTTAATTTGTGGGTATTTCATATTATCTGGAAAAGAATGTGATTTGGCTTGGCTAAAATGACAGAATTGCACAGTTCTTTGGTTATTGTACTTTTTGCTTTTGCCCATGTAATCATGCATGTTTTTCTGTTTGTTTTTCGGTTCTCATATTTCCGTGTGTCTATTAAATGACAACCGTTTCTTGAACTTTTAAGCAGAGAGATACAAATGGTCTTACAGCTGAAAATAGCGAACTCAAATTACGCTTGCAGACGATGGAACAACAAGTGCATTTACAAGATGGTAAAAATGTCTTAGCTTAACTGTATCTAAAAGTACACTTTTATCCTTCTGTTTCTTGCACGTTCTGTCCTATCTAGCTTGAAACAATTGAGATAAGAAGGTGCAAAATGAGGCTGATAAGGAAGTTAAGTACAGGCTTAAATTTTTGTTTCGCGAGAAGTAACTCGTAATCTGGTAGGAGTACTCCCTCCGTTACATAGTAATAGAGTCATTTTACCATTTTGGTACGTTCCAGAATAATAGAGTCATTTCCCTTTTTAGTAAAAGTCAACACATTTCTCCACACCTACTTTACTCGCTCTCTTACTTTATTCCCCCTTTACTTAACTCATCTAACACAATTTTCTTAATCTCCGTGCCGAAAAGAAACGCCTCCATTACTATGGAACGGAGGGAGTATAAGTTTTTGGATAATGGTTGGAGATAATTTACTCTTATTATATCTAATCAGTCTCAATGTGTTGGTTTGGGTGAATAGATTATACTATGAATCTATGTATAAAAAAGTTTGATATGCGACTCTTAAAGATCAGCGCGTAACAAACTATTTTGTAATACTGAATTGATATTTCCAAGCCGTATATTACACAAAAAAACTAACAGATATTCTCTTGCACTCGAATTTCAGCTTTGAATAATGCGTTGAAAGAAGAGGTTCAACATCTCAAGGTTCTGACCGGTCAGCCAATGTCCAACGGTGGAACTATGATTAACTTTCCTGCGTCCTATGGAGCTAATCAGCAATATTTCTCCAACAACCACTCAATGAACACGATGTTAACGGCTCAACAGCTTCAGCAGCTCCAGCTGCATTCTCAGAAGCAGCAACAGCACCAATTCCAGCAGCGTCAACTCCACCAGTTTCAGCAGGAGCAGCAGCTATCACAGACTGCGGACATGAAGCTTAGAAATTCTATTCAATCTCCTCCTGAAAAGGAACGTGCCCACGACTCATCATCGAAGGATTAGGTATGGAAAGCCGTATATGTCATTAATCTTTAGCACAGTTACTTTTTGGGTAGTCTAGTTTAGGTAAAAATACACAATCTTTGTTTCAGTAGGCAGTTTATTCAATTTGAATTCACTTCATATTTGTTTCATTGTTCTCACCTAGAGTATTTTGAGGTTCTTTTACTGACTCTTATCTTTAGTAAATTTGTCATATTTTTCCATTTCTGTCCGTCCCACAAATTTTGTCTCATTTCACTTTTTTACCAATTTTGATAATTGACCCAGCATTCCAATAACTCATTCTCATTTACATTTTATTATAAAATTAATACTCCATCCGTTCCAACTAACTTGAGTCGTATTTCTTTTGAGATGTTCCAACTAAGTTGAGTCATTCCCTTTTTTGACTAAAAATAAAACATCCCATCATTCTTACTTTTTTCCATTACCTATTTTACTCTCTGTATCTTTCTTACTTTATTCATCTTTCCTGTTTTTTTAACACAATTTATTAATATTTGTGCTCAAAACTTTTGTACTCCTTCCTTCCCAAGGAAGA